>NW_026647169.1:0-333000 GCF_950295315.1 Erinaceus europaeus
GGTCACTGTGGTGGTTATTGTTTTTGTTGTTGTTGTTGTTACTGACCTTGCATCTGACAGACATAAAAGGAGAGAGCAGAGGAAATACAGGGTGGGAGAGAAAGATAGAGCTCCTAAAGACCTGCTTCACCCCCTGTAAAGCGAGTCCCCTGCAGGTGGCGGTCTGGGGGCCAGACCCCAAATCCCTCCACCTGACCCCTCTATTCGTGAGCGCCACAAGCCCTTAACCCTCTGACATACCGCCAAACCTCCCTGGATTTGCTTTTGAAGGCAGTATCACCTGCCTCGTTTTGAATCCTCATTATCCTGAGGGTCAGTCCTGATGACAGTGTCATGACAGGACACACGGAGATCTCTGTTATCAGAGAGCACCTGGAACAGCAGCTGGGGCTCTAGTGCCAGGGCAGGAGCAACTCCCCATGCACCCTCCACGGAGTCCACCTGCCTGCATTTTGGTCCTTTTCCCTCCAAAAAAGATTTTTCCCTTTTTTCACTTTGAAACAGGCAGCAGACAGGTTACCCAGGCAGGGGAAAAAAAAATAAAAAGCCTTTTTTTTTTTTTTTTTTTTTTTTTTTTTACCGAAGTGAATGACCATCTTCTGGCAAGTATAGGTTTTGAACCTGAAAACTCTGTCTGTCTGTCTCTTAGTCCACAGAAAGAGCCACTAGCCCAGCCAGATCTCAGGCTCAGATGGGGTGTTTTTCCAGTCAAAGGTCTGCACAGCGCACTAGGGATTGGGCGGTCTGAGACCCAAATGTTACATTGTAGATGGACTGTTTGCAGGTTTTGATCCCCAGGACATTGGACTGTCTCAACTCCCTCCCCTACAGCATGAAAAAAAGACTCTTGACAACCTTGGAGCAACTGGAGTGGGGGCGAGGGGAGCTGTTTGCATGTCTGCACTGCTCATGCCCAGGTGTCTGTGGGGGTCCGTGGCAGAGGCTGTAAGGGGGCTAGGGGGCAGAAGGAGACTGTTTGAGAGGCAGGCTGCAGGCAGGGGAGCCCAGGAGTGTGTGCAGGGCTGTGTGTGTGTGGGTGTGGTGCAGGGGGTTAGGGCAGGTCCCCCTGCTGGATGGTGAGATGGCAGCTGGGCTGTCCCTGGGCCCTCATGGCTGAAGGGCAGAAGCAGGGTGGCAGTAAAGTAGCACAGGGAGGAACAGAGTAGATGTTAGTTGGGAGCTGGGGGACAGAGGGTAAGGGGAAAGGGGGCATCCTTGAGGAGGGGTCAGGACTAGAGAGTGTGGGCAGCTGGAGGCATGGAAGGTCCCAGGAATCAGGGACTGACAGGAACCGATTCCTACACCCCCCCCCCCGAACTACTGGATAGAAGCTGCAGAAGCCAGAGCAGCAGCCCTGGCTTGCCTAGGCCAAGGGCCCTGAGTGAGTCCCTCTGAGGATGAGGAAGAGGAGGAGGGGGTGGAGGAGGAAGAGGAGGAAGAGCAGGAGGAAGAGGAGGAAGAGAAGGAGGAAGAAGAGGAGGAGGAGGAGGAGGCGGAGGAGTAGAAGGAGGAGGAGGAGGGGCAGGAGGGAAGCTGTCAATAGGCAATGGGATTAATGGAGGCCTCCATTACGGAGGCATGTGTCCAGGCAGGCACCCATCAACCCTCAGGGGCAGCTCCGGGCACCAGGGACTTGGTGTGGGTATCTCTGGGGCGGGGACTGTCAGTCAGTCAGCAAGACTGTGTGTCAGTGCACATGGTGGGACAGGGGCCTGGCGGACCTTGGTCGCCCGCCATGGACTGTCAGATGTCAGCCCCATGCCCAGACACACACCAATCTGCCCATAGCCCCTTGGCCCGGCCGACCAGCACCTGCTTTGGCCTGGGGCTCTGGCTCTGGTGGCTGGCCACCACCCCTCAGGTCAAGTTCAGCGTGGGGGTCATGGCTGCTGGTCAACTGGATGGGCGGGGTCCCCGTGGCCTAGCAACCACAGGAGCCCTCTGTGATGTCCTAGCCCCTGGCAATCTGTGCTGGCCACACTGGCACTTGGCAGCCCAACTGCCCTGCCACTAGGTCAGGCAACAGCGCCCAGACGCCTGGGCCCTGGCACAGAGGGACTGAAGGATGGGAAGACAGTGCTGACCAACGAGGGACCTCAGGGCTGGCAGCCAAGAGAAGACAGGTGGAGGTGCGCCCGGGATCCAGGGAGCCCAGGCCAGAGCTACCTGCATGCCTGCCTGCCTTCCTGGATGTCTGTATGCTGCCTTTGTCCAGGTAGGTTTCTCAGGTCCCCTCCAATCCTGTCCTCTCCTGTCCTCTCCTGTCCTCACCATCCTCTCCCCTCTCCTCTCCTCCGCACTTTGCTTCTCTCTTTGTCTGTCCTCTCTTCCAGGTGCCCTGCTCACCAGCTCCAGCACTTGTGATGGTTCTCCAGTGACACCTGTTCGCAACCCCTTCCACCCCCTGCCTGCCCCTAATGTGATCCAGCTCACAGGGTCTCCGGCTCACCCCACCCAAACCCACACGCCCCAACACATTCCCTGGTTCAGCCCCTCTGCCCTATTCAGCCAAACTGGGCCTTTGCAACCTACCTATGCATCGTTGTTTCTCCTCACCATTAAGGAGAAATCTCCTTTTGTACTTAGCTTGGTTGACTGGTGGATGGATGGATGGATGGATGGATGGATGGATGGATGAATGGATGGATGAATGGATGGATAGATGTATGGGTGGATGGATGGATGGATGGATGGACAGGTCATGGATCGGTTTTGTAGAGGCAGAGTACCATCTAGGGGTACTGGAGACCGCTGGTGTCAGATCCTTAGTCAATGTCAAATGTAAAACATTAATTCATCAATAACAAAAATGAATAAGCACCTAAATAAATAGATAAATATAAAAACTGGGTTAAAAAATACATGGCGTCTTTGCCTTTCTGCATATGGAATGCGGTGTGGATCTTAACAAGGATAGCATTGTCCTGAGTAGCCCATTTGAAGTCGTGGAATATTTCCTTTTCCTTTTTCTTTTTTTACTTTCTATTTTCTTGATTATTCACTGGAATAAATAGACAGGAATTGAGAGGGAAGGGAGGTAGAGAGAGTTTGAGACAGAGAGAGAGACAACTGCAGCACTTCCGCACCACTTGTAAAGATTTCCCCTGGCAGGTGGGAACCAGGGTGTTGAAGCCCAGTCCTCCTGCATTGTAACATGAGTGCTTAACTGGGTGTGGCACCACCTGGTACCCTTGATGGGACCCTTTTTTTAGCAATGAAAAGAAATTCTCTTGGCAAGGTAATAAATAAATGAAGAAGTAAATAAAAGTGCATTTACATTAACTCAGTGGAAACACACAGGGACATATACGTCTCTGTTACCTGTATTACTTCTTCATGTATGGATTGATTGCCTCAAGGGGTTATTGCCACAGCTGAGTGCCTACGCCAGGAATAATCCACAGCTCCTGCACTCCATTTGTTCCCCTTTCGCTGCCCTTGTTGCTTGGTCACTGTGGTGGTTATTGTTTTTGTTGTTGTTGTTGTTACTGACCTTGCATCTGACAGACATAAAAGGAGAGAGCAGAGGAAATACAGGGTGGGAGAGAAAGATAGAGCTCCTAAAGACCTGCTTCACCCCCTGTAAAGCGAATCCCCTGCAGGTGGCGGTCTGGGGGCCAGACCCCAAATCCCTCCACCTGACCCCTCTATTCGTGAGCGCCACAAGCCCTTAACCCTCTGACATACCGCCAAACCTCCCTGGATTTGCTTTTGAAGGCAGTATCACCTGCCTCGTTTTGAATCCTCATTATCCTGAGGGTCAGTCCTGATGACAGTGTCATGACAGGACACACGGAGATCTCTGTTATCAGAGAGCACCTGGAACAGCAGCTGGGGCTCTAGTGCCAGGGCAGGAGCAACTCCCCATGCACCCTCCACGGAGTCCACCTGCCTGCATTTTGGTCCTTTTCCCTCCAAAAAAGATTTTTCCCTTTTTCACTTTGAAACAGGCAGCAGACAGGTTACCCAGGCAGGGGAAAAAAAAATAAAAAGCCTTTTTTTTTTTTTTTTTTTTTTTTTTTTTTTACCGAAGTGAATGACCATCTTTGGCAAGTATAGGTTTTGAACCTGAAAATTCTGTCTGTCTGTCTCTTAGTCCACAGAAAGAGCCACTAGCCCAGCCAGATCTCACGCTCAGATGGGGTGTTTTTCCAGTCAAAGGTCTGCACAGCGCACTAGGGATTGGGCGGCCTGAGACCCAAATGTTACATTGTAGATGGACTGTTTGCAGGTCTTGCTCCCCAGGACATTGGACTGTCTCAACTCCCTCCCCTACAGCATGAAAAAAGACTCTTGACAACCTTGGAGCAACTGGAGTGGGGGCGAGGGGAGCTGTTTGCATGTCTGCACTGCTCATGCCCAGGTGTCTGTGGGGGTCCGTGGCAGAGGCTGTAAGGGGGCTAGGGGGCAGAAGGAGACTGTTTGAGAGGCAGGCTGCAGGCAGGGGAGCCCAGGAGTGTGTGCAGGGCTGTGTGTGTGTGGGTGTGGTGCAGGGGGTTAGGGCAGGTCCCCCTGCTGGATGGTGAGATGGCAGCTGGGCTGTCCCTGGGCCCTCATGGCTGAAGGGCAGAAGCAGGGTGGCAGTAAAGTAGCGCAGGGAGGAACAGAGTAGATGTTAGTTGGGAGCTGGGGGACAGAGGGTAAGGGGAAAGGGGGCATCCTTGAGGAGGGGTCAGGACTAGAGAGTGGGGGCAGCTGGAGGCATGGAAGGTCCCAGGAATCAGGGACTGACAGTAACCGATTCCTACAACCCCCCCCCCAAACTACTGGATAGAAGCTGCAGAAGCCAGAGCAGCAGCCCTGGCTTGCCTAGGCCAAGGGCCCTGAGTGAGTCCCTCTGAGGATGAGGAAGAGGAGGAGGGGGTGGAGGAGGAAGAGGAGGAAGAGCAGGAGGAAGAGGAGGAAGAGAAGGAGGAAGAAGAGGAGGAGGAGGAGGAGGCGGAGGAGTAGAAGGAGGAGGAGGAGGGGCAGGAGGGAAGCTGTCAATAGGCAATGGGATTAATGGAGGCCTCCATTACGGAGGCATGTGTCCAGGCAGGCACCCATCAACCCTCAGGGGCAGCTCCGGGCACCAGGGACTTGGTGTGGGTATCTCTGGGGCGGGGACTGTCAGTCAGTCAGCAAGACTGTGTGTCAGTGCACATGGTGGGACAGGGGCCTGGCGGACCTTGGTCCCCCGCCATGGACTGTCAGATGTCAGCCCCATGCCCAGACACACACCAATCTGCCCATAGCCCCTTGGCCCGGCCGACCAGCACCTGCTTTGGCCTGGGGCTCTGGCTCTGGTGGCTGGCCACCACCCCTCAGGTCAAGTTCAGCGTGGGGGTCATGGCTGCTGGTCAACTGGATGGGCGGGGTCCCCGTGGCCTAGCAACCACAGGAGCCCTCTGTGATGTCCTAGCCCCTGGCAATCTGTGCTGGCCACACTGGCACTTGGCAGCCCAACTGCCCTGCCACTAGGTCAGGCAACAGCGCCCAGACGCCTGGGCCCTGGCACAGAGGGACTGAAGGATGGGAAGACAGTGCTGACCGACGAGGGACCTCAGGGCTGGCAGCCAAGAGAAGACAGGTGGAGGTGCGCCCGGGATCCAGGGAGCCCAGGCCAGAGCTACCTGCATGCCTGCCTGCCTTCCTGGATGTCTGTATGCTGCCTTTGTCCAGGTAGGTTTCTCAGGTCCCCTCCAATCCTGTCCTCTCCTGTCCTCTCCTGTCCTCGCCATCCTCTCCCCTCTCCTCTCCTCCGCACTTTGCTTCTCTCTTTGTCTGTCCTCTCTTCCAGGTGCCCTGCTCACCAGCTCCAGCACTTGTGATGGTTCTCCAGTGACACCTGTTCGCAACCCCTTCCACCCCCTGCCTGCCCCTAATGTGATCCAGCTCACAGGGTCTCCGGCTCACCCCACCCAAACCCACACGCCCCAACACATTCCCTGGTTCAGCCCCTCTGCCCTATTCAGCCAAACTGGGCCTTTGCAACCTACCTATGCATCCTTGTTTCTCCTCACCATTAAGGAGAAATCTCCTTTTGTACTTAGCTTGGTTGACTGGTGGATGGATGGATGGATGGATGGATGGATGGATGGATGAATGGATGGATGAATGGATGGATAGATGTATGGGTGGATGGATGGATGGATGGATGGACAGGTCAATGGATCGGTTTTGTAGAGGCAGAGTACCATCTAGGGGTACTGGAGACCGCTGGTGTCAGATCCTTAGTCAATGTCAAATGTAAAACATTAATTCATCAATAACAAAAATGAATAAGCACCTAAATAAATAGATAAATATAAAAACTGGGTTAAAAAATACATGGCGTCTTTGCCTTTCTGCATATGGAATGCTGTGTGGATCTTAACAAGGATAGCATTGTCCTGAGTAGCCCATTTGAAGTCGTGGAATATTTCCTTTTCCTTTTTCTTTTTTTACTTTCTATTTTCTTGATTATTCACTGGAATAAATAGACAGGAATTGAGAGGGAAGGGAGGTAGAGAGAGTTTGAGACAGAGAGAGAGACAACTGCAGCACTTCCGCACCACTTGTAAAGATTTCCCCTGGCAGGTGGGAACCAGGGTGTTGAAGCCCAGTCCTCCTGCATTGTAACATGAGTGCTTAACTGGGTGTGGCACCACCTGGTACCCTTGATGGGACCCTTTTTTTAGCAATGAAAAGAAATTCTCTTGGCAAGGTAATAAATAAATGAAGAAGTAAATAAAAGTGCATTTACATTAACTCAGTGGAAACACACAGGGACATATACGTCTCTGTTACCTGTATTACTTCTTCATGTATGGATTGATTGCCTCAAGGGGTTATTGCCACAGCTGAGTGCCTACGCCAGGAATAATCCACAGCTCCTGCACTCCATTTGTTCCCCTTTCGCTGCCCTTGTTGCTTGGTCACTGTGGTGGTTATTGTTTTTGTTGTTGTTGTTGTTACTGACCTTGCATCTGACAGACATAAAAGGAGAGAGCAGAGGAAATACAGGGTGGGAGAGAAAGATAGAGCTCCTAAAGACCTGCTTCACCCCCTGTAAAGCGAGTCCCCTGCAGGTGGCGGTCTGGGGGCCAGACCCCAAATCCCTCCACCTGACCCCTCTATTCGTGAGCGCCACAAGCCCTTAACCATCTGACATACCGCCAAACCTCCCTGGATTTGCTTTTGAAGGCAGTATCACCTGCCTCGTTTTGAATCCTCATTATCCTGAGGGTCAGTCCTGATGACAGTGTCATGACAGGACACACGGAGATCTCTGTTATCAGAGAGCACCTGGAACAGCAGCTGGGGCTCTAGTGCCAGGGCAGGAGCAACTCCCCATGCACCCTCCACGGAGTCCACCTGCCTGCATTTTGGTCCTTTTCCCTCCAAAAAAGATTTTTCCCTTTTTTCACTTTGAAACAGGCAGCAGACAGGTTACCCAGGCAGGGGAAAAAAAAATAAAAAGCCTTTTTTTTTTTTTTTTTTTTTTACCGAAGTGAATGACCATCTTCTGGCAAGTATAGGTTTTGAACCTGAAAACTCTGTCTGTCTGTCTCTTAGTCCACAGAAAGAGCCACTAGCCCAGCCAGATCTCAGGCTCAGATGGGGTGTTTTTCCAGTCAAAGGTCTGCACAGCGCACTAGGGATTGGGCGGTCTGAGACCCAAATGTTACATTGTAGATGGACTGTTTGCAGGTTTTGATCCCCAGGACATTGGACTGTCTCAACTCCCTCCCCTACAGCATGAAAAAAAGACTCTTGACAACCTTGGAGCAACTGGAGTGGGGGCGAGGGGAGCTGTTTGCATGTCTGCACTGCTCATGCCCAGGTGTCTGTGGGGGTCCGTGGCAGAGGCTGTAAGGGGGCTAGGGGGCAGAAGGAGACTGTTTGAGAGGCAGGCTGCAGGCAGGGGAGCCCAGGAGTGTGTGCAGGGCTGTGTGTGTGTGGGTGTGGTGCAGGGGGTTAGGGCAGGTCTCCCTGCTGGATGGTGAGATGGCAGCTGGGCTGTCCCTGGGCCCTCATGGCTGAAGGGCAGAAGCAGGGTGGCAGTAAAGTAGCGCAGGGAGGAACAGAGTAGATGTTAGTTGGGAGCTGGGGGACAGAGGGTAAGGGGAAAGGGGGCATCCTTGAGGAGGGGTCAGGACTAGAGAGTGTGGGCAGCTGGAGGCATGGAAGGTCCCAGGAATCAGGGACTGACAGGAACCGATTCCTACACCCCCCCCCCGAACTACTGGATAGAAGCTGCAGAAGCCAGAGCAGCAGCCCTGGCTTGCCTAGGCCAAGGGCCCTGAGTGAGTCCCTCTGAGGATGAGGAAGAGGAGGAGGGGGTGGAGGAGGAGGAGGAGGAAGAGCAGGAGGAAGAGGAGGAAGAGAAGGAGGAAGAAGAGGAGGAGGAGGAGGAGGCGGAGGAGGAGAAGGAGGAGGAGGAGGGGCAGGAGGGAAGCTGTCAATAGGCAATGGGATTAATGGAGGCCTCCATTACGGAGGCATGTGTCCAGGCAGGCACCCATCAACCCTCAGGGGCAGCTCCGGGCACCAGGGACTTGGTGTGGGTATCTCTGGGGCGGGGACTGTCAGTCAGTCAGCAAGACTGTGTGTCAGTGCACATTGTGGGACAGGGGCCTGGCGGACCTTGGTCCCCCGCCATGGACTGTCAGATGTCAGCCCCATGCCCAGACACACACCAATCTGCCCATAGCCCCTTGGCCCGGCCGACCAGCACCTGCTTTGGCCTGGGGCTCTGGCTCTGGTGGCTGGCCACCACCCCTCAGGTCAAGTTCAGCGTGGGGGTCATGGCTGCTGGTCAACTGGATGGGCGGGGTCCCCGTGGCCTAGCAACCACAGGAGCCCTCTGTGATGTCCTAGCCCCTGGCAATCTGTGCTGGCCACACTGGCACTGGGCAGCCCAACTGCCCTGCCACTAGGTCAGGCAACAGCGCCCAGACGCCTGGGCCCTGGCACAGAGGGACGGAAGGATGGGAAGACAGTGCTGACCGACGAGGGACCTCAGGGCTGGCAGCCAAGAGAAGACAGGTGGAGGTGCGCCCGGGATCCAGGGAGCCCAGGCCAGAGCTACCTGCATGCCTGCCTGCCTTCCTGGATGTCTGTATGCTGCCTTTGTCCAGGTAGGTTTCTCAGGTCCCCTCCAATCCTGTCCTCTCCTGTCCTCTCCTGTCCTCACAATCCTCTCCCCTCTCCTCTCCTCCGCACTTTGCTTCTCTCTTTGTCTGTCCTCTCTTCCAGGTGCCCTGCTCACCAGCTCCAGCACTTGTGATGGTTCTCCAGTGACACCTGTTCGCAACCCCTTCCACCCCCTGCCTGCCCCTAATGTGATCCAGCTCACAGGGTCTCCGGCTCACCCCACCCAAACCCACACGCCCCAACACATTCCCTGGTTCAGCCCCTCTGCCCTATTCAGCCAAACTGGGCCTTTGCAACCTACCTATGCATCGTTGTTTCTCCTCACCATTAAGGAGAAATCTCCTTTTGTACTTAGCTTGGTTGACTGGTGGATGGATGGATGGATGGATGGATGGATGGATGAATGGATGGATGAATGGATGGATAGATGTATGGGTGGATGGATGGATGGATGGATGGACAGGTCAATGGATCGGTTTTGTAGAGGCAGAGTACCATCTAGGGGTACTGGAGACCGCTGGTGTCAGATCCTTAGTCAATGTCAAATGTAAAACATTAATTCATCAATAACAAAAATGAATAAGCACCTAAATAAATAGATAAATATAAAAACTGGGTTAAAAAATACATGGCGTCTTTGCCTTTCTGCATATGGAATGCTGTGTGGATCTTAACAAGGATAGCATTGTCCTGAGTAGCCCATTTGAAGTCGTGGAATATTTCCTTTTCCTTTTTCTTTTTTTACTTTCTATTTTCTTGATTATTCACTGGAATAAATAGACAGGAATTGAGAGGGAAGGGAGGTAGAGAGAGTTTGAGACAGAGAGAGAGACAACTGCAGCACTTCCGCACCACTTGTAAAGATTTCCCCTGGCAGGTGGGAACCAGGGTGTTGAAGCCCAGTCCTCCTGCATTGTAACATGAGTGCTTAACTGGGTGTGGCACCACCTGGTACCCTTGATGGGACCCTTTTTTTAGCAATGAAAAGAAATTCTCTTGGCAAGGTAATAAATAAATGAAGAAGTAAATAAAAGTGCATTTACATTAACTCAGTGGAAACACACAGGGACATATACGTCTCTGTTACCTGTATTACTTCTTCATGTATGGATTGATTGCCTCAAGGGGTTATTGCCACAGCTGAGTGCCTACGCCAGGAATAATCCACAGCTCCTGCACTCCATTTGTTCCCCTTTCGCTGCCCTTGTTGCTTGGTCACTGTGGTGGTTATTGTTTTTGTTGTTGTTGTTGTTACTGACCTTGCATCTGACAGACATAAAAGGAGAGAGCAGAGGAAATACAGGGTGGGAGAGAAAGATAGAGCTCCTAAAGACCTGCTTCACCCCCTGTAAAGCGAGTCCCCTGCAGGTGGCGGTCTGGGGGCCAGACCCCAAATCCCTCCACCTGACCCCTCTATTCGTGAGCGCCACAAGCCCTTAACCCTCTGACATACCGCCAAACCTCCCTGGATTTGCTTTTGAAGGCAGTATCGCCTGCCTCGTTTTGAATCCTCATTATCCTGAGGGTCAGTCCTGATGACAGTGTCATGACAGGACACACGGAGATCTCTGTTATCAGAGAGCACCTGGAACAGCAGCTGGGGCTCTAGTGCCAGGGCAGGAGCAACTCCCCATGCACCCTCCACGGAGTCCACCTGCCTGCATTTTGGTCCTTTTCCCTCCAAAAAAGATTTTTCCCTTTTTTCACTTTGAAACAGGCAGCAGACAGGTTACCCAGGCAGGGGAAAAAAAAATAAAAAGCCTTTTTTTTTTTTTTTTTTTTTACCGAAGTGAATGACCATCTTCTGGCAAGTATAGGTTTTGAACCTGAAAACTCTGTCTGTCTGTCTCTTAGTCCACAGAAAGAGCCACTAGCCCAGCCAGATCTCAGGCTCAGATGGGGTGTTTTTCCAGTCAAAGGTCTGCACAGCGCACTAGGGATTGGGCGGTCTGAGACCCAAATGTTACATTGTAGATGGACTGTTTGCAGGTTTTGATCCCCAGGACATTGGACTGTCTCAACTCCCTCCCCTACAGCATGAAAAAAAGACTCTTGACAACCTTGGAGCAACTGGAGTGGGGGCGAGGGGAGCTGTTTGCATGTCTGCACTGCTCATGCCCAGGTGTCTGTGGGGGTCCGTGGCAGAGGCTGTAAGGGGGCTAGGGGGCAGAAGGAGACTGTTTGAGAGGCAGGCTGCAGGCAGGGGAGCCCAGGAGTGTGTGCAGGGCTGTGTGTGTGTGGGTGTGGTGCAGGGGGTTAGGGCAGGTCTCCCTGCTGGATGGTGAGATGGCAGCTGGGCTGTCCCTGGGCCCTCATGGCTGAAGGGCAGAAGCAGGGTGGCAGTAAAGTAGCGCAGGGAGGAACAGAGTAGATGTTAGTTGGGAGCTGGGGGACAGAGGGTAAGGGGAAAGGGGGCATCCTTGAGGAGGGGTCAGGACTAGAGAGTGTGGGCAGCTGGAGGCATGGAAGGTCCCAGGAATCAGGGACTGACAGGAACCGATTCCTACACCCCCCCCCCGAACTACTGGATAGAAGCTGCAGAAGCCAGAGCAGCAGCCCTGGCTTGCCTAGGCCAAGGGCCCTGAGTGAGTCCCTCTGAGGATGAGGAAGAGGAGGAGGGGGTGGAGGAGGAGGAGGAGGAAGAGCAGGAGGAAGAGGAGGAAGAGAAGGAGGAAGAAGAGGAGGCAGAGGAGGAGGCGGAGGAGGAGAAGGAGGAGGAGGAGGGGCAGGAGGGAAGCTGTCAATAGGCAATGGGATTAATGGAGGCCTCCATTACGGAGGCATGTGTCCAGGCAGGCACCCATCAACCCTCAGGGGCAGCTCCGGGCACCAGGGACTTGGTGTGGGTATATCTGGGGCGGGGACTGTCAGTCAGTCAGCAAGACTGTGTGTCAGTGCACATGGTGGGACAGGGGCCTGGCGGACCTTGGTCCCCCGCCATGGACTCTCAGATGTCAGCCCCATGCCCAGACACACACCAATCTGCCCATAGCCCCTTGGCCCGGCCGACCAGCACCTGCTTTGGCCTGGGGCTCTGGCTCTGGTGGCTGGCCACCACCCCTCAGGTCAAGTTCAGCGTGGGGGTCATGGCTGCTGGTCAACTGGATGGGCGGGGTCCCCGTGGCCTAGCAACCACAGGAGCCCTCTGTGATGTCCTAGCCCCTGGCAATCTGTGCTGGCCACACTGGCACTGGGCAGCCCAACTGCCCTGCCACTAGGTCAGGCAACAGCGCCCAGACGCCTGGGCCCTGGCACAGAGGGACGGAAGGATGGGAAGACAGTGCTGACCGACGAGGGACCTCAGGGCTGGCAGCCAAGAGAAGACAGGTGGAGGTGCGCCCGGGATCCAGGGAGCCCAGGCCAGAGCTACCTGCATGCCTGCCTGCCTTCCTGGATGTCTGTATGCTGCCTTTGTCCAGGTAGGTTTCTCAGGTCCCCTCCAATCCTGTCCTCTCCTGTCCTCTCCTGTCCTCACCATCCTCTCCCCTCTCCTCTCCTCCGCACTTTGCTTCTCTCTTTGTCTGTCCTCTCTTCCAGGTGCCCTGCTCACCAGCTCCAGCACTTGTGATGGTTCTCCAGTGACACCTGTTCGCAACCCCTTCCACCCCCTGCCTGCCCCTAATGTGATCCAGCTCACAGGGTCTCCGGCTCACCCCACCCAAACCCACACGCCCCAACACATTCCCTGGTTCAGCCCCTCTGCCCTATTCAGCCAAACTGGGCCTTTGCAACCTACCTATGCATCGTTGTTTCTCCTCACCATTAAGGAGAAATCTCCTTTTGTACTTAGCTTGGTTGACTGGTGGATGGATGGATGGATGGATGGATGGATGAATGGATGGATGAATGGATGGATAGATGTATGGGTGGATGGATGGATGGATGGATGGACAGGTCAATGGATCGGTTTTGTAGAGGCAGAGTACCATCTAGGGGTACTGGAGACCGCTGGTGTCAGATCCTTAGTCAATGTCAAATGTAAAACATTAATTCATCAATAACAAAAATGAATAAGCACCTAAATAAATAGATAAATATAAAAACTGGGTAAAAAAATACATGGCGTCTTTGCCTTTCTGCATATGGAATGCTGTGTGGATCTTAACAAGGATAGCATTGTCCTGAGTAGCCCATTTGAAGTCGTGGAATACTTCCTTTTCCTTTTTCTTTTTTTACTTTCTATTTTCTTGATTATTCACTGGAATAAATAGACAGGAATTGAGAGGGAAGGGAGGTAGAGAGAGTTTGAGACAGAGAGAGAGACAACTGCAGCACTTCCGCACCACTTGTAAAGATTTCCCCTGGCAGGTGGGAACCAGGGTGTTGAAGCCCAGTCCTCCTGCATTGTAACATGAGTGCTTAACTGGGTGTGGCACCACCTGGTACCCTTGATGGGACCCTTTTTTTAGCAATGAAAAGAAATTCTCTTGGCAAGGTAATAAATAAATGAAGAAGTAAATAAAAGTGCATTTACATTAACTCAGTGGAAACACACAGGGACATATACGTCTCTGTTACCTGTATTACTTCTTCATGTATGGATTGATTGCCTCAAGGGGTTATTGCCACAGCTGAGTGCCTACGCCAGGAATAATCCACAGCTCCTGCACTCCATTTGTTCCCCTTTCGCTGCCCTTGTTGCTTGGTCACTGTGGTGGTTATTGTTTTTGTTGTTGTTGTTGTTACTGACCTTGCATCTGACAGACATAAAAGGAGAGAGCAGAGGAAATACAGGGTGGGAGAGAAAGATAGAGCTCCTAAAGACCTGCTTCACCCCCTGTAAAGCGAGTCCCCTGCAGGTGGCGGTCTGGGGGCCAGACCCCAAATCCCTCCACCTGACCCCTCTATTCGTGAGCGCCACAAGCCCATAACCCTCTGACATACTGCCAAACCTCCCTGGATTTGCTTTTGAAGGCAGTATCACCTGCCTCGTTTTGAATCCTCATTATCCTGAGGGTCAGTCCTGATGACAGTGTCATGACAGGACACACGGAGATCTCTGTTATCAGAGAGCACCTGGAACAGCAGCTGGGGCTCTAGTGCCAGGGCAGGAGCAACTCCCCATGCACCCTCCACGGAGTCCACCTGCCTGCATTTTGGTCCTTTTCCCTCCAAAAAAGATTTTTCCCTTTTTTCACTTTGAAACAGGCAGCAGACAGGTTACCCAGGCAGGGGAAAAAAAAATAAAAAGCCTTTTTTTTTTTTTTTTTTACCGAAGTGAATGACCATCTTCTGGCAAGTATAGGTTTTGAACCTGAAAACTCTGTCTGTCTGTCTCTTAGTCCACAGAAAGAGCCACTAGCCCAGCCAGATCTCAGGCTCAGATGGGGTGTTTTTCCAGTCAAAGGTCTGCACAGCGCACTAGGGATTGGGCGGTCTGAGACCCAAATGTTACATTGTAGATGGACTGTTTGCAGGTTTTGATCCCCAGGACATTGGACTGTCTCAACTCCCTCCCCTACAGCATGAAAAAAAGACTCTTGACAACCTTGGAGCAACTGGAGTGGGGGCGAGGGGAGCTGTTTGCATGTCTGCACTGCTCATGCCCAGGTGTCTGTGGGGGTCCGTGGCAGAGGCTGTAAGGGGGCTAGGGGGCAGAAGGAGACTGTTTGAGAGGCAGGCTGCAGGCAGGGGAGCCCAGGAGTGTGTGCAGGGCTGTGTGTGTGTGGGTGTGGTGCAGGGGGTTAGGGCAGGTCTCCCTGCTGGATGGTGAGATGGCAGCTGGGCTGTCCCTGGGCCCTCATGGCTGAAGGGCAGAAGCAGGGTGGCAGTAAAGTAGCGCAGGGAGGAACAGAGTAGATGTTAGTTGGGAGCTGGGGGACAGAGGGTAAGGGGAAAGGGGGCATCCTTGAGGAGGGGTCAGGACTAGAGAGTGTGGGCAGCTGGAGGCATGGAAGGTCCCAGGAATCAGGGACTGACAGGAACCGATTCCTACACCCCCCCCCCGAACTACTGGATAGAAGCTGCAGAAGCCAGAGCAGCAGCCCTGGCTTGCCTAGGCCAAGGGCCCTGAGTGAGTCCCTCTGAGGATGAGGAAGAGGAGGAGGGGGTGGAGGAGGAGGAGGAGGAAGAGCAGGAGGAAGAGGAGGAAGAGAAGGAGGAAGAAGAGGAGGAGGAGGAGGAGGCGGAGGAGGAGAAGGAGGAGGAGGAGGGGCAGGAGGGAAGCTGTCAATAGGCAATGGGATTAATGGAGGCCTCCATTACGGAGGCATGTGTCCAGGCAGGCACCCATCAACCCTCAGGGGCAGCTCCGGGCACCAGGGACTTGGTGTGGGTATCTCTGGGGCGGGGACTGTCAGTCAGTCAGCAAGACTGTGTGTCAGTGCACATGGTGGGACAGGGGCCTGGCGGACCTTGGTCCCCCGCCCTGGACTGTCAGATGTCAGCCCCATGCCCAGACACACACCAATCTGCCCATAGCCCCTTGGCCCGGCCGACCAGCACCTGCTTTGGCCTGGGGCTCTGGCTCTGGTGGCTGGCCACCACCCCTCAGGTCAAGTTCAGCGTGGGGGTCATGGCTGCTGGTCAACTGGATGGGCGGGGTCCCCGTGGCCTAGCAACCACAGGAGCCCTCTGTGATGTCCTAGCCCCTGGCAATCTGTGCTGGCCACACTGGCACTTGGCAGCCCAACTGCCCTGCCACTAGGTCAGGCAACAGCGCCCAGACGCCTGGGCCCTGGCACAGAGGGACTGAAGGATGGGAAGACAGTGCTGACCGACGAGGGACCTCAGGGCTGGCAGCCAAGAGAAGACAGGTGGAGGTGCGCCCGGGATCCAGGGAGCCCAGGCCAGAGCTACCTGCATGCCTGCCTGCCTTCCTGGATGTCTGTATGCTGCCTTTGTCCAGGTAGGTTTCTCAGGTCCCCTCCAATCCTGTCCTCTCCTGTCCTCTCCTGTCCTCACCATCCTCTCCCCTCTCCTCTCCTCCGCACTTTGCTTCTCTCTTTGTCTGTCCTCTCTTCCAGGTGCCCTGCTCACCAGCTCCAGCACTTGTGATGGTTCTCCAGTGACACCTGTTCGCAACCCCTTCCACCCCCTGCCTGCCCCTAATGTGATCCAGCTCACAGGGTCTCCGGCTCACCCCACCCAAACCCACACGCCCCAACACATTCCCTGGTTCAGCCCCTCTGCCCTATTCAGCCAAACTGGGCCTTTGCAACCTACCTATGCATCGTTGTTTCTCCTCACCATTAAGGAGAAATCTCCTTTTGTACTTAGCTTGGTTGACTGGTGGATGGATGGATGGATGGATGGATGGATGAATGGATGGATGAATGGATGGATAGATGTATGGGTGGATGGATGGATGGATGGATGGACAGGTCAATGGATCGGTTTTGTAGAGGCAGAGTACCATCTAGGGGTACTGGAGACCGCTGGTGTCAGATCCTTAGTCAATGTCAAATGTAAAACATTAATTCATCAATAACAAAAATGAATAAGCACCTAAATAAATAGATAAATATAAAAACTGGGTTAAAAAATACATGGCGTCTTTGCCTTTCTGCATATGGAATGCTGTGTGGATCTTAACAAGGATAGCATTGTCCTGAGTAGCCCATTTGAAGTCGTGGAATATTTCCTTTTCCTTTTTCTTTTTTTACTTTCTATTTTCTTGATTATTCACTGGAATAAATAGACAGGAATTGAGAGGGAAGGGAGGTAGAGAGAGTTTGAGACAGAGAGAGAGACAACTGCAGCACTTCCGCACCACTTGTAAAGATTTCCCCTGGCAGGTGGGAACCAGGGTGTTGAAGCCCAGTCCTCCTGCATTGTAACATGAGTGCTTAACTGGGTGTGGCACCACCTGGTACCCTTGATGGGACCCTTTTTTTAGCAATGAAAAGAAATTCTCTTGGCAAGGTAATAAATAAATGAAGAAGTAAATAAAAGTGCATTTACATTAACTCAGTGGAAACACACAGGGACATATACGTCTCTGTTACCTGTATTACTTCTTCATGTATGGATTGATTGCCTCAAGGGGTTATTGCCACAGCTGAGTGCCTACGCCAGGAATAATCCACAGCTCCTGCACTCCATTTGTTCCCCTTTCGCTGCCCTTGTTGCTTGGTCACTGTGGTGGTTATTGTTTTTGTTGTTGTTGTTGTTACTGACCTTGCATCTGACAGACATAAAAGGAGAGAGCAGAGGAAATACAGGGTGGGAGAGAAAGATAGAGCTCCTAAAGACCTGCTTCACCCCCTGTAAAGCGAGTCCCCTGCAGGTGGCGGTCTGGGGGCCAGACCCCAAATCCCTCCACCTGACCCCTCTATTCGTGAGCGCCACAAGCCCATAACCCTCTGACATACCGCCAAACCTCCCTGGATTTGCTTTTGAAGGCAGTATCACCTGCCTCGTTTTGAATCCTCATTATCCTGAGGGTCAGTCCTGATGACAGTGTCATGACAGGACACACGGAGATCTCTGTTATCAGAGAGCACCTGGAACAGCAGCTGGGGCTCTAGTGCCAGGGCAGGAGCAACTCCCCATGCACCCTCCACGGAGTCCACCTGCCTGCATTTTGGTCCTTTTCCCTCCAAAAAAGATTTTTCCCTTTTTTCACTTTGAAACAGGCAGCAGACAGGTTACCCAGGCAGGGGAAAAAAAAATAAAAAGCCTTTTTTTTTTTTTTTTTTTTTTTTTTTTACCGAAGTGAATGACCATCTTCTGGCAAGTATAGGTTTTGAACCTGAAAACTCTGTCTGTCTGTCTCTTAGTCCACAGAAAGAGCCACTAGCCCAGCCAGATCTCAGGCTCAGATGGGGTGTTTTTCCAGTCAAAGGTCTGCACAGCGCACTAGGGATTGGGCGGTCTGAGACCCAAATGTTACATTGTAGATGGACTGTTTGCAGGTTTTGATCCCCAGGACATTGGACTGTCTCAACTCCCTCCCCTACAGCATGAAAAAAAGACTCTTGACAACCTTGGAGCAACTGGAGTGGGGGCGAGGGGAGCTGTTTGCATGTCTGCACTGCTCATGCCCAGGTGTCTGTGGGGGTCCGTGGCAGAGGCTGTAAGGGGGCTAGGGGGCAGAAGGAGACTGTTTGAGAGGCAGGCTGCAGGCAGGGGAGCCCAGGAGTGTGTGCAGGGCTGTGTGTGTGTGGGTGTGGTGCAGGGGGTTAGGGCAGGTCTCCCTGCTGGATGGTGAGATGGCAGCTGGGCTGTCCCTGGGCCCTCATGGCTGAAGGGCAGAAGCAGGGTGGCAGTAAAGTAGCGCAGGGAGGAACAGAGTAGATGTTAGTTGGGAGCTGGGGGACAGAGGGTAAGGGGAAAGGGGGCATCCTTGAGGAGGGGTCAGGACTAGAGAGTGTGGGCAGCTGGAGGCATGGAAGGTCCCAGGAATCAGGGACTGACAGGAACCGATTCCTACACCCCCCCCCCCCGAACTACTGGATAGAAGCTGCAGAAGCCAGAGCAGCAGCCCTGGCTTGCCTAGGCCAAGGGCCCTGAGTGAGTCCCTCTGAGGATGAGGAAGAGGAGGAGGGGGTGGAGGAGGAGGAGGAGGAAGAGCAGGAGGAAGAGGAGGAAGAGAAGGAGGAAGAAGAGGAGGAGGAGGAGGAGGCGGAGGAGGAGAAGGAGGAGGAGGAGGGGCAGGAGGGAAGCTGTCAATAGGCAATGGGATTAATGGAGGCCTCCATTACGGAGGCATGTGTCCAGGCAGGCACCCATCAACCCTCAGGGGCAGCTCCGGGCACCAGGGACTTGGTGTGGGTATCTCTGGGGCGGGGACTGTCAGTCAGTCAGCAAGACTGTGTGTCAGTGCACATGGTGGGACAGGGGCCTGGCGGACCTTGGTCCCCCGCCCTGGACTGTCAGATGTCAGCCCCATGCCCAGACACACACCAATCTGCCCATAGCCCCTTGGCCCGGCCGACCAGCACCTGCTTTGGCCTGGGGCTCTGGCTCTGGTGGCTGGCCACCACCCCTCAGGTCAAGTTCAGCGTGGGGGTCATGGCTGCTGGTCAACTGGATGGGCGGGGTCCCCGTGGCCTAGCAACCACAGGAGCCCTCTGTGATGTCCTAGCCCCTGGCAATCTGTGCTGGCCACACTGGCACTTGGCAGCCCAACTGCCCTGCCACTAGGTCAGGCAACAGCGCCCAGACGCCTGGGCCCTGGCACAGAGGGACTGAAGGATGGGAAGACAGTGCTGACCGACGAGGGACCTCAGGGCTGGCAGCCAAGAGAAGACAGGTGGAGGTGCGCCCGGGATCCAGGGAGCCCAGGCCAGAGCTACCTGCATGCCTGCCTGCCTTCCTGGATGTCTGTATGCTGCCTTTGTCCAGGTAGGTTTCTCAGGTCCCCTCCAATCCTGTCCTCTCCTGTCCTCTCCTGTCCTCACCATCCTCTCCCCTCTCCTCTCCTCCGCACTTTGCTTCTCTCTTTGTCTGTCCTCTCTTCCAGGTGCCCTGCTCACCAGCTCCAGCACTTGTGATGGTTCTCCAGTGACACCTGTTCGCAACCCCTTCCACCCCCTGCCTGCCCCTAATGTGATCCAGCTCACAGGGTCTCCGGCTCACCCCACCCAAACCCACACGCCCCAACACATTCCCTGGTTCAGCCCCTCTGCCCTATTCAGCCAAACTGGGCCTTTGCAACCTACCTATGCATCGTTGTTTCTCCTCACCATTAAGGAGAAATCTCCTTTTGTACTTAGCTTGGTTGACTGGTGGATGGATGGATGGATGGATGGATGGATGGATGAATGGATGGATGAATGGATGGATAGATGTATGGGTGGATGGATGGATGGATGGACAGGTCAATGGATCGGTTTTGTAGAGGCAGAGTACCATCTAGGGGTACTGGAGACCGCTGGTGTCAGATCCTTAGTCAATGTCAAATGTAAAACATTAATTCATCAATAACAAAAATGAATAAGCACCTAAATAAATAGATAAATATAAAAACTGGGTTAAAAAATACATGGCGTCTTTGCCTTTCTGCATATGGAATGCGGTGTGGATCTTAACAAGGATAGCATTGTCCTGAGTAGCCCATTTGAAGTCGTGGAATATTTCCTTTTCCTTTTTCTTTTTTTACTTTCTATTTTCTTGATTATTCACTGGAATAAATAGACAGGAATTGAGAGGGAAGGGAGGTAGAGAGAGTTTGAGACAGAGAGAGAGACAACTGCAGCACTTCCGCACCACTTGTAAAGATTTCCCCTGGCAGGTGGGAACCAGGGTGTTGAAGCCCAGTCCTCCTGCATTGTAACATGAGTGCTTAACTGGGTGTGGCACCACCTGGTACCCTTGATGGGACCCTTTTTTTAGCAATGAAAAGAAATTCTCTTGGCAAGGTAATAAATAAATGAAGAAGTAAATAAAAGTGCATTTACATTAACTCAGTGGAAACACACAGGGACATATACGTCTCTGTTACCTGTATTACTTCTTCATGTATGGATTGATTGCCTCAAGGGGTTATTGCCACAGCTGAGTGCCTACGCCAGGAATAATCCACAGCTCCTGCACTCCATTTGTTCCCCTTTCGCTGCCCTTGTTGCTTGGTCACTGTGGTGGTTATTGTTTTTGTTGTTGTTGTTGTTACTGACCTTGCATCTGACAGACATAAAAGGAGAGAGCAGAGGAAATACAGGGTGGGAGAGAAAGATAGAGCTCCTAAAGACCTGCTTCACCCCCTGTAAAGCGAGTCCCCTGCAGGTGGCGGTCTGGGGGCCAGACCCCAAGTCCCTCCACCTGACCCCTCTATTCGTGAGCGCCACAAGCCCTTAACCCTCTGACATACCGCCAAACCTCCCTGGATTTGCTTTTGAAGGCAGTATCACCTGCCTCGTTTTGAATCCTCATTATCCTGAGGGTCAGTCCTGATGACAGTGTCATGACAGGACACACGGAGATCTCTGTTATCAGAGAGCACCTGGAACAGCAGCTGGGGCTCTAGTGCCAGGGCAGGAGCAACTCCCCATGCACCCTCCACGGAGTCCACCTGCCTGCATTTTGGTCCTTTTCCCTCCAAAAAAGATTTTTCCCTTTTTTCACTTTGAAACAGGCAGCAGACAGGTTACCCAGGCAGGGGAAAAAAAAATAAAAAGCCTTTTTTTTTTTTTTTTTTTTTTTTTTTTTTACCGAAGTGAATGACCATCTTCTGGCAAGTATAGGTTTTGAACCTGAAAACTCTGTCTGTCTGTCTCTTAGTCCACAGAAAGAGCCACTAGCCCAGCCAGATCTCAGGCTCAGATGGGGTGTTTTTCCAGTCAAAGGTCTGCACAGCGCACTAGGGATTGGGCGGTCTGAGACCCAAATGTTACATTGTAGATGGACTGTTTGCAGGTTTTGATCCCCAGGACATTGGACTGTCTCAACTCCCTCCCCTACAGCATGAAAAAAAGACTCTTGACAACCTTGGAGCAACTGGAGTGGGGGCGAGGGGAGCTGTTTGCATGTCTGCACTGCTCATGCCCAGGTGTCTGTGGGGGTCCGTGGCAGAGGCTGTAAGGGGGCTAGGGGGCAGAAGGAGACTGTTTGAGAGGCAGGCTGCAGGCAGGGGAGCCCAGGAGTGTGTGCAGGGCTGTGTGTGTGTGGGTGTGGTGCAGGGGGTTAGGGCAGGTCCCCCTGCTGGATGGTGAGATGGCAGCTGGGCTGTCCCTGGGCCCTCATGGCTGAAGGGCAGAAGCAGGGTGGCAGTAAAGTAGCGCAGGGAGGAACAGAGTAGATGTTAGTTGGGAGCTGGGGGACAGAGGGTAAGGGGAAAGGGGGCATCCTTGAGGAGGGGTCAGGACTAGAGAGTGGGGGCAGCTGGAGGCATGGAAGGTCCCAGGAATCAGGGACTGACAGGAACCGATTCCTACACCCCCCCCCCCGAACTACTGGATAGAAGCTGCAGAAGCCAGAGCAGCAGCCCTGGCTTGCCTAGGCCAAGGGCCCTGAGTGAGTCCCTCTGAGGATGAGGAAGAGGAGGAGGGGGTGGAGGAGGAAGAGGAGGAAGAGCAGGAGGAAGAGGAGGAAGAGAAGGAGGAAGAAGAGGAGGAGGAGGAGGAGGCGGAGGAGTAGAAGGAGGAGGAGGAGGGGCAGGAGGGAAGCTGTCAATAGGCAATGGGATTAATGGAGGCCTCCATTACGGAGGCATGTGTCCAGGCAGGCACCCATCAACCCTCAGGGGCAGCTCCGGGCACCAGGGACTTGGTGTGGGTATCTCTGGGGCGGGGACTGTCAGTCAGTCAGCAAGACTGTGTGTCAGTGCACATGGTGGGACAGGGGCCTGGCGGACCTTGGTCGCCCGCCATGGACTGTCAGATGTCAGCCCCATGCCCAGACACACACCAATCTGCCCATAGCCCCTTGGCCCGGCCGACCAGCACCTGCTTTGGCCTGGGGCTCTGGCTCTGGTGGCTGGCCACCACCCCTCAGGTCAAGTTCAGCGTGGGGGTCATGGCTGCTGGTCAACTGGATGGGCGGGGTCCCCGTGGCCTAGCAACCACAGGAGCCCTCTGTGATGTCCTAGCCCCTGGCAATCTGTGCTGGCCACACTGGCACTTGGCAGCCCAACTGCCCTGCCACTAGGTCAGGCAACAGCGCCCAGACGCCTGGGCCCTGGCACAGAGGGACTGAAGGATGGGAAGACAGTGCTGACCGACGAGGGACCTCAGGGCTGGCAGCCAAGAGAAGACAGGTGGAGGTGCGCCCGGGATCCAGGGAGCCCAGGCCAGAGCTACCTGCATGCCTGCCTGCCTTCCTGGATGTCTGTATGCTGCCTTTGTCCAGGTAGGTTTCTCAGGTCCCCTCCAATCCTGTCCTCTCCTGTCCTCTCCTGTCCTCACCATCCTCTCCCCTCTCCTCTCCTCCGCACTTTGCTTCTCTCTTTGTCTGTCCTCTCTTCCAGGTGCCCTGCTCACCAGCTCCAGCACTTGTGATGGTTCTCCAGTGACACCTGTTCGCAACCCCTTCCACCCCCTGCCTGCCCCTAATGTGATCCAGCTCACAGGGTCTCCGGCTCACCCCACCCAAACCCACACGCCCCAACACATTCCCTGGTTCAGCCCCTCTGCCCTATTCAGCCAAACTGGGCCTTTGCAACCTACCTATGCATCGTTGTTTCTCCTCACCATTAAGGAGAAATCTCCTTTTGTACTTAGCTTGGTTGACTGGTGGATGGATGGATGGATGGATGGATGGATGAATGGATGGATGAATGGATGGATAGATGTATGGGTGGATGGATGGATGGATGGATGGACAGGTCATGGATCAGTTTTGTAGAGGCAGAGTACCATCTAGGGGTACTGGAGACCGCTGGTGTCAGATCCTTAGTCAATGTCAAATGTAAAACATTAATTCATCAATAACAAAAATGAATAAGCACCTAAATAAATAGATAAATATAAAAACTGGGTTAAAAAATACATGGCGTCTTTGCCTTTCTGCATATGGAATGCGGTGTGGATCTTAACAAGGATAGCATTGTCCTGAGTAGCCCATTTGAAGTCGTGGAATATTTCCTTTTCCTTTTTCTTTTTTTACTTTCTATTTTCTTGATTATTCACTGGAATAAATAGACAGGAATTGAGAGGGAAGGGAGGTAGAGAGAGTTTGAGACAGAGAGAGAGACAACTGCAGCACTTCCGCACCACTTGTAAAGATTTCCCCTGGCAGGTGGGAACCAGGGTGTTGAAGCCCAGTCCTCCTGCATTGTAACATGAGTGCTTAACTGGGTGTGGCACCACCTGGTACCCTTGATGGGACCCTTTTTTTAGCAATGAAAAGAAATTCTCTTGGCAAGGTAATAAATAAATGAAGAAGTAAATAAAAGTGCATTTACATTAACTCAGTGGAAACACACAGGGACATATACGTCTCTGTTACCTGTATTACTTCTTCATGTATGGATTGATTGCCTCAAGGGGTTATTGCCACAGCTGAGTGCCTACGCCAGGAATAATCCACAGCTCCTGCACTCCATTTGTTCCCCTTTCGCTGCCCTTGTTGCTTGGTCACTGTGGTGGTTATTGTTTTTGTTGTTGTTGTTGTTACTGACCTTGCATCTGACAGACATAAAAGGAGAGAGCAGAGGAAATACAGGGTGGGAGAGAAAGATAGAGCTCCTAAAGACCTGCTTCACCCCCTGTAAAGCGAGTCCCCTGCAGGTGGCGGTCTGGGGGCCAGACCCCAAATCCCTCCACCTGACCCCTCTATTCGTGAGCGCCACAAGCCCTTAACCCTCTGACATACCGCCAAACCTCCCTGGATTTGCTTTTGAAGGCAGTATCACCTGCCTCGTTTTGAATCCTCATTATCCTGAGGGTCAGTCCTGATGACAGTGTCATGACAGGACACACGGAGATCTCTGTTATCAGAGAGCACCTGGAACAGCAGCTGGGGCTCTAGTGCCAGGGCAGGAGCAACTCCCCATGCACCCTCCACGGAGTCCACCTGCCTGCATTTTGGTCCTTTTCCCTCCAAAAAAGATTTTTCCCTTTTTTCACTTTGAAACAGGCAGCAGACAGGTTACCCAGGCAGGGGAAAAAAAAATAAAAAGCCTTTTTTTTTTTTTTTTTTTTTTTTTTTTACCGAAGTGAATGACCATCTTCTGGCAAGTATAGGTTTTGAACCTGAAAACTCTGTCTGTCTGTCTCTTAGTCCACAGAAAGAGCCACTATCCCAGCCAGATCTCACGCTCAGATGGGGTGTTTTTCCAGTCAAAGGTCTGCACAGCGCACTAGGGATTGGGCGGCCTGAGACCCAAATGTTACATTGTAGATGGACTGTTTGCAGGTCTTGCTCCCCAGGACATTGGACTGTCTCAACTCCCTCCCCTACAGCATGAAAAAAAGACTCTTGACAACCTTGGAGCAACTGGAGTGGGGGCGAGGGGAGCTGTTTGCATGTCTGCACTGCTCATGCCCAGGTGTCTGTGGGGGTCCGTGGCAGAGGCTGTAAGGGGGCTAGGGGGCAGAAGGAGACTGTTTGAGAGGCAGGCTGCAGGCAGGGGAGCCCAGGAGTGTGTGCAGGGCTGTGTGTGTGTGGGTGTGGTGCAGGGGGTTAGGGCAGGTCCCCCTGCTGGATGGTGAGATGGCAGCTGGGCTGTCCCTGGGCCCTCATGGCTGAAGGGCAGAAGCAGGGTGGCAGTAAAGTAGCGCAGGGAGGAACAGAGTAGATGTTAGTTGGGAGCTGGGGGACAGAGGGTAAGGGGAAAGGGGGCATCCTTGAGGAGGGGTCAGGACTAGAGAGTGGGGGCAGCTGGAGGCATGGAAGGTCCCAGGAATCAGGGACTGACAGGAACCGATTCCTACACCCCCCCCGAACTACTGGATAGAAGCTGCAGAAGCCAGAGCAGCAGCCCTGGCTTGCCTAGGCCAAGGGCCCTGAGTGAGTCCCTCTGAGGATGAGGAAGAGGAGGAGGGGGTGGAGGAGGAAGAGGAGGAAGAGCAGGAGGAAGAGGAGGAAGAGAAGGAGGAAGAAGAGGAGGAGGAGGAGGAGGCGGAGGAGTAGAAGGAGGAGGAGGAGGGGCAGGAGGGAAGCTGTCAATAGGCAATGGGATTAATGGAGGCCTCCATTACGGAGGCATGTGTCCAGGCAGGCACCCATCAACCCTCAGGGGCAGCTCCGGGCACCAGGGACTTGGTGTGGGTATCTCTGGGGCGGGGACTGTCAGTCAGTCAGCAAGACTGTGTGTCAGTGCACATGGTGGGACAGGGGCCTTGCGGACCTTGGTCCCCCGCCATGGACTGTCAGATGTCAGCCCCATGCCCAGACACACACCAATCTGCCCATAGCCCCTTGGCCCGGCCGACCAGCACCTGCTTTGGCCTGGGGCTCTGGCTCTGGTGGCTGGCCACCACCCCTCAGGTCAAGTTCAGCGTGGGGGTCATGGCTGCTGGTCAACTGGATGGGCGGGGTCCCCGTGGCCTAGCAACCACAGGAGCCCTCTGTGATGTCCTAGCCCCTGGCAATCTGTGCTGGCCACACTGGCACTTGGCAGCCCAACTGCCCTGCCACTAGGTCAGGCAACAGCGCCCAGACGCCTGGGCCCTGGCACAGAGGGACTGAAGGATGGGAAGACAGTGCTGACCGACGAGGGACCTCAGGGCTGGCAGCCAAGAGAAGACAGGTGGAGGTGCGCCCGGGATCCAGGGAGCCCAGGCCAGAGCTACCTGCATGCCTGCCTGCCTTCCTGGATGTCTGTATGCTGCCTTTGTCCAGGTAGGTTTCTCAGGTCCCCTCCAATCCTGTCCTCTCCTGTCCTCTCCTGTCCTCACCATCCTCTCCCCTCTCCTCTCCTCCGCACTTTGCTTCTCTCTTTGTCTGTCCTCTCTTCCAGGTGCCCTGCTCACCAGCTCCAGCACTTGTGATGGTTCTCCAGTGACACCTGTTCGCAACCCCTTCCACCCCCTGCCTGCCCCTAATGTGATCCAGCTCACAGGGTCTCCGGCTCACCCCACCCAAACCCACACGCCCCAACACATTCCCTGGTTCAGCCCCTCTGCCCTATTCAGCCAAACTGGGCCTTTGCAACCTACCTATGCATCCTTGTTTCTCCTCACCATTAAGGAGAAATCTCCTTTTGTACTTAGCTTGGTTGACTGGTGGATGGATGGATGGATGGATGGATGGATGGATGGATGAATGGATGGATGAATGGATGGATAGATGTATGGGTGGATGGATGGATGGATGGATGGACAGGTCAATGGATCGGTTTTGTAGAGGCAGAGTACCATCTAGGGGTACTGGAGACCGCTGGTGTCAGATCCTTAGTCAATGTCAAATGTAAAACATTAATTCATCAATAACAAAAATGAATAAGCACCTAAATAAATAGATAAATATAAAAACTGGGTTAAAAAATACATGGCGTCTTTGCCTTTCTGCATATGGAATGCTGTGTGGATCTTAACAAGGATAGCATTGTCCTGAGTAGCCCATTTGAAGTCGTGGAATATTTCCTTTTCCTTTTTCTTTTTTTACTTTCTATTTTCTTGATTATTCACTGGAATAAATAGACAGGAATTGAGAGGGAAGGGAGGTAGAGAGAGTTTGAGACAGAGAGAGAGACAACTGCAGCACTTCCGCACCACTTGTAAAGATTTCCCCTGGCAGGTGGGAACCAGGGTGTTGAAGCCCAGTCCTCCTGCATTGTAACATGAGTGCTTAACTGGGTGTGGCACCACCTGGTACCCTTGATGGGACCCTTTTTTTAGCAATGAAAAGAAATTCTCGTGGCAAGGTAATAAATAAATGAAGAAGTAAATAAAAGTGCATTTACATTAACTCAGTGGAAACACACAGGGACATATACGTCTCTGTTACCTGTATTACTTCTTCATGTATGGATTGATTGCCTCAAGGGGTTATTGCCACAGCTGAGTGCCTACGCCAGGAATAATCCACAGCTCCTGCACTCCATTTGTTCCCCTTTCGCTGCCCTTGTTGCTTGGTCACTGTGGTGGTTATTGTTTTTGTTGTTGTTGTTGTTACTGACCTTGCATCTGACAGACATAAAAGGAGAGAGCAGAGGAAATACAGGGTGGGAGAGAAAGATAGAGCTCCTAAAGACCTGCTTCACCCCCTGTAAAGCGAGTCCCCTGCAGGTGGCGGTCTGGGGGCCAGACCCCAAATCCCTCCACCTGACCCCTCTATTCGTGAGCGCCACAAGCCCTTAACCCTCTGACATACCGCCAAACCTCCCTGGATTTGCTTTTGAAGGCAGTATCACCTGCCTCGTTTTGAATCCTCATTATCCTGAGGGTCAGTCCTGATGACAGTGTCATGACAGGACACACGGAGATCTCTGTTATCAGAGAGCACCTGGAACAGCAGCTGGGGCTCTAGTGCCAGGGCAGGAGCAACTCCCCATGCACCCTCCACGGAGTCCACCTGCCTGCATTTTGGTCCTTTTCCCTCCAAAAAAGATTTTTCCCTTTTTTCACTTTGAAACAGGCAGCAGACAGGTTACCCAGGCAGGGGAAAAAAAAATAAAAAGCCTTTTTTTTTTTTTTTTTTTTTTTTTTTTTTACCGAAGTGAATGACCATCTTCTGGCAAGTATAGGTTTTGAACCTGAAAACTCTGTCTGTCTGTCTCTTAGTCCACAGAAAGAGCCACTAGCCCAGCCAGATCTCAGGCTCAGATGGGGTGTTTTTCCAGTCAAAGGTCTGCACAGCGCACTAGGGATTGGGCGGTCTGAGACCCAAATGTTACATTGTAGATGGACTGTTTGCAGGTTTTGATCCCCAGGACATTGGACTGTCTCAACTCCCTCCCCTACAGCATGAAAAAAAGACTCTTGACAACCTTGGAGCAACTGGAGTGGGGGCGAGGGGAGCTGTTTGCATGTCTGCACTGCTCATGCCCAGGTGTCTGTGGGGGTCCGTGGCAGAGGCTGTAAGGGGGCTAGGGGGCAGAAGGAGACTGTTTGAGAGGCAGGCTGCAGGCAGGGGAGCCCAGGAGTGTGTGCAGGGCTGTGTGTGTGTGGGTGTGGTGCAGGGGGTTAGGGCAGGTCCCCCTGCTGGATGGTGAGATGGCAGCTGGGCTGTCCCTGGGCCCTCATGGCTGAAGGGCAGAAGCAGGGTGGCAGTAAAGTAGCGCAGGGAGGAACAGAGTAGATGTTAGTTGGGAGCTGGGGGACAGAGGGTAAGGGGAAAGGGGGCATCCTTGAGGAGGGGTCAGGACTAGAGAGTGGGGGCAGCTGGAGGCATGGAAGGTCCCAGGAATCAGGGACTGACAGGAACCGATTCCTACACCCCCCCCCCCGAACTACTGGATAGAAGCTGCAGAAGCCAGAGCAGCAGCCCTGGCTTGCCTAGGCCAAGGGCCCTGAGTGAGTCCCTCTGAGGATGAGGAAGAGGAGGAGGGGGTGGAGGAGGAAGAGGAGGAAGAGCAGGAGGAAGAGGAGGAAGAGAAGGAGGAAGAAGAGGAGGAGGAGGAGGAGGCGGAGGAGTAGAAGGAGGAGGAGGAGGGGCAGGAGGGAAGCTGTCAATAGGCAATGGGATTAATGGAGGCCTCCATTACGGAGGCATGTGTCCAGGCAGGCACCCATCAACCCTCAGGGGCAGCTCCGGGCACCAGGGACTTGGTGTGGGTATCTCTGGGGCGGGGACTGTCAGTCAGTCAGCAAGACTGTGTGTCAGTGCACATGGTGGGACAGGGGCCTGGCGGACCTTGGTCGCCCGCCATGGACTGTCAGATGTCAGCCCCATGCCCAGACACACACCAATCTGCCCATAGCCCCTTGGCCCGGCCGACCAGCACCTGCTTTGGCCTGGGGCTCTGGCTCTGGTGGCTGGCCACCACCCCTCAGGTCAAGTTCAGCGTGGGGGTCATGGCTGCTGGTCAACTGGATGGGCGGGGTCCCCGTGGCCTAGCAACCACAGGAGCCCTCTGTGATGTCCTAGCCCCTGGCAATCTGTGCTGGCCACACTGGCACTTGGCAGCCCAACTGCCCTGCCACTAGGTCAGGCAACAGCGCCCAGACGCCTGGGCCCTGGCACAGAGGGACTGAAGGATGGGAAGACAGTGCTGACCGACGAGGGACCTCAGGGCTGGCAGCCAAGAGAAGACAGGTGGAGGTGCGCCCGGGATCCAGGGAGCCCAGGCCAGAGCTACCTGCATGCCTGCCTGCCTTCCTGGATGTCTGTATGCTGCCTTTGTCCAGGTAGGTTTCTCAGGTCCCCTCCAATCCTGTCCTCTCCTGTCCTCTCCTGTCCTCACCATCCTCTCCCCTCTCCTCTCCTCCGCACTTTGCTTCTCTCTTTGTCTGTCCTCTCTTCCAGGTGCCCTGCTCACCAGCTCCAGCACTTGTGATGGTTCTCCAGTGACACCTGTTCGCAACCCCTTCCACCCCCTGCCTGCCCCTAATGTGATCCAGCTCACAGGGTCTCCGGCTCACCCCACCCAAACCCACACGCCCCAACACATTCCCTGGTTCAGCCCCTCTGCCCTATTCAGCCAAACTGGGCCTTTGCAACCTACCTATGCATCGTTGTTTCTCCTCACCATTAAGGAGAAATCTCCTTTTGTACTTAGCTTGGTTGACTGGTGGATGGATGGATGGATGGATGGATGGATGAATGGATGGATGAATGGATGGATAGATGTATGGGTGGATGGATGGATGGATGGATGGACAGGTCATGGATCGGTTTTGTAGAGGCAGAGTACCATCTAGGGGTACTGGAGACCGCTGGTGTCAGATCCTTAGTCAATGTCAAATGTAAAACATTAATTCATCAATAACAAAAATGAATAAGCACCTAAATAAATAGATAAATATAAAAACTGGGTTAAAAAATACATGGCGTCTTTGCCTTTCTGCATATGGAATGCGGTGTGGATCTTAACAAGGATAGCATTGTCCTGAGTAGCCCATTTGAAGTCGTGGAATATTTCCTTTTCCTTTTTCTTTTTTTACTTTCTATTTTCTTGATTATTCACTGGAATAAATAGACAGGAATTGAGAGGGAAGGGAGGTAGAGAGAGTTTGAGACAGAGAGAGAGACAACTGCAGCACTTCCGCACCACTTGTAAAGATTTCCCCTGGCAGGTGGGAACCAGGGTGTTGAAGCCCAGTCCTCCTGCATTGTAACATGAGTGCTTAACTGGGTGTGGCACCACCTGGTACCCTTGATGGGACCCTTTTTTTAGCAATGAAAAGAAATTCTCTTGGCAAGGTAATAAATAAATGAAGAAGTAAATAAAAGTGCATTTACATTAACTCAGTGGAAACACACAGGGACATATACGTCTCTGTTACCTGTATTACTTCTTCATGTATGGATTGATTGCCTCAAGGGGTTATTGCCACAGCTGAGTGCCTACGCCAGGAATAATCCACAGCTCCTGCACTCCATTTGTTCCCCTTTCGCTGCCCTTGTTGCTTGGTCACTGTGGTGGTTATTGTTTTTGTTGTTGTTGTTGTTACTGACCTTGCATCTGACAGACATAAAAGGAGAGAGCAGAGGAAATACAGGGTGGGAGAGAAAGATAGAGCTCCTAAAGACCTGCTTCACCCCCTGTAAAGCGAGTCCCCTGCAGGTGGCGGTCTGGGGGCCAGACCCCAAATCCCTCCACCTGACCCCTCTATTCGTGAGCGCCACAAGCCCTTAACCCTCTGACATACCGCCAAACCTCCCTGGATTTGCTTTTGAAGGCAGTATCACCTGCCTCGTTTTGAATCCTCATTATCCTGAGGGTCAGTCCTGATGACAGTGTCATGACAGGACACACGGAGATCTCTGTTATCAGAGAGCACCTGGAACAGCAGCTGGGGCTCTAGTGCCAGGGCAGGAGCAACTCCCCATGCACCCTCCACGGAGTCCACCTGCCTGCATTTTGGTCCTTTTCCCTCCAAAAAAGATTTTTCCCTTTTTTCACTTTGAAACAGGCAGCAGACAGGTTACCCAGGCAGGGGAAAAAAAAATAAAAAGCCTTTTTTTTTTTTTTTTTTTTTTTTTTTTTTACCGAAGTGAATGACCATCTTCTGGCAAGTATAGGTTTTGAACCTGAAAACTCTGTCTGTCTGTCTCTTAGTCCACAGAAAGAGCCACTAGCCCAGCCAGATCTCAGGCTCAGATGGGGTGTTTTTCCAGTCAAAGGTCTGCACAGCGCACTAGGGATTGGGCGGTCTGAGACCCAAATGTTACATTGTAGATGGACTGTTTGCAGGTTTTGATCCCCAGGACATTGGACTGTCTCAACTCCCTCCCCTACAGCATGAAAAAAAGACTCTTGACAACCTTGGAGCAACTGGAGTGGGGGCGAGGGGAGCTGTTTGCATGTCTGCACTGCTCATGCCCAGGTGTCTGTGGGGGTCCGTGGCAGAGGCTGTAAGGGGGCTAGGGGGCAGAAGGAGACTGTTTGAGAGGCAGGCTGCAGGCAGGGGAGCCCAGGAGTGTGTGCAGGGCTGTGTGTGTGTGGGTGTGGTGCAGGGGGTTAGGGCAGGTCCCCCTGCTGGATGGTGAGATGGCAGCTGGGCTGTCCCTGGGCCCTCATGGCTGAAGGGCAGAAGCAGGGTGGCAGTAAAGTAGCGCAGGGAGGAACAGAGTAGATGTTAGTTGGGAGCTGGGGGACAGAGGGTAAGGGGAAAGGGGGCATCCTTGAGGAGGGGTCAGGACTAGAGAGTGGGGGCAGCTGGAGGCATGGAAGGTCCCAGGAATCAGGGACTGACAGGAACCGATTCCTACACCCCCCCCCCGAACTACTGGATAGAAGCTGCAGAAGCCAGAGCAGCAGCCCTGGCTTGCCTAGGCCAAGGGCCCTGAGTGAGTCCCTCTGAGGATGAGGAAGAGGAGGAGGGGGTGGAGGAGGAAGAGGAGGAAGAGCAGGAGGAAGAGGAGGAAGAGAAGGAGGAAGAAGAGGAGGAGGAGGAGGAGGCGGAGGAGTAGAAGGAGGAGGAGGAGGGGCAGGAGGGAAGCTGTCAATAGGCAATGGGATTAATGGAGGCCTCCATTACGGAGGCATGTGTCCAGGCAGGCACCCATCAACCCTCAGGGGCAGCTCCGGGCACCAGGGACTTGGTGTGGGTATCTCTGGGGCGGGGACTGTCAGTCAGTCAGCAAGACTGTGTGTCAGTGCACATGGTGGGACAGGGGCCTGGCGGACCTTGGTCGCCCGCCATGGACTGTCAGATGTCAGCCCCATGCCCAGACACACACCAATCTGCCCATAGCCCCTTGGCCCGGCCGACCAGCACCTGCTTTGGCCTGGGGCTCTGGCTCTGGTGGCTGGCCACCACCCCTCAGGTCAAGTTCAGCGTGGGGGTCATGGCTGCTGGTCAACTGGATGGGCGGGGTCCCCGTGGCCTAGCAACCACAGGAGCCCTCTGTGATGTCCTAGCCCCTGGCAATCTGTGCTGGCCACACTGGCACTTGGCAGCCCAACTGCCCTGCCACTAGGTCAGGCAACAGCGCCCAGACGCCTGGGCCCTGGCACAGAGGGACTGAAGGATGGGAAGACAGTGCTGACCGACGAGGGACCTCAGGGCTGGCAGCCAAGAGAAGACAGGTGGAGGTGCGCCCGGGATCCAGGGAGCCCAGGCCAGAGCTACCTGCATGCCTGCCTGCCTTCCTGGATGTCTGTATGCTGCCTTTGTCCAGGTAGGTTTCTCAGGTCCCCTCCAATCCTGTCCTCTCCTGTCCTCTCCTGTCCTCACCATCCTCTCCCCTCTCCTCTCCTCCGCACTTTGCTTCTCTCTTTGTCTGTCCTCTCTTCCAGGTGCCCTGCTCACCAGCTCCAGCACTTGTGATGGTTCTCCAGTGACACCTGTTCGCAACCCCTTCCACCCCCTGCCTGCCCCTAATGTGATCCAGCTCACAGGGTCTCCGGCTCACCCCACCCAAACCCACACGCCCCAACACATTCCCTGGTTCAGCCCCTCTGCCCTATTCAGCCAAACTGGGCCTTTGCAACCTACCTATGCATCGTTGTTTCTCCTCACCATTAAGGAGAAATCTCCTTTTGTACTTAGCTTGGTTGACTGGTGGATGGATGGATGGATGGATGGATGGATGAATGGATGGATGAATGGATGGATAGATGTATGGGTGGATGGATGGATGGATGGATGGACAGGTCATGGATCAGTTTTGTAGAGGCAGAGTACCATCTAGGGGTACTGGAGACCGCTGGTGTCAGATCCTTAGTCAATGTCAAATGTAAAACATTAATTCATCAATAACAAAAATGAATAAGCACCTAAATAAATAGATAAATATAAAAACTGGGTTAAAAAATACATGGCGTCTTTGCCTTTCTGCATATGGAATGCGGTGTGGATCTTAACAAGGATAGCATTGTCCTGAGTAGCCCATTTGAAGTCGTGGAATATTTCCTTTTCCTTTTTCTTTTTTTACTTTCTATTTTCTTGATTATTCACTGGAATAAATAGACAGGAATTGAGAGGGAAGGGAGGTAGAGAGAGTTTGAGACAGAGAGAGAGACAACTGCAGCACTTCCGCACCACTTGTAAAGATTTCCCCTGGCAGGTGGGAACCAGGGTGTTGAAGCCCAGTCCTCCTGCATTGTAACATGAGTGCTTAACTGGGTGTGGCACCACCTGGTACCCTTGATGGGACCCTTTTTTTAGCAATGAAAAGAAATTCTCTTGGCAAGGTAATAAATAAATGAAGAAGTAAATAAAAGTGCATTTACATTAACTCAGTGGAAACACACAGGGACATATACGTCTCTGTTACCTGTATTACTTCTTCATGTATGGATTGATTGCCTCAAGGGGTTATTGCCACAGCTGAGTGCCTACGCCAGGAATAATCCACAGCTCCTGCACTCCATTTGTTCCCCTTTCGCTGCCCTTGTTGCTTGGTCACTGTGGTGGTTATTGTTTTTGTTGTTGTTGTTGTTACTGACCTTGCATCTGACAGACATAAAAGGAGAGAGCAGAGGAAATACAGGGTGGGAGAGAAAGATAGAGCTCCTAAAGACCTGCTTCACCCCCTGTAAAGCGAGTCCCCTGCAGGTGGCGGTCTGGGGGCCAGACCCCAAATCCCTCCACCTGACCCCTCTATTCGTGAGCGCCACAAGCCCTTAACCCTCTGACATACCGCCAAACCTCCCTGGATTTGCTTTTGAAGGCAGTATCACCTGCCTCGTTTTGAATCCTCATTATCCTGAGGGTCAGTCCTGATGACAGTGTCATGACAGGACACACGGAGATCTCTGTTATCAGAGAGCACCTGGAACAGCAGCTGGGGCTCTAGTGCCAGGGCAGGAGCAACTCCCCATGCACCCTCCACGGAGTCCACCTGCCTGCATTTTGGTCCTTTTCCCTCCAAAAAAGATTTTTCCCTTTTTTCACTTTGAAACAGGCAGCAGACAGGTTACCCAGGCAGGGGAAAAAAAAATAAAAAGCCTTTTTTTTTTTTTTTTTTTTTTTTTTTACCGAAGTGAATGACCATCTTCTGGCAAGTATAGGTTTTGAACCTGAAAACTCTGTCTGTCTGTCTCTTAGTCCACAGAAAGAGCCACTATCCCAGCCAGATCTCACGCTCAGATGGGGTGTTTTTCCAGTCAAAGGTCTGCACAGCGCACTAGGGATTGGGCGGCCTGAGACCCAAATGTTACATTGTAGATGGACTGTTTGCAGGTCTTGCTCCCCAGGACATTGGACTGTCTCAACTCCCTCCCCTACAGCATGAAAAAAAGACTCTTGACAACCTTGGAGCAACTGGAGTGGGGGCGAGGGGAGCTGTTTGCATGTCTGCACTGCTCATGCCCAGGTGTCTGTGGGGGTCCGTGGCAGAGGCTGTAAGGGGGCTAGGGGGCAGAAGGAGACTGTTTGAGAGGCAGGCTGCAGGCAGGGGAGCCCAGGAGTGTGTGCAGGGCTGTGTGTGTGTGGGTGTGGTGCAGGGGGTTAGGGCAGGTCCCCCTGCTGGATGGTGAGATGGCAGCTGGGCTGTCCCTGGGCCCTCATGGCTGAAGGGCAGAAGCAGGGTGGCAGTAAAGTAGCGCAGGGAGGAACAGAGTAGATGTTAGTTGGGAGCTGGGGGACAGAGGGTAAGGGGAAAGGGGGCATCCTTGAGGAGGGGTCAGGACTAGAGAGTGGGGGCAGCTGGAGGCATGGAAGGTCCCAGGAATCAGGGACTGACAGGAACCGATTCCTACACCCCCCCCGAACTACTGGATAGAAGCTGCAGAAGCCAGAGCAGCAGCCCTGGCTTGCCTAGGCCAAGGGCCCTGAGTGAGTCCCTCTGAGGATGAGGAAGAGGAGGAGGGGGTGGAGGAGGAAGAGGAGGAAGAGCAGGAGGAAGAGGAGGAAGAGAAGGAGGAAGAAGAGGAGGAGGAGGAGGAGGCGGAGGAGTAGAAGGAGGAGGAGGAGGGGCAGGAGGGAAGCTGTCAATAGGCAATGGGATTAATGGAGGCCTCCATTACGGAGGCATGTGTCCAGGCAGGCACCCATCAACCCTCAGGGGCAGCTCCGGGCACCAGGGACTTGGTGTGGGTATCTCTGGGGCGGGGACTGTCAGTCAGTCAGCAAGACTGTGTGTCAGTGCACATGGTGGGACAGGGGCCTTGCGGACCTTGGTCCCCCGCCATGGACTGTCAGATGTCAGCCCCATGCCCAGACACACACCAATCTGCCCATAGCCCCTTGGCCCGGCCGACCAGCACCTGCTTTGGCCTGGGGCTCTGGCTCTGGTGGCTGGCCACCACCCCTCAGGTCAAGTTCAGCGTGGGGGTCATGGCTGCTGGTCAACTGGATGGGCGGGGTCCCCGTGGCCTAGCAACCACAGGAGCCCTCTGTGATGTCCTAGCCCCTGGCAATCTGTGCTGGCCACACTGGCACTTGGCAGCCCAACTGCCCTGCCACTAGGTCAGGCAACAGCGCCCAGACGCCTGGGCCCTGGCACAGAGGGACTGAAGGATGGGAAGACAGTGCTGACCGACGAGGGACCTCAGGGCTGGCAGCCAAGAGAAGACAGGTGGAGGTGCGCCCGGGATCCAGGGAGCCCAGGCCAGAGCTACCTGCATGCCTGCCTGCCTTCCTGGATGTCTGTATGCTGCCTTTGTCCAGGTAGGTTTCTCAGGTCCCCTCCAATCCTGTCCTCTCCTGTCCTCTCCTGTCCTCACCATCCTCTCCCCTCTCCTCTCCTCCGCACTTTGCTTCTCTCTTTGTCTGTCCTCTCTTCCAGGTGCCCTGCTCACCAGCTCCAGCACTTGTGATGGTTCTCCAGTGACACCTGTTCGCAACCCCTTCCACCCCCTGCCTGCCCCTAATGTGATCCAGCTCACAGGGTCTCCGGCTCACCCCACCCAAACCCACACGCCCCAACACATTCCCTGGTTCAGCCCCTCTGCCCTATTCAGCCAAACTGGGCCTTTGCAACCTACCTATGCATCGTTGTTTCTCCTCACCATTAAGGAGAAATCTCCTTTTGTACTTAGCTTGGTTGACTGGTGGATGGATGGATGGATGGATGGATGGATGGATGGATGAATGGATGGATGAATGGATGGATAGATGTATGGGTGGATGGATGGATGGATGGATGGACAGGTCAATGGATCGGTTTTGTAGAGGCAGAGTACCATCTAGGGGTACTGGAGACCGCTGGTGTCAGATCCTTAGTCAATGTCAAATGTAAAACATTAATTCATCAATAACAAAAATGAATAAGCACCTAAATAAATAGATAAATATAAAAACTGGGTTAAAAAATACATGGCGTCTTTGCCTTTCTGCATATGGAATGCTGTGTGGATCTTAACAAGGATAGCATTGTCCTGAGTAGCCCATTTGAAGTCGTGGAATATTTCCTTTTCCTTTTTCTTTTTTTACTTTCTATTTTCTTGATTATTCACTGGAATAAATAGACAGGAATTGAGAGGGAAGGGAGGTAGAGAGAGTTTGAGACAGAGAGAGAGACAACTGCAGCACTTCCGCACCACTTGTAAAGATTTCCCCTGGCAGGTGGGAACCAGGGTGTTGAAGCCCAGTCCTCCTGCATTGTAACATGAGTGCTTAACTGGGTGTGGCACCACCTGGTACCCTTGATGGGACCCTTTTTTTAGCAATGAAAAGAAATTCTCGTGGCAAGGTAATAAATAAATGAAGAAGTAAATAAAAGTGCATTTACATTAACTCAGTGGAAACACACAGGGACATATACGTCTCTGTTACCTGTATTACTTCTTCATGTATGGATTGATTGCCTCAAGGGGTTATTGCCACAGCTGAGTGCCTACGCCAGGAATAATCCACAGCTCCTGCACTCCATTTGTTCCCCTTTCGCTGCCCTTGTTGCTTGGTCACTGTGGTGGTTATTGTTTTTGTTGTTGTTGTTGTTACTGACCTTGCATCTGACAGACATAAAAGGAGAGAGCAGAGGAAATACAGGGTGGGAGAGAAAGATAGAGCTCCTAAAGACCTGCTTCACCCCCTGTAAAGCGAGTCCCCTGCAGGTGGCGGTCTGGGGGCCAGACCCCAAATCCCTCCACCTGACCCCTCTATTCGTGAGCGCCACAAGCCCTTAACCCTCTGACATACCGCCAAACCTCCCTGGATTTGCTTTTGAAGGCAGTATCACCTGCCTCGTTTTGAATCCTCATTATCCTGAGGGTCAGTCCTGATGACAGTGTCATGACAGGACACACGGAGATCTCTGTTATCAGAGAGCACCTGGAACAGCAGCTGGGGCTCTAGTGCCAGGGCAGGAGCAACTCCCCATGCACCCTCCACGGAGTCCACCTGCCTGCATTTTGGTCCTTTTCCCTCCAAAAAAGATTTTTCCCTTTTTTCACTTTGAAACAGGCAGCAGACAGGTTACCCAGGCAGGGGAAAAAAAAATAAAAAGCCTTTTTTTTTTTTTTTTTTTACCGAAGTGAATGACCATCTTCTGGCAAGTATAGGTTTTGAACCTGAAAACTCTGTCTGTCTGTCTCTTAGTCCACAGAAAGAGCCACTAGCCCAGCCAGATCTCAGGCTCAGATGGGGTGTTTTTCCAGTCAAAGGTCTGCACAGCGCACTAGGGATTGGGCGGTCTGAGACCCAAATGTTACATTGTAGATGGACTGTTTGCAGGTTTTGATCCCCAGGACATTGGACTGTCTCAACTCCCTCCCCTACAGCATGAAAAAAAGACTCTTGACAACCTTGGAGCAACTGGAGTGGGGGCGAGGGGAGCTGTTTGCATGTCTGCACTGCTCATGCCCAGGTGTCTGTGGGGGTCCGTGGCAGAGGCTGTAAGGGGGCTAGGGGGCAGAAGGAGACTGTTTGAGAGGCAGGCTGCAGGCAGGGGAGCCCAGGAGTGTGTGCAGGGCTGTGTGTGTGTGGGTGTGGTGCAGGGGGTTAGGGCAGGTCCCCCTGCTGGATGGTGAGATGGCAGCTGGGCTGTCCCTGGGCCCTCATGGCTGAAGGGCAGAAGCAGGGTGGCAGTAAAGTAGCGCAGGGAGGAACAGAGTAGATGTTAGTTGGGAGCTGGGGGACAGAGGGTAAGGGGAAAGGGGGCATCCTTGAGGAGGGGTCAGGACTAGAGAGTGGGGGCAGCTGGAGGCATGGAAGGTCCCAGGAATCAGGGACTGACAGGAACCGATTCCTACACCCCCCCCCCGAACTACTGGATAGAAGCTGCAGAAGCCAGAGCAGCAGCCCTGGCTTGCCTAGGCCAAGGGCCCTGAGTGAGTCCCTCTGAGGATGAGGAAGAGGAGGAGGGGGTGGAGGAGGAAGAGGAGGAAGAGCAGGAGGAAGAGGAGGAAGAGAAGGAGGAAGAAGAGGAGGAGGAGGAGGAGGCGGAGGAGTAGAAGGAGGAGGAGGAGGGGCAGGAGGGAAGCTGTCAATAGGCAATGGGATTAATGGAGGCCTCCATTACGGAGGCATGTGTCCAGGCAGGCACCCATCAACCCTCAGGGGCAGCTCCGGGCACCAGGGACTTGGTGTGGGTATCTCTGGGGCGGGGACTGTCAGTCAGTCAGCAAGACTGTGTGTCAGTGCACATGGTGGGACAGGGGCCTGGCGGACCTTGGTCGCCCGCCATGGACTGTCAGATGTCAGCCCCATGCCCAGACACACACCAATCTGCCCATAGCCCCTTGGCCCGGCCGACCAGCACCTGCTTTGGCCTGGGGCTCTGGCTCTGGTGGCTGGCCACCCCCCCTCAGGTCAAGTTCAGCGTGGGGGTCATGGCTGCTGGTCAACTGGATGGGCGGGGTCCCCGTGGCCTAGCAACCACAGGAGCCCTCTGTGATGTCCTAGCCCCTGGCAATCTGTGCTGGCCACACTGGCACTTGGCAGCCCAACTGCCCTGCCACTAGGTCAGGCAACAGCGCCCAGACGCCTGGGCCCTGGCACAGAGGGACTGAAGGATGGGAAGACAGTGCTGACCGACGAGGGACCTCAGGGCTGGCAGCCAAGAGAAGACAGGTGGAGGTGCGCCCGGGATCCAGGGAGCCCAGGCCAGAGCTACCTGCATGCCTGCCTGCCTTCCTGGATGTCTGTATGCTGCCTTTGTCCAGGTAGGTTTCTCAGGTCCCCTCCAATCCTGTCCTCTCCTGTCCTCTCCTGTCCTCACCATCCTCTCCCCTCTCCTCTCCTCCGCACTTTGCTTCTCTCTTTGTCTGTCCTCTCTTCCAGGTGCCCTGCTCACCAGCTCCAGCACTTGTGATGGTTCTCCAGTGACACCTGTTCGCAACCCCTTCCACCCCCTGCCTGCCCCTAATGTGATCCAGCTCACAGGGTCTCCGGCTCACCCCACCCAAACCCACACGCCCCAACACATTCCCTGGTTCAGCCCCTCTGCCCTATTCAGCCAAACTGGGCCTTTGCAACCTACCTATGCATCGTTGTTTCTCCTCACCATTAAGGAGAAATCTCCTTTTGTACTTAGCTTGGTTGACTGGTGGATGGATGGATGGATGGATGGATGGATGGATGGATGAATGGATGGATGAATGGATGGATAGATGTATGGGTGGATGGATGGATGGATGGATGGACAGGTCAATGGATCGGTTTTGTAGAGGCAGAGTACCATCTAGGGGTACTGGAGACCGCTGGTGTCAGATCCTTAGTCAATGTCAAATGTAAAACATTAATTCATCAATAACAAAAATGAATAAGCACCTAAATAAATAGATAAATATAAAAACTGGGTTAAAAAATACATGGCGTCTTTGCCTTTCTGCATATGGAATGCTGTGTGGATCTTAACAAGGATAGCATTGTCCTGAGTAGCCCATTTGAAGTCGTGGAATATTTCCTTTTCCTTTTTCTTTTTTTACTTTCTATTTTCTTGATTATTCACTGGAATAAATAGACAGGAATTGAGAGGGAAGGGAGGTAGAGAGAGTTTGAGACAGAGAGAGAGACAACTGCAGCACTTCCGCACCACTTGTAAAGATTTCCCCTGGCAGGTGGGAACCAGGGTGTTGAAGCCCAGTCCTCCTGCATTGTAACATGAGTGCTTAACTGGGTGTGGCACCACCTGGTACCCTTGATGGGACCCTTTTTTTAGCAATGAAAAGAAATTCTCTTGGCAAGGTAATAAATAAATGAAGAAGTAAATAAAAGTGCATTTACATTAACTCAGTGGAAACACACAGGGACATATACGTCTCTGTTACCTGTATTACTTCTTCATGTATGGATTGATTGCCTCAAGGGGTTATTGCCACAGCTGAGTGCCTACGCCAGGAATAATCCACAGCTCCTGCACTCCATTTGTTCCCCTTTCGCTGCCCTTGTTGCTTGGTCACTGTGGTGGTTATTGTTTTTGTTGTTGTTGTTGTTACTGACCTTGCATCTGACAGACATAAAAGGAGAGAGCAGAGGAAATACAGGGTGGGAGAGAAAGATAGAGCTCCTAAAGACCTGCTTCACCCCCTGTAAAGCGAGTCCCCTGCAGGTGGCGGTCTGGGGGCCAGACCCCAAATCCCTCCACCTGACCCCTCTATTCGTGAGCGCCACAAGCCCTTAACCCTCTGACATACCGCCAAACCTCCCTGGATTTGCTTTTGAAGGCAGTATCACCTGCCTCGTTTTGAATCCTCATTATCCTGAGGGTCAGTCCTGATGACAGTGTCATGACAGGACACACGGAGATCTCTGTTATCAGAGAGCACCTGGAACAGCAGCTGGGGCTCTAGTGCCAGGGCAGGAGCAACTCCCCATGCACCCTCCACGGAGTCCACCTGCCTGCATTTTGGTCCTTTTCCCTCCAAAAAAGATTTTTCCCTTTTTTCACTTTGAAACAGGCAGCAGACAGGTTACCCAGGCAGGGGAAAAAAAAATAAAAAGCCTTTTTTTTTTTTTTTTTTTTTTTTTTTTTACCGAAGTGAATGACCATCTTCTGGCAAGTATAGGTTTTGAACCTGAAAACTCTGTCTGTCTGTCTCTTAGTCCACAGAAAGAGCCACTAGCCCAGCCAGATCTCAGGCTCAGATGGGGTGTTTTTCCAGTCAAAGGTCTGCACAGCGCACTAGGGATTGGGCGGTCTGAGACCCAAATGTTACATTGTAGATGGACTGTTTGCAGGTTTTGATCCCCAGGACATTGGACTGTCTCAACTCCCTCCCCTACAGCATGAAAAAAAGACTCTTGACAACCTTGGAGCAACTGGAGTGGGGGCGAGGGGAGCTGTTTGCATGTCTGCACTGCTCATGCCCAGGTGTCTGTGGGGGTCCGTGGCAGAGGCTGTAAGGGGGCTAGGGGGCAGAAGGAGACTGTTTGAGAGGCAGGCTGCAGGCAGGGGAGCCCAGGAGTGTGTGCAGGGCTGTGTGTGTGTGGGTGTGGTGCAGGGGGTTAGGGCAGGTCCCCCTGCTGGATGGTGAGATGGCAGCTGGGCTGTCCCTGGGCCCTCATGGCTGAAGGGCAGAAGCAGGGTGGCAGTAAAGTAGCGCAGGGAGGAACAGAGTAGATGTTAGTTGGGAGCTGGGGGACAGAGGGTAAGGGGAAAGGGGGCATCCTTGAGGAGGGGTCAGGACTAGAGAGTGGGGGCAGCTGGAGGCATGGAAGGTCCCAGGAATCAGGGACTGACAGGAACCGATTCCTACACCCCCCCCCCGAACTACTGGATAGAAGCTGCAGAAGCCAGAGCAGCAGCCCTGGCTTGCCTAGGCCAAGGGCCCTGAGTGAGTCCCTCTGAGGATGAGGAAGAGGAGGAGGGGGTGGAGGAGGAAGAGGAGGAAGAGCAGGAGGAAGAGGAGGAAGAGAAGGAGGAAGAAGAGGAGGAGGAGGAGGAGGCGGAGGAGTAGAAGGAGGAGGAGGAGGGGCAGGAGGGAAGCTGTCAATAGGCAATGGGATTAATGGAGGCCTCCATTACGGAGGCATGTGTCCAGGCAGGCACCCATCAACCCTCAGGGGCAGCTCCGGGCACCAGGGACTTGGTGTGGGTATCTCTGGGGCGGGGACTGTCAGTCAGTCAGCAAGACTGTGTGTCAGTGCACATGGTGGGACAGGGGCCTGGCGGACCTTGGTCGCCCGCCATGGACTGTCAGATGTCAGCCCCATGCCCAGACACACACCAATCTGCCCATAGCCCCTTGGCCCGGCCGACCAGCACCTGCTTTGGCCTGGGGCTCTGGCTCTGGTGGCTGGCCACCACCCCTCAGGTCAAGTTCAGCGTGGGGGTCATGGCTGCTGGTCAACTGGATGGGCGGGGTCCCCGTGGCCTAGCAACCACAGGAGCCCTCTGTGATGTCCTAGCCCCTGGCAATCTGTGCTGGCCACACTGGCACTTGGCAGCCCAACTGCCCTGCCACTAGGTCAGGCAACAGCGCCCAGACGCCTGGGCCCTGGCACAGAGGGACTGAAGGATGGGAAGACAGTGCTGACCGACGAGGGACCTCAGGGCTGGCAGCCAAGAGAAGACAGGTGGAGGTGCGCCCGGGATCCAGGGAGCCCAGGCCAGAGCTACCTGCATGCCTGCCTGCCTTCCTGGATGTCTGTATGCTGCCTTTGTCCAGGTAGGTTTCTCAGGTCCCCTCCAATCCTGTCCTCTCCTGTCCTCTCCTGTCCTCACCATCCTCTCCCCTCTCCTCTCCTCCGCACTTTGCTTCTCTCTTTGTCTGTCCTCTCTTCCAGGTGCCCTGCTCACCAGCTCCAGCACTTGTGATGGTTCTCCAGTGACACCTGTTCGCAACCCCTTCCACCCCCTGCCTGCCCCTAATGTGATCCAGCTCACAGGGTCTCCGGCTCACCCCACCCAAACCCACACGCCCCAACACATTCCCTGGTTCAGCCCCTCTGCCCTATTCAGCCAAACTGGGCCTTTGCAACCTACCTATGCATCGTTGTTTCTCCTCACCATTAAGGAGAAATCTCCTTTTGTACTTAGCTTGGTTGACTGGTGGATGGATGGATGGATGGATGGATGGATGAATGGATGGATGAATGGATGGATAGATGTATGGGTGGATGGATGGATGGATGGATGGACAGGTCATGGATCGGTTTTGTAGAGGCAGAGTACCATCTAGGGGTACTGGAGACCGCTGGTGTCAGATCCTTAGTCAATGTCAAATGTAAAACATTAATTCATCAATAACAAAAATGAATAAGCACCTAAATAAATAGATAAATATAAAAACTGGGTTAAAAAATACATGGCGTCTTTGCCTTTCTGCATATGGAATGCGGTGTGGATCTTAACAAGGATAGCATTGTCCTGAGTAGCCCATTTGAAGTCGTGGAATATTTCCTTTTCCTTTTTCTTTTTTTACTTTCTATTTTCTTGATTATTCACTGGAATAAATAGACAGGAATTGAGAGGGAAGGGAGGTAGAGAGAGTTTGAGACAGAGAGAGAGACAACTGCAGCACTTCCGCACCACTTGTAAAGATTTCCCCTGGCAGGTGGGAACCAGGGTGTTGAAGCCCAGTCCTCCTGCATTGTAACATGAGTGCTTAACTGGGTGTGGCACCACCTGGTACCCTTGATGGGACCCTTTTTTTAGCAATGAAAAGAAATTCTCTTGGCAAGGTAATAAATAAATGAAGAAGTAAATAAAAGTGCATTTACATTAACTCAGTGGAAACACACAGGGACATATACGTCTCTGTTACCTGTATTACTTCTTCATGTATGGATTGATTGCCTCAAGGGGTTATTGCCACAGCTGAGTGCCTACGCCAGGAATAATCCACAGCTCCTGCACTCCATTTGTTCCCCTTTCGCTGCCCTTGTTGCTTGGTCACTGTGGTGGTTATTGTTTTTGTTGTTGTTGTTGTTACTGACCTTGCATCTGACAGACATAAAAGGAGAGAGCAGAGGAAATACAGGGTGGGAGAGAAAGATAGAGCTCCTAAAGACCTGCTTCACCCCCTGTAAAGCGAGTCCCCTGCAGGTGGCGGTCTGGGGGCCAGACCCCAAATCCCTCCACCTGACCCCTCTATTCGTGAGCGCCACAAGCCCTTAACCCTCTGACATACCGCCAAACCTCCCTGGATTTGCTTTTGAAGGCAGTATCACCTGCCTCGTTTTGAATCCTCATTATCCTGAGGGTCAGTCCTGATGACAGTGTCATGACAGGACACACGGAGATCTCTGTTATCAGAGAGCACCTGGAACAGCAGCTGGGGCTCTAGTGCCAGGGCAGGAGCAACTCCCCATGCACCCTCCACGGAGTCCACCTGCCTGCATTTTGGTCCTTTTCCCTCCAAAAAAGATTTTTCCCTTTTTTCACTTTGAAACAGGCAGCAGACAGGTTACCCAGGCAGGGGAAAAAAAAATAAAAAGCCTTTTTTTTTTTTTTTTTTTTTTTTTTTTTTTACCGAAGTGAATGACCATCTTCTGGCAAGTATAGGTTTTGAACCTGAAAACTCTGTCTGTCTGTCTCTTAGTCCACAGAAAGAGCCACTAGCCCAGCCAGATCTCAGGCTCAGATGGGGTGTTTTTCCAGTCAAAGGTCTGCACAGCGCACTAGGGATTGGGCGGTCTGAGACCCAAATGTTACATTGTAGATGGACTGTTTGCAGGTTTTGATCCCCAGGACATTGGACTGTCTCAACTCCCTCCCCTACAGCATGAAAAAAAGACTCTTGACAACCTTGGAGCAACTGGAGTGGGGGCGAGGGGAGCTGTTTGCATGTCTGCACTGCTCATGCCCAGGTGTCTGTGGGGGTCCGTGGCAGAGGCTGTAAGGGGGCTAGGGGGCAGAAGGAGACTGTTTGAGAGGCAGGCTGCAGGCAGGGGAGCCCAGGAGTGTGTGCAGGGCTGTGTGTGTGTGGGTGTGGTGCAGGGGGTTAGGGCAGGTCCCCCTGCTGGATGGTGAGATGGCAGCTGGGCTGTCCCTGGGCCCTCATGGCTGAAGGGCAGAAGCAGGGTGGCAGTAAAGTAGCGCAGGGAGGAACAGAGTAGATGTTAGTTGGGAGCTGGGGGACAGAGGGTAAGGGGAAAGGGGGCATCCTTGAGGAGGGGTCAGGACTAGAGAGTGGGGGCAGCTGGAGGCATGGAAGGTCCCAGGAATCAGGGACTGACAGGAACCGATTCCTACACCCCCCCCCCGAACTACTGGATAGAAGCTGCAGAAGCCAGAGCAGCAGCCCTGGCTTGCCTAGGCCAAGGGCCCTGAGTGAGTCCCTCTGAGGATGAGGAAGAGGAGGAGGGGGTGGAGGAGGAAGAGGAGGAAGAGCAGGAGGAAGAGGAGGAAGAGAAGGAGGAAGAAGAGGAGGAGGAGGAGGAGGCGGAGGAGTAGAAGGAGGAGGAGGAGGGGCAGGAGGGAAGCTGTCAATAGGCAATGGGATTAATGGAGGCCTCCATTACGGAGGCATGTGTCCAGGCAGGCACCCATCAACCCTCAGGGGCAGCTCCGGGCACCAGGGACTTGGTGTGGGTATCTCTGGGGCGGGGACTGTCAGTCAGTCAGCAAGACTGTGTGTCAGTGCACATGGTGGGACAGGGGCCTGGCGGACCTTGGTCGCCCGCCATGGACTGTCAGATGTCAGCCCCATGCCCAGACACACACCAATCTGCCCATAGCCCCTTGGCCCGGCCGACCAGCACCTGCTTTGGCCTGGGGCTCTGGCTCTGGTGGCTGGCCACCACCCCTCAGGTCAAGTTCAGCGTGGGGGTCATGGCTGCTGGTCAACTGGATGGGCGGGGTCCCCGTGGCCTAGCAACCACAGGAGCCCTCTGTGATGTCCTAGCCCCTGGCAATCTGTGCTGGCCACACTGGCACTTGGCAGCCCAACTGCCCTGCCACTAGGTCAGGCAACAGCGCCCAGACGCCTGGGCCCTGGCACAGAGGGACTGAAGGATGGGAAGACAGTGCTGACCGACGAGGGACCTCAGGGCTGGCAGCCAAGAGAAGACAGGTGGAGGTGCGCCCGGGATCCAGGGAGCCCAGGCCAGAGCTACCTGCATGCCTGCCTGCCTTCCTGGATGTCTGTATGCTGCCTTTGTCCAGGTAGGTTTCTCAGGTCCCCTCCAATCCTGTCCTCTCCTGTCCTCTCCTGTCCTCACCATCCTCTCCCCTCTCCTCTCCTCCGCACTTTGCTTCTCTCTTTGTCTGTCCTCTCTTCCAGGTGCCCTGCTCACCAGCTCCAGCACTTGTGATGGTTCTCCAGTGACACCTGTTCGCAACCCCTTCCACCCCCTGCCTGCCCCTAATGTGATCCAGCTCACAGGGTCTCCGGCTCACCCCACCCAAACCCACACGCCCCAACACATTCCCTGGTTCAGCCCCTCTGCCCTATTCAGCCAAACTGGGCCTTTGCAACCTACCTATGCATCGTTGTTTCTCCTCACCATTAAGGAGAAATCTCCTTTTGTACTTAGCTTGGTTGACTGGTGGATGGATGGATGGATGGATGGATGGATGAATGGATGGATGAATGGATGGATAGATGTATGGGTGGATGGATGGATGGATGGATGGACAGGTCATGGATCGGTTTTGTAGAGGCAGAGTACCATCTAGGGGTACTGGAGACCGCTGGTGTCAGATCCTTAGTCAATGTCAAATGTAAAACATTAATTCATCAATAACAAAAATGAATAAGCACCTAAATAAATAGATAAATATAAAAACTGGGTTAAAAAATACATGGCGTCTTTGCCTTTCTGCATATGGAATGCGGTGTGGATCTTAACAAGGATAGCATTGTCCTGAGTAGCCCATTTGAAGTCGTGGAATATTTCCTTTTCCTTTTTCTTTTTTTACTTTCTATTTTCTTGATTATTCACTGGAATAAATAGACAGGAATTGAGAGGGAAGGGAGGTAGAGAGAGTTTGAGACAGAGAGAGAGACAACTGCAGCACTTCCGCACCACTTGTAAAGATTTCCCCTGGCAGGTGGGAACCAGGGTGTTGAAGCCCAGTCCTCCTGCATTGTAACATGAGTGCTTAACTGGGTGTGGCACCACCTGGTACCCTTGATGGGACCCTTTTTTTAGCAATGAAAAGAAATTCTCTTGGCAAGGTAATAAATAAATGAAGAAGTAAATAAAAGTGCATTTACATTAACTCAGTGGAAACACACAGGGACATATACGTCTCTGTTACCTGTATTACTTCTTCATGTATGGATTGATTGCCTCAAGGGGTTATTGCCACAGCTGAGTGCCTACGCCAGGAATAATCCACAGCTCCTGCACTCCATTTGTTCCCCTTTCGCTGCCCTTGTTGCTTGGTCACTGTGGTGGTTATTGTTTTTGTTGTTGTTGTTGTTACTGACCTTGCATCTGACAGACATAAAAGGAGAGAGCAGAGGAAATACAGGGTGGGAGAGAAAGATAGAGCTCCTAAAGACCTGCTTCACCCCCTGTAAAGCGAGTCCCCTGCAGGTGGCGGTCTGGGGGCCAGACCCCAAATCCCTCCACCTGACCCCTCTATTCGTGAGCGCCACAAGCCCTTAACCCTCTGACATACCGCCAAACCTCCCTGGATTTGCTTTTGAAGGCAGTATCACCTGCCTCGTTTTGAATCCTCATTATCCTGAGGGTCAGTCCTGATGACAGTGTCATGACAGGACACACGGAGATCTCTGTTATCAGAGAGCACCTGGAACAGCAGCTGGGGCTCTAGTGCCAGGGCAGGAGCAACTCCCCATGCACCCTCCACGGAGTCCACCTGCCTGCATTTTGGTCCTTTTCCCTCCAAAAAAGATTTTTCCCTTTTTTCACTTTGAAACAGGCAGCAGACAGGTTACCCAGGCAGGGGAAAAAAAAATAAAAAGCCTTTTTTTTTTTTTTTTTTTTTACCGAAGTGAATGACCATCTTCTGGCAAGTATAGGTTTTGAACCTGAAAACTCTGTCTGTCTGTCTCTTAGTCCACAGAAAGAGCCACTAGCCCAGCCAGATCTCAGGCTCAGATGGGGTGTTTTTCCAGTCAAAGGTCTGCACAGCGCACTAGGGATTGGGCGGTCTGAGACCCAAATGTTACATTGTAGATGGACTGTTTGCAGGTTTTGATCCCCAGGACATTGGACTGTCTCAACTCCCTCCCCTACAGCATGAAAAAAAGACTCTTGACAACCTTGGAGCAACTGGAGTGGGGGCGAGGGGAGCTGTTTGCATGTCTGCACTGCTCATGCCCAGGTGTCTGTGGGGGTCCGTGGCAGAGGCTGTAAGGGGGCTAGGGGGCAGAAGGAGACTGTTTGAGAGGCAGGCTGCAGGCAGGGGAGCCCAGGAGTGTGTGCAGGGCTGTGTGTGTGTGGGTGTGGTGCAGGGGGTTAGGGCAGGTCCCCCTGCTGGATGGTGAGATGGCAGCTGGGCTGTCCCTGGGCCCTCATGGCTGAAGGGCAGAAGCAGGGTGGCAGTAAAGTAGCGCAGGGAGGAACAGAGTAGATGTTAGTTGGGAGCTGGGGGACAGAGGGTAAGGGGAAAGGGGGCATCCTTGAGGAGGGGTCAGGACTAGAGAGTGGGGGCAGCTGGAGGCATGGAAGGTCCCAGGAATCAGGGACTGACAGGAACCGATTCCTACACCCCCCCCCCGAACTACTGGATAGAAGCTGCAGAAGCCAGAGCAGCAGCCCTGGCTTGCCTAGGCCAAGGGCCCTGAGTGAGTCCCTCTGAGGATGAGGAAGAGGAGGAGGGGGTGGAGGAGGAAGAGGAGGAAGAGCAGGAGGTAGAGGAGGAAGAGAAGGAGGAAGAAGAGGAGGAGGAGGAGGAGGCGGAGGAGTAGAAGGAGGAGGAGGAGGGGCAGGAGGGAAGCTGTCAATAGGCAATGGGATTAATGGAGGCCTCCATTACGGAGGCATGTGTCCAGGCAGGCACCCATCAACCCTCAGGGGCAGCTCCGGGCACCAGGGACTTGGTGTGGGTATCTCTGGGGCGGGGACTGTCAGTCAGTCAGCAAGACTGTGTGTCAGTGCACATGGTGGGACAGGGGCCTGGCGGACCTTGGTCGCCCGCCATGGACTGTCAGATGTCAGCCCCATGCCCAGACACACACCAATCTGCCCATAGCCCCTTGGCCCGGCCGACCAGCACCTGCTTTGGCCTGGGGCTCTGGCTCTGGTGGCTGGCCACCACCCCTCAGGTCAAGTTCAGCGTGGGGGTCATGGCTGCTGGTCAACTGGATGGGCGGGGTCCCCGTGGCCTAGCAACCACAGGAGCCCTCTGTGATGTCCTAGCCCCTGGCAATCTGTGCTGGCCACACTGGCACTTGGCAGCCCAACTGCCCTGCCACTAGGTCAGGCAACAGCGCCCAGACGCCTGGGCCCTGGCACAGAGGGACTGAAGGATGGGAAGACAGTGCTGACCGACGAGGGACCTCAGGGCTGGCAGCCAAGAGAAGACAGGTGGAGGTGCGCCCGGGATCCAGGGAGCCCAGGCCAGAGCTACCTGCATGCCTGCCTGCCTTCCTGGATGTCTGTATGCTGCCTTTGTCCAGGTAGGTTTCTCAGGTCCCCTCCAATCCTGTCCTCTCCTGTCCTCTCCTGTCCTCACCATCCTCTCCCCTCTCCTCTCCTCCGCACTTTGCTTCTCTCTTTGTCTGTCCTCTCTTCCAGGTGCCCTGCTCACCAGCTCCAGCACTTGTGATGGTTCTCCAGTGACACCTGTTCGCAACCCCTTCCACCCCCTGCCTGCCCCTAATGTGATCCAGCTCACAGGGTCTCCGGCTCACCCCACCCAAACCCACACGCCCCAACACATTCCCTGGTTCAGCCCCTCTGCCCTATTCAGCCAAACTGGGCCTTTGCAACCTACCTATGCATCCTTGTTTCTCCTCACCATTAAGGAGAAATCTCCTTTTGTACTTAGCTTGGTTGACTGGTGGATGGATGGATGGATGGATGGATGGATGGATGGATGAATGGATGGATGAATGGATGGATAGATGTATGGGTGGATGGATGGATGGATGGATGGACAGGTCAATGGATCGGTTTTGTAGAGGCAGAGTACCATCTAGGGGTACTGGAGACCGCTGGTGTCAGATCCTTAGTCAATGTCAAATGTAAAACATTAATTCATCAATAACAAAAATGAATAAGCACCTAAATAAATAGATAAATATAAAAACTGGGTTAAAAAATACATGGCGTCTTTGCCTTTCTGCATATGGAATGCTGTGTGGATCTTAACAAGGATAGCATTGTCCTGAGTAGCCCATTTGAAGTCGTGGAATATTTCCTTTTCCTTTTTCTTTTTTTACTTTCTATTTTCTTGATTATTCACTGGAATAAATAGACAGGAATTGAGAGGGAAGGGAGGTAGAGAGAGTTTGAGACAGAGAGAGAGACAACTGCAGCACTTCCGCACCACTTGTAAAGATTTCCCCTGGCAGGTGGGAACCAGGGTGTTGAAGCCCAGTCCTCCTGCATTGTAACATGAGTGCTTAACTGGGTGTGGCACCACCTGGTACCCTTGATGGGACCCTTTTTTTAGCAATGAAAAGAAATTCTCGTGGCAAGGTAATAAATAAATGAAGAAGTAAATAAAAGTGCATTTACATTAACTCAGTGGAAACACACAGGGACATATACGTCTCTGTTACCTGTATTACTTCTTCATGTATGGATTGATTGCCTCAAGGGGTTATTGCCACAGCTGAGTGCCTACGCCAGGAATAATCCACAGCTCCTGCACTCCATTTGTTCCCCTTTCGCTGCCCTTGTTGCTTGGTCACTGTGGTGGTTATTGTTTTTGTTGTTGTTGTTGTTACTGACCTTGCATCTGACAGACATAAAAGGAGAGAGCAGAGGAAATACAGGGTGGGAGAGAAAGATAGAGCTCCTAAAGACCTGCTTCACCCCCTGTAAAGCGAGTCCCCTGCAGGTGGCGGTCTGGGGGCCAGACCCCAAATCCCTCCACCTGACCCCTCTATTCGTGAGCGCCACAAGCCCTTAACCCTCTGACATACCGCCAAACCTCCCTGGATTTGCTTTTGAAGGCAGTATCACCTGCCTCGTTTTGAATCCTCATTATCCTGAGGGTCAGTCCTGATGACAGTGTCATGACAGGACACACGGAGATCTCTGTTATCAGAGAGCACCTGGAACAGCAGCTGGGGCTCTAGTGCCAGGGCAGGAGCAACTCCCCATGCACCCTCCACGGAGTCCACCTGCCTGCATTTTGGTCCTTTTCCCTCCAAAAAAGATTTTTCCCTTTTTTCACTTTGAAACAGGCAGCAGACAGGTTACCCAGGCAGGGGAAAAAAAAATAAAAAGCCTTTTTTTTTTTTTTTTTTTTTTTTTTTTTTACCGAAGTGAATGACCATCTTCTGGCAAGTATAGGTTTTGAACCTGAAAACTCTGTCTGTCTGTCTCTTAGTCCACAGAAAGAGCCACTAGCCCAGCCAGATCTCAGGCTCAGATGGGGTGTTTTTCCAGTCAAAGGTCTGCACAGCGCACTAGGGATTGGGCGGTCTGAGACCCAAATGTTACATTGTAGATGGACTGTTTGCAGGTTTTGATCCCCAGGACATTGGACTGTCTCAACTCCCTCCCCTACAGCATGAAAAAAAGACTCTTGACAACCTTGGAGCAACTGGAGTGGGGGCGAGGGGAGCTGTTTGCATGTCTGCACTGCTCATGCCCAGGTGTCTGTGGGGGTCCGTGGCAGAGGCTGTAAGGGGGCTAGGGGGCAGAAGGAGACTGTTTGAGAGGCAGGCTGCAGGCAGGGGAGCCCAGGAGTGTGTGCAGGGCTGTGTGTGTGTGGGTGTGGTGCAGGGGGTTAGGGCAGGTCTCCCTGCTGGATGGTGAGATGGCAGCTGGGCTGTCCCTGGGCCCTCATGGCTGAAGGGCAGAAGCAGGGTGGCAGTAAAGTAGCGCAGGGAGGAACAGAGTAGATGTTAGTTGGGAGCTGGGGGACAGAGGGTAAGGGGAAAGGAGGCATCCTTGAGGAGGGGTCAGGACTAGAGAGTGTGGGCAGCTGGAGGCATGGAAGGTCCCAGGAATCAGGGACTGACAGGAACCGATTCCTACACCCCCCCCCCGAACTACTGGATAGAAGCTGCAGAAGCCAGAGCAGCAGCCCTGGCTTGCCTAGGCCAAGGGCCCTGAGTGAGTCCCTCTGAGGATGAGGAAGAGGAGGAGGGGGTGGAGGAGGAGGAGGAGGAAGAGCAGGAGGAAGAGGAGGAAGAGAAGGAGGAAGAAGAGGAGGAGGAGGAGGAGGCGGAGGAGGAGAAGGAGGAGGAGGAGGGGCAGGAGGGAAGCTGTCAATAGGCAATGGGATTAATGGAGGCCTCCATTACGGAGGCATGTGTCCAGGCAGGCACCCATCAACCCTCAGGGGCAGCTCCGGGCACCAGGGACTTGGTGTGGGTATCTCTGGGGCGGGGACTGTCAGTCAGTCAGCAAGACTGTGTGTCAGTGCACATGGTGGGACAGGGGCCTGGCGGACCTTGGTCCCCCGCCATGGACTGTCAGATGTCAGCCCCATGCCCAGACACACACCAATCTGCCCATAGCCCCTTGGCCCGGCCGACCAGCACCTGCTTTGGCCTGGGGCTCTGGCTCTGGTGGCTGGCCACCACCCCTCAGGTCAAGTTCAGCGTGGGGGTCATGGCTGCTGGTCAACTGGATGGGCGGGGTCCCCGTGGCCTAGCAACCACAGGAGCCCTCTGTGATGTCCTAGCCCCTGGCAATCTGTGCTGGCCACACTGGCACTGGGCAGCCCAACTGCCCTGCCACTAGGTCAGGCAACAGCGCCCAGACGCCTGGGCCCTGGCACAGAGGGACGGAAGGATGGCAAGACAGTGCTGACCGACGAGGGACCTCAGGGCTGGCAGCCAAGAGAAGACAGGTGGAGGTGCGCCCGGGATCCAGGGAGCCCAGGCCAGAGCTACCTGCATGCCTGCCTGCCTTCCTGGATGTCTGTATGCTGCCTTTGTCCAGGTAGGTTTCTCAGGTCCCCTCCAATCCTGTCCTCTCCTGTCCTCTCCTGTCCTCACCATCCTCTCCCCTCTCCTCTCCTCCGCACTTTGCTTCTCTCTTTGTCTGTCCTCTCTTCCAGGTGCCCTGCTCACCAGCTCCAGCACTTGTGATGGTTCTCCAGTGACACCTGTTCGCAACCCCTTCCACCCCCTGCCTGCCCCTAATGTGATCCAGCTCACAGGGTCTCCGGCTCACCCCACCCAAACCCACACGCCCCAACACATTCCCTGGTTCAGCCCCTCTGCCCTATTCAGCCAAACTGGGCCTTTGCAACCTACCTATGCATCGTTGTTTCTCCTCACCATTAAGGAGAAATCTCCTTTTGTACTTAGCTTGGTTGACTGGTGGATGGATGGATGGATGGATGGATGGATGGATGGATGGATGAATGGATGGATGAATGGATGGATAGATGTATGGGTGGATGGATGGATGGATGGATGGACAGGTCAATGGATCGGTTTTGTAGAGGCAGAGTACCATCTAGGGGTACTGGAGACCGCTGGTGTCAGATCCTTAGTCAATGTCAAATGTAAAACATTAATTCATCAATAACAAAAATGAATAAGCACCTAAATAAATAGATAAATATAAAAACTGGGTTAAAAAATACATGGCGTCTTTCCCTTTCTGCATATGGAATGCTGTGTGGATCTTAACAAGGATAGCATTGTCCTGAGTAGCCCATTTGAAGTCGTGGAATATTTCCTTTTCCTTTTTCTTTTTTTACTTTCTATTTTCTTGATTATTCACTGGAATAAATAGACAGGAATTGAGAGGGAAGGGAGGTAGAGAGAGTTTGAGACAGAGAGAGAGACAACTGCAGCACTTCCGCACCACTTGTAAAGATTTCCCCTGGCAGGTGGGAACCAGGGTGTTGAAGCCCAGTCCTCCTGCATTGTAACATGAGTGCTTAACTGGGTGTGGCACCACCTGGTACCCTTGATGGGACCCTTTTTTTAGCAATGAAAAGAAATTCTCTTGGCAAGGTAATAAATAAATGAAGAAGTAAATAAAAGTGCATTTACATTAACTCAGTGGAAACACACAGGGACATATACGTCTCTGTTACCTGTATTACTTCTTCATGTATGGATTGATTGCCTCAAGGGGTTATTGCCACAGCTGAGTGCCTACGCCAGGAATAATCCACAGCTCCTGCACTCCATTTGTTCCCCTTTCGCTGCCCTTGTTGCTTGGTCACTGTGGTGGTTATTGTTTTTGTTGTTGTTGTTGTTACTGACCTTGCATCTGACAGACATAAAAGGAGAGAGCAGAGGAAATACAGGGTGGGAGAGAAAGATAGAGCTCCTAAAGACCTGCTTCACCCCCTGTAAAGCGAGTCCCCTGCAGGTGGCGGTCTGGGGGCCAGACCCCAAATCCCTCCACCTGACCCCTCTATTCGTGAGCGCCACAAGCCCATAACCCTCTGACATACCGCCAAACCTCCCTGGATTTGCTTTTGAAGGCAGTATCACCTGCCTCGTTTTGAATCCTCATTATCCTGAGGGTCAGTCCTGATGACAGTGTCATGACAGGACACACGGAGATCTCTGTTATCAGAGAGCACCTGGAACAGCAGCTGGGGCTCTAGTGCCAGGGCAGGAGCAACTCCCCATGCACCCTCCACGGAGTCCACCTGCCTGCATTTTGGTCCTTTTCCCTCCAAAAAAGATTTTTCCCTTTTTTCACTTTGAAACAGGCAGCAGACAGGTTACCCAGGCAGGGGAAAAAAAAATAAAAAGCCTTTTTTTTTTTTTTTTTTTTTTTTTTTTTTTACCGAAGTGAATGACCATCTTCTGGCAAGTATAGGTTTTGAACCTGAAAACTCTGTCTGTCTGTCTCTTAGTCCACAGAAAGAGCCACTAGCCCAGCCAGATCTCAGGCTCAGATGGGGTGTTTTTCCAGTCAAAGGTCTGCACAGCGCACTAGGGATTGGGCGGTCTGAGACCCAAATGTTACATTGTAGATGGACTGTTTGCAGGTTTTGATCCCCAGGACATTGGACTGTCTCAACTCCCTCCCCTACAGCATGAAAAAAAGACTCTTGACAACCTTGGAGCAACTGGAGTGGGGGCGAGGGGAGCTGTTTGCATGTCTGCACTGCTCATGCCCAGGTGTCTGTGGGGGTCCGTGGCAGAGGCTGTAAGGGGGCTAGGGGGCAGAAGGAGACTGTTTGAGAGGAAGGCTGCAGGCAGGGGAGCCCAGGAGTGTGTGCAGGGCTGTGTGTGTGTGGGTGTGGTGCAGGGGGTTAGGGCAGGTCTCCCTGCTGGATGGTGAGATGGCAGCTGGGCTGTCTCTGGGCCCTCATGGCTGAAGGGCAGAAGCAGGGTGGCAGTAAAGTAGCGCAGGGAGGAACAGAGTAGATGTTAGTTGGGAGCTGGGGGACAGAGGGTAAGGGGAAAGGGGGCATCCTTGAGGAGGGGTCAGGACTAGAGAGTGTGGGCAGCTGGAGGCATGGAAGGTCCCAGGAATCAGGGACTGACAGGAACCGATTCCTACACCCCCCCCCCGAACTACTGGATAGAAGCTGCAGAAGCCAGAGCAGCAGCCCTGGCTTGCCTAGGCCAAGGGCCCTGAGTGAGTCCCTCTGAGGATGAGGAAGAGGAGGAGGGGGTGGAGGAGGAGGAGGAGGAAGAGCAGGAGGAAGAGGAGGAAGAGAAGGAGGAAGAAGAGGAGGAGGAGGAGGAGGCGGAGGAGGAGAAGGAGGAGGAGGAGGGGCAGGAGGGAAGCTGTCAATAGGCAATGGGATTAATGGAGGCCTCCATTACGGAGGCATGTGTCCAGGCAGGCACCCATCAACCCTCAGGGGCAGCTCCGGGCACCAGGGACTTGGTGTGGGTATCTCTGGGGCGGGGACTGTCAGTCAGTCAGCAAGACTGTGTGTCAGTGCACATGGTGGGACAGGGGCCTGGCGGACCTTGGTCCCCCGCCCTGGACTGTCAGATGTCAGCCCCATGCCCAGACACACACCAATCTGCCCATAGCCCCTTGGCCCGGCCGACCAGCACCTGCTTTGGCCTGGGGCTCTGGCTCTGGTGGCTGGCCACCACCCCTCAGGTCAAGTTCAGCGTGGGGGTCATGGCTGCTGGTCAACTGGATGGGCGGGGTCCCCGTGGCCTAGCAACCACAGGAGCCCTCTGTGATGTCCTAGCCCCTGGCAATCTGTGCTGGCCACACTGGCACTGGGCAGCCCAACTGCCCTGCCACTAGGTCAGGCAACAGCGCCCAGACGCCTGGGCCCTGGCACAGAGGGACTGAAGGATGGGAAGACAGTGCTGACCGACGAGGGACCTCAGGGCTGGCAGCCAAGAGAAGACAGGTGGAGGTGCGCCCGGGATCCAGGGAGCCCAGGCCAGAGCTACCTGCATGCCTGCCTGCCTTCCTGGATGTCTGTATGCTGCCTTTGTCCAGGTAGGTTTCTCAGGTCCCCTCCAATCCTGTCCTCTCCTGTCCTCTCCTGTCCTCACCATCCTCTCCCCTCTCCTCTCCTCCGCACTTTGCTTCTCTCTTTGTCTGTCCTCTCTTCCAGGTGCCCTGCTCACCAGCTCCAGCACTTGTGATGGTTCTCCAGTGACACCTGTTCGCAACCCCTTCCACCCCCTGCCTGCCCCTAATGTGATCCAGCTCACAGGGTCTCCGGCTCACCCCACCCAAACCCACACGCCCCAACACATTCCCTGGTTCAGCCCCTCTGCCCTATTCAGCCAAACTGGGCCTTTGCAACCTACCTATGCATCGTTGTTTCTCCTCACCATTAAGGAGAAATCTCCTTTTGTACTTAGCTTGGTTGACTGGTGGATGGATGGATGGATGGATGGATGGATGGATGAATGGATGGATGAATGGATGGATAGATGTATGGGTGGATGGATGGATGGATGGACAGGTCAATGGATCGGTTTTGTAGAGGCAGAGTACCATCTAGGGGTACTGGAGAACGCTGGTGTCAGATCCTTAGTCAATGTCAAATGTAAAACATTAATTCATCAATAACAAAAATGAATAAGCACCTAAATAAATAGATAAATATAAAAACTGGGTTAAAAAATACATGGCGTCTTTGCCTTTCTGCATATGGAATGCGGTGTGGATCTTAACAAGGATAGCATTGTCCTGAGTAGCCCATTTGAAGTCGTGGAATATTTCCTTTTCCTTTTTCTTTTTTTACTTTCTATTTTCTTGATTATTCACTGGAATAAATAGACAGGAATTGAGAGGGAAGGGAGGTAGAGAGAGTTTGAGACAGAGAGAGAGACAACTGCAGCACTTCCGCACCACTTGTAAAGATTTCCCCTGGCAGGTGGGAACCAGGGTGTTGAAGCCCAGTCCTCCTGCATTGTAACATGAGTGCTTAACTGGGTGTGGCACCACCTGGTACCCTTGATGGGACCCTTTTTTTAGCAATGAAAAGAAATTCTCTTGGCAAGGTAATAAATAAATGAAGAAGTAAATAAAAGTGCATTTACATTAACTCAGTGGAAACACACAGGGACATATACGTCTCTGTTACCTGTATTACTTCTTCATGTATGGATTGATTGCCTCAAGGGGTTATTGCCACAGCTGAGTGCCTACGCCAGGAATAATCCACAGCTCCTGCACTCCATTTGTTCCCCTTTCGCTGCCCTTGTTGCTTGGTCACTGTGGTGGTTATTGTTTTTGTTGTTGTTGTTGTTACTGACCTTGCATCTGACAGACATAAAAGGAGAGAGCAGAGGAAATACAGGGTGGGAGAGAAAGATAGAGCTCCTAAAGACCTGCTTCACCCCCTGTAAAGCGAGTCCCCTGCAGGTGGCGGTCTGGGGGCCAGACCCCAAATCCCTCCACCTGACCCCTCTATTCGTGAGCGCCACAAGCCCTTAACCCTCTGACATACCGCCAAACCTCCCTGGATTTGCTTTTGAAGGCAGTATCACCTGCCTCGTTTTGAATCCTCATTATCCTGAGGGTCAGTCCTGATGACAGTGTCATGACAGGACACACGGAGATCTCTGTTATCAGAGAGCACCTGGAACAGCAGCTGGGGCTCTAGTGCCAGGGCAGGAGCAACTCCCCATGCACCCTCCACGGAGTCCACCTGCCTGCATTTTGGTCCTTTTCCCTCCAAAAAAGATTTTTCCCTTTTTTCACTTTGAAACAGGCAGCAGACAGGTTACCCAGGCAGGGGAAAAAAAAATAAAAAGCCTTTTTTTTTTTTTTTTTTTTTTTTTTTTTTTTACCGAAGTGAATGACCATCTTCTGGCAAGTATAGGTTTTGAACCTGAAAACTCTGTCTGTCTGTCTCTTAGTCCACAGAAAGAGCCACTAGCCCAGCCAGATCTCAGGCTCAGATGGGGTGTTTTTCCAGTCAAAGGTCTGCACAGCGCACTAGGGATTGGGCGGTCTGAGACCCAAATGTTACATTGTAGATGGACTGTTTGCAGGTTTTGATCCCCAGGACATTGGACTGTCTCAACTCCCTCCCCTACAGCATGAAAAAAAGACTCTTGACAACCTTGGAGCAACTGGAGTGGGGGCGAGGGGAGCTGTTTGCATGTCTGCACTGCTCATGCCCAGGTGTCTGTGGGGGTCCGTGGCAGAGGCTGTAAGGGGGCTAGGGGGCAGAAGGAGACTGTTTGAGAGGAAGGCTGCAGGCAGGGGAGCCCAGGAGTGTGTGCAGGGCTGTGTGTGTGTGGGTGTGGTGCAGGGGGTTAGGGCAGGTCTCCCTGCTGGATGGTGAGATGGCAGCTGGGCTGTCCCTGGGCCCTCATGGCTGAAGGGCAGAAGCAGGGTGGCAGTAAAGTAGCGCAGGGAGGAACAGAGTAGATGTTAGTTGGGAGCTGGGGGACAGAGGGTAAGGGGAAAGGGGGCATCCTTGAGGAGGGGTCAGGACTAGAGAGTGTGGGCAGCTGGAGGCATGGAAGGTCCCAGGAATCAGGGACTGACAGGAACCGATTCCTACACCCCCCCCCCCGAACTACTGGATAGAAGCTGCAGAAGCCAGAGCAGCAGCCCTGGCTTGCCTAGGCCAAGGGCCCTGAGTGAGTCCCTCTGAGGATGAGGAAGAGGAGGAGGGGGTGGAGGAGGAGGAGGAGGAAGAGCAGGAGGAAGAGGAGGAAGAGAAGGAGGAAGAAGAGGAGGAGGAGGAGGAGGCAGAGGAGGAGAAGGAGGAGGAGGAGGGGCAGGAGGGAAGCTGTCAATAGGCAATGGGATTAATGGAGGCCTCCATTACGGAGGCATGTGTCCAGGCAGGCACCCATCAACCCTCAGGGGCAGCTCCGGGCACCAGGGACTTGGTGTGGGTATCTCTGGGGCGGGGACTGTCAGTCAGTCAGCAAGACTGTGTGTCAGTGCACATGGTGGGACAGGGGCCTGGCGGACCTTGGTCCCCCGCCCTGGACTGTCAGATGTCAGCCCCATGCCCAGACACACACCAATCTGCCCATAGCCCCTTGGCCCGGCCGACCAGCACCTGCTTTGGCCTGGGGCTCTGGCTCTGGTGGCTGGCCACCACCCCTCAGGTCAAGTTCAGCGTGGGGGTCATGGCTGCTGGTCAACTGGATGGGCGGGGTCCCCGTGGCCTAGCAACCACAGGAGCCCTCTGTGATGTCCTAGCCCCTGGCAATCTGTGCTGGCCACACTGGCACTGGGCAGCCCAACTGCCCTGCCACTAGGTCAGGCAACAGCGCCCAGACGCCTGGGCCCTGGCACAGAGGGACGGAAGGATGGGAAGACAGTGCTGACCGACGAGGGACCTCAGGGCTGGCAGCCAAGAGAAGACAGGTGGAGGTGCGCCCGGGATCCAGGGAGCCCAGGCCAGAGCTACCTGCATGCCTGCCTGCCTTCCTGGATGTCTGTATGCTGCCTTTGTCCAGGTAGGTTTCTCAGGTCCCCTCCAATCCTGTCCTCTCCTGTCCTCTCCTGTCCTCACCATCCTCTCCCCTCTCCTCTCCTCCGCACTTTGCTTCTCTCTTTGTCTGTCCTCTCTTCCAGGTGCCCTGCTCACCAGCTCCAGCACTTGTGATGGTTCTCCAGTGACAGCTGTTCGCAACCCCTTCCACCCCCTGCCTGCCCCTAATGTGATCCAGCTCACAGGGTCTCCGGCTCACCCCACCCAAACCCACACGCCCCAACACATTCCCTGGTTCAGCCCCTCTGCCCTATTCAGCCAAACTGGGCCTTTGCAACCTACCTATGCATCGTTGTTTCTCCTCACCATTAAGGAGAAATCTCCTTTTGTACTTAGCTTGGTTGACTGGTGGATGGATGGATGGATGGATGGATGGATGGATGAATGGATGGATGAATGGATGGATAGATGTATGGGTGGATGGATGGATGGATGGACAGGTCAATGGATCGGTTTTGTAGAGGCAGAGTACCATCTAGGGGTACTGGAGAACGCTGGTGTCAGATCCTTAGTCAATGTCAAATGTAAAACATTAATTCATCAATAACAAAAATGAATAAGCACCTAAATAAATAGATAAATATAAAAACTGGGTTAAAAAATACATGGCGTCTTTGCCTTTCTGCATATGGAATGCGGTGTGGATCTTAACAAGGATAGCATTGTCCTGAGTAGCCCATTTGAAGTCGTGGAATATTTCCTTTTCCTTTTTCTTTTTTTACTTTCTATTTTCTTGATTATTCACTGGAATAAATAGACAGGAATTGAGAGGGAAGGGAGGTAGAGAGAGTTTGAGACAGAGAGAGAGACAACTGCAGCACTTCCGCACCACTTGTAAAGATTTCCCCTGGCAGGTGGGAACCAGGGTGTTGAAGCCCAGTCCTCCTGCATTGTAACATGAGTGCTTAACTGGGTGTGGCACCACCTGGTACCCTTGATGGGACCCTTTTTTTAGCAATGAAAAGAAATTCTCTTGGCAAGGTAATAAATAAATGAAGAAGTAAATAAAAGTGAATTTACATTAACTCAGTGGAAACACACAGGGACATATACGTCTCTGTTACCTGTATTACTTCTTCATGTATGGATTGATTGCCTCAAGGGGTTATTGCCACAGCTGAGTGCCTACGCCAGGAATAATCCACAGCTCCTGCACTCCATTTGTTCCCCTTTCGCTGCCCTTGTTGCTTGGTCACTGTGGTGGTTATTGTTTTTGTTGTTGTTGTTGTTACTGACCTTGCATCTGACAGACATAAAAGGAGAGAGCAGAGGAAATACAGGGTGGGAGAGAAAGATAGAGCTCCTAAAGACCTGCTTCACCCCCTGTAAAGCGAGTCCCCTGCAGGTGGCGGTCTGGGGGCCAGACCCCAAATCCCTCCACCTGACCCCTCTATTCGTGAGCGCCACAAGCCCTTAACCCTCTGACATACCGCCAAACCTCCCTGGATTTGCTTTTGAAGGCAGTATCACCTGCCTCGTTTTGAATCCTCATTATCCTGAGGGTCAGTCCTGATGACAGTGTCATGACAGGACACACGGAGATCTCTGTTATCAGAGAGCACCTGGAACAGCAGCTGGGGCTCTAGTGCCAGGGCAGGAGCAACTCCCCATGCACCCTCCACGGAGTCCACCTGCCTGCATTTTGGTCCTTTTCCCTCCAAAAAAGATTTTTCCCTTTTTTCACTTTGAAACAGGCAGCAGACAGGTTACCCAGGCAGGGGAAAAAAAAATAAAAAGCCTTTTTTTTTTTTTTTTTTTTTTTTTACCGAAGTGAATGACCATCTTCTGGCAAGTATAGGTTTTGAACCTGAAAACTCTGTCTGTCTGTCTCTTAGTCCACAGAAAGAGCCACTAGCCCAGCCAGATCTCAGGCTCAGATGGGGTGTTTTTCCAGTCAAAGGTCTGCACAGCGCACTAGGGATTGGGCGGTCTGAGACCCAAATGTTACATTGTAGATGGACTGTTTGCAGGTTTTGATCCCCAGGACATTGGACTGTCTCAACTCCCTCCCCTACAGCATGAAAAAAAGACTCTTGACAACCTTGGAGCAACTGGAGTGGGGGCGAGGGGAGCTGTTTGCATGTCTGCACTGCTCATGCCCAGGTGTCTGTGGGGGTCCGTGGCAGAGGCTGTAAGGGGGCTAGGGGGCAGAAGGAGACTGTTTGAGAGGCAGGCTGCAGGCAGGGGAGCCCAGGAGTGTGTGCAGGGCTGTGTGTGTGTGGGTGTGGTGCAGGGGGTTAGGGCAGGTCTCCCTGCTGGATGGTGAGATGGCAGCTGGGCTGTCCCTGGGCCCTCATGGCTGAAGGGCAGAAGCAGGGTGGCAGTAAAGTAGCGCAGGGAGGAACGGAGTAGATGTTAGTTGGGAGCTGGGGGACAGAGGGTAAGGGGAAAGGGGGCATCCTTGAGGAGGGGTCAGGACTAGAGAGTGTGGGCAGCTGGAGGCATGGAAGGTCCCAGGAATCAGGGACTGACAGGAACCGATTCCTACACCCCCCCCCCCGAACTACTGGATAGAAGCTGCAGAAGCCAGAGCAGCAGCCCTGGCTTGCCTAGGCCAAGGGCCCTGAGTGAGTCCCTCTGAGGATGAGGAAGAGGAGGAGGGGGTGGAGGAGGAGGAGGAGGAAGAGCAGGAGGAAGAGGAGGAAGAGAAGGAGGAAGAAGAGGAGGAGGAGGAGGAGGCTGAGGAGGAGAAGGAGGAGGAGGAGGGGCAGGAGGGAAGCTGTCAATAGGCAATGGGATTAATGGAGGCCTCCATTACGGAGGCATGTGTCCAGGCAGGCACCCATCAACCCTCAGGGGCAGCTCCGGGCACCAGGGACTTGGTGTGGGTATCTCTGGGGCGGGGACTGTCAGTCAGTCAGCAAGACTGTGTGTCAGTGCACATGGTGGGACAGGGGCCTGGCGGACCTTGGTCCCCCGCCATGGACTGTCAGATGTCAGCCCCATGCCCAGACACACACCAATCTGCCCATAGCCCCTTGGCCCGGCCGACCAGCACCTGCTTTGGCCTGGGGCTCTGGCTCTGGTGGCTGGCCACCACCCCTCAGGTCAAGTTCAGCGTGGGGGTCATGGCTGCTGGTCAACTGGATGGGCGGGGTCCCCGTGGCCTAGCAACCACAGGAGCCCTCTGTGATGTCCTAGCCCCTGGCAATCTGTGCTGGCCACACTGGCACTTGGCAGCCCAACTGCCCTGCCACTAGGTCAGGCAACAGCGCCCAGACGCCTGGGCCCTGGCACAGAGGGACTGAAGGATGGGAAGACAGTGCTGACCGACGAGGGACCTCAGGGCTGGCAGCCAAGAGAAGACAGGTGGAGGTGCGCCCGGGATCCAGGGAGCCCAGGCCAGAGCTACCTGCATGCCTGCCTGCCTTCCTGGATGTCTGTATGCTGCCTTTGTCCAGGTAGGTTTCTCAGGTCCCCTCCAATCCTGTCCTCTCCTGTCCTCTCCTGTCCTCACCATCCTCTCCCCTCTCCTCTCCTCCGCACTTTGCTTCTCTCTTTGTCTGTCCTCTCTTCCAGGTGCCCTGCTCACCAGCTCCAGCACTTGTGATGGTTCTCCAGTGACACCTGTTCGCAACCCCTTCCACCCCCTGCCTGCCCCTAATATGATCCAGCTCACAGGGTCTCCGGCTCACCCCACCCAAACCCACACGCCCCAACACATTCCCTGGTTCAGCCCCTCTGCCCTATTCAGCCAAACTGGGCCTTTGCAACCTACCTATGCATCGTTGTTTCTCCTCACCATTAAGGAGAAATCTCCTTTTGTACTTAGCTTGGTTGACTGGTGGATGGATGGATGGATGGATGGATGGATGAATGGATGGATGAATGGATGGATAGATGTATGGGTGGATGGATGGATGGATGGATGGACAGGTCAATGGATCGGTTTTGTAGAGGCAGAGTACCATCTAGGGGTACTGGAGACCGCTGGTGTCAGATCCTTAGTCAATGTCAAATGTAAAACATTAATTCATCAATAACAAAAATGAATAAGCACCTAAATAAATAGATAAATATAAAAACTGGGTTAAAAAATACATGGCGTCTTTGCCTTTCTGCATATGGAATGCTGTGTGGATCTTAACAAGGATAGCATTGTCCTGAGTAGCCCATTTGAAGTCGTGGAATATTTCCTTTTCCTTTTTCTTTTTTTACTTTCTATTTTCTTGATTATTCACTGGAATAAATAGACAGGAATTGAGAGGGAAGGGAAGTAGAGAGAGTTTGAGACAGAGAGAGAGACAACTGCAGCACTTCCGCACCACTTGTAAAGATTTCCCCTGGCAGGTGGGAACCAGGGTGTTGAAGCCCAGTCCTCCTGCATTGTAACATGAGTGCTTAACTGGGTGTGGCACCACCTGGTACCCTTGATGGGACCCTTTTTTTAGCAATGAAAAGAAATTCTCTTGGCAAGGTAATAAATAAATGAAGAAGTAAATAAAAGTGCATTTACATTAACTCAGTGGAAACACACAGGGACATATACGTCTCTGTTACCTGTATTACTTCTTCATGTATGGATTGATTGCCTCAAGGGGTTATTGCCACAGCTGAGTGCCTATGCCAGGAATAATCCACAGCTCCTGCACTCCATTTGTTCCCCTTTCGCTGCCCTTGTTGCTTGGTCACTGTGGTGGTTATTGTTTTTGTTGTTGTTGTTGTTACTGACCTTGCATCTGACAGACATAAAAGGAGAGAGCAGAGGAAATACAGGGTGGGAGAGAAAGATAGAGCTCCTAAAGACCTGCTTCACCCCCTGTAAAGCGAGTCCCCTGCAGGTGGCGGTCTGGGGGCCAGACCCCAAATCCCTCCACCTGTCCCCTCTATTTGTGAGCGCCACAAGCCCTTAACCCTCTGACATACCGCCAAACCTCCCTGGATTTGCTTTTGGAGGCAGTATCACCTGCCTCGTTTTGAATCCTCATTATCCTGAGGGTCAGTCCTGATGACAGTGTCATGACAGGACACACGGAGATCTCTGTTATCAGAGAGCAACCTGGAACAGCAGCTGGGGCTCTAGTGCCAGGGCAGGAGCAACTCCCCATGCACCCTCCACGGAGTCCACCTGCCTGCATTTTGGTCCTTTTCCCTCCAAAAAAGATTTTTCCCTTTTTTCACTTTGAAACAGGCAGCAGACAGGTTACCCAGGCAGGGGAAAAAAAAATAAAAAGCCTTTTTTTTTTTTTTTTTTTTACCGAAGTGAATGACCATCTTTGGCAAGTATAGGTTTTGAACCTGAAAATTCTGTCTGTCTGTCTCTTAGTCCACAGAAAGAGCCACTAGCCCAGCCAGATCTCACGCTCAGATGGGGTGTTTTTCCAGTCAAAGGTCTGCACAGCGCACTAGGGATTGGGCGGCCTGAGACCCAAATGTTACATTGTAGATGGACTGTTTGCAGGTCTTGCTCCCCAGGACATTGGACTGTCTCAACTCCCTCCCCTACAGCATGAAAAAAAGACTCTTGACAACCTTGGAGCAACTGGAGTGGGGGCGAGGGGAGCTGTTTGCATGTCTGCACTGCTCATGCCCAGGTGTCTGTGGGGGTCCGTGGCAGAGGCTGTAAGGGGGCTAGGGGGCAGAAGGAGACTGTTTGAGAGGCAGGCTGCAGGCAGGGGAGCCGAGGAGTGTGTGCAGGGCTGTGTGTGTGTGGGTATGGTGCAGGGGGTTAGGGCAGGTCCCCCTGCTGGATGGTGAGATGGCAGCTGGGCTGTCCCTGGGCCCTCATGGCTGAAGGGCAGAAGCAGGGTGGCAGTAAAGTAGCGCAGGGAGGAACAGAGTAGATGTTAGTTGGGAGCTGGGGGACAGAGGGTAAGGGGAAAGGGGGCATCCTTGAGGAGGGGTCAGGACTAGAGAGTGGGGGCAGCTGGAGGCATGGAAGGTCCCAGGAATCAGGGACTGACAGGAACCGATTCCTACACCCCCCCCCCCGAACTACTGGATAGAAGCTGCAGAAGCCAGAGCAGCAGCCCTGGCTTGCCTAGGCCAAGGGCCCTGAGTGAGTCCCTCTGAGGATGAGGAAGAGGAGGAGGGGGTGGAGGAGGAAGAGGAGGAAGAGCAGGAGGAAGAGGAGGAAGAGAAGGAGGAAGAAGAGGAGGAGGAGGAGGCGGAGGAGGAGAAGGAGGAGGAGGAGGGGCAGGAGGGAAGGTGTCAATAGGCAACGGGATTAATGGAGGCCTCCATTAAGGAGGCATGTGTCCAGGCAGGCACCCACCAACCCTCAGGGGCAGCTCCGGGCACCAGGGACTTGGTGTGGGTATCTCTGGGGCGGGGACTGTCAGTCAGTCAGCAAGACTGTGTGTCAGTGCACATGGTGGGACAGGGGCCTGGCGGACCTTGGTCCCCCGCCCTGGACTGTCAGATGTCAGCCCCATGCCCAGACACACACCAATCTGCCCATAGCCCCTTGGCCCGGCCGACCAGCACCTGCTTTGGCCTGGGGCTCTGGCTCTGGTGGCTGGCCACCACCCCTCAGGTCAAGTTCAGCGTGGGGGTCATGGCTGCTGGTCAACTGGATGGGCGGGGTCCCCGTGGCCTAGCAACCACAGGAGCCCTCTGTGATGTCCTAGCCCCTGGCAATCTGTGCTGGCCACACTGGCACTGGGCAGCCCAACTGCCCTGCCACTAGGTCAGGCAACAGCGCCCAGACGCCTGGGCCCTGGCACAGAGGGACGGAAGGATGGGAAGACAGTGCTGACCGACGAGGGACCTCAGGGCTGGCAGCCAAGAGAAGACAGGTGGAGGTGCGCCCGGGATCCAGGGAGCCCAGGCCAGAGCTACCTGCATGCCTGCCTGCCTTCCTGGATGTCTGTATGCTGCCTTTGTCCAGGTAGGTTTCTCAGGTCCCCTCCAATCCTGTCCTCTCCTGTCCTCTCCTGTCCTCACCATCCTCTCCCCTCTCCTCTCCTCCGCACTTTGCTTCTCTCTTTGTCTGTCCTCTCTTCCAGGTGCCCTGCTCACCAGCTCCAGCACTTGTGATGGTTCTCCAGTGACACCTGTTCGCAACCCCTTCCACCCCCTGCCTGCCCCTAATGTGATCCAGCTCACAGGGTCTCCGGCTCACCCCACCCAAACCCACACGCCCCAACACATTCCCTGGTTCAGCCCCTCTGCCCTATTCAGCCAAACTGGGCCTTTGCAACCTACCTATGCATCGTTGTTTCTCCTCACCATTAAGGAGAAATCTCCTTTTGTACTTAGCTTGGTTGACTGGTGGATGGATGGATGGATGGATGGATGGATGGATGGATGGATGAATGGATGGATGAATGGATGGATAGGTGTATGGGTGGATGGATGGATGGATGGATGGACAGGTCAATGGATCGGTTTTGTAGAGGCAGAGTACCATCTAGGGGTACTGGAGACCGCTGGTGTCAGATCCTTAGTCAATGTCAAATGTAAAACATTAATTCATCAATAACAAAAATGAATAAGCACCTAAATAAATAGATAAATATAAAAACTGGGTTAAAAAATACATGGCGTCTTTGCCTTTCTGCATATGGAATGCTGTGCGGATCTTAACAAGGATAGCATTGTCCTGAGTAGCCCATTTGAAGTCGTGGAATATTTCCTTTTCCTTTTTCTTTTTTTACTTTCTATTTTCTTGATTATTCACTGGAATAAATAGACAGGAATTGAGAGGGAAGGGAGGTAGAGAGAGTTTGAGACAGAGAGAGAGACAACTGCAGCACTTCCGCACCACTTGTAAAGATTTCCCCTGGCAGGTGGGAACCAGGGTGTTGAAGCCCAGTCCTCCTGCATTGTAACATGAGTGCTTAACTGGGTGTGGCACCACCTGGTACCCTTGATGGGACCCTTTTTTTAGCAATGAAAAGAAATTCTCTTGGCAAGGTAATAAATAAATGAAGAAGTAAATAAAAGTGCATTTACATTAACTCAGTGGAAACACACAGGGACATATACGTCTCTGTTACCTGTATTACTTCTTCATGTATGGATTGATTGCCTCAAGGGGTTATTGCCACAGCTGAGTGCCTACGCCAGGAATAATCCACAGCTCCTGCACTCCATTTGTTCCCCTTTCGCTGCCCTTGTTGCTTGGTCACTGTGGTGGTTATTGTTTTTGTTGTTGTTGTTGTTACTGACCTTGCATCTGACAGACATAAAAGGAGAGAGCAGAGGAAATACAGGGTGGGAGAGAAAGATAGAGCTCCTAAAGACCTGCTTCACCCCCTGTAAAGCGAGTCCCCTGCAGGTGGCGGTCTGGGGGCCAGACCCCAAATCCCTCCACCTGTCCCCTCTATTCGTGAGCGCCACAAGCCCTTAACCCTCTGACATACCGCCAAACCTCCCTGGATTTGCTTTTGAAGGCAGTATCACCTGCCTCGTTTTGAATCCTCATTATCCTGAGGGTCAGTCCTGATGACAGTGTCATGACAGGACACACGGAGATCTCTGTTATCAGAGAGCACCTGGAACAGCAGCTGGGGCTCTAGTGCCAGGGCAGGAGCAACTCCCCATGCACCCTCCACGGAGTCCACCTGCCTGCATTTTGGTCCTTTTCCCTCCAAAAAAGATTTTTCCCTTTTTTCACTTTGAAACAGGCAGCAGACAGGTTACCCAGGCAGGGGAAAAAAAAATAAAAAGCCTTTTTTTTTTTTTTTTTTTTTTTTTACCGAAGTGAATGACCATCTTCTGGCAAGTATAGGTTTTGAACCTGAAAACTCTGTCTGTCTGTCTCTTAGTCCACAGAAAGAGCCACTAGCCCAGCCAGATCTCACGCTCAGATGGGGTGTTTTTCCAGTCAAAGGTCTGCACAGCGCACTAGGGATTGGGCGGCCTGAGACCCAAATGTTACATTGTAGATGGACTGTTTGCAGGTCTTGCTCCCCAGGACATTGGACTGTCTCAACTCCCTCCCCTACAGCATGAAAAAAAGACTCTTGACAACCTTGGAGCAACTGGAGTGGGGGCGAGGGGAGCTGTTTGCATGTCTGCACTGCTCATGCCCAGGTGTCTGTGGGGGTCCGTGGCAGAGGCTGTAAGGGGGCTAGGGGGCAGAAGGAGACTGTTTGAGAGGCAGGCTGCAGGCAGGGGAGCCCAGGAGTGTGTGCAGGGCTGTGTGTGTGTGGGTGTGGTGCAGGGGGTTAGGGCAGGTCCCCCTGCTGGATGGTGAGATGGCAGCTGGGCTGTCCCTGGGCCCTCATGGCTGAAGGGCAGAAGCAGGGTGGCAGTAAAGTAGCGCAGGGAGGAACAGAGTAGATGTTAGTTGGGAGCTGGGGGACAGAGGGTAAGGGGAAAGGGGGCATCCTTGAGGAGGGGTCAGGACTAGAGAGTGGGGGCAGCTGGAGGCATGGAAGGTCCCAGGAATCAGGGACTGACAGGAACCGATTCCTACACCCCCCCCCGAACTACTGGATAGAAGCTGCAGAAGCCAGAGCAGCAGCCCTGGCTTGCCTAGGCCAAGGGCCCTGAGTGAGTCCCTCTGAGGATGAGGAAGAGGAGGAGGGGGTGGAGGAGGAGGAGGAGGAAGAGCAGGAGGAAGAGGAGGAAGAGAAGGAGGAAGAAGAGGAGGAGGAGGAGGAGGCGGAGGAGGAGAAGGAGGAGGAGGAGGGGCAGGAGGGAAGCTGTCAATAGGCAATGGGATTAATGGAGGCCTCCATTACGGAGGCATGTGTCCAGGCAGGCACCCACCAACCCTCAGGGGCAGCTCCGGGCACCAGGGACTTGGTGTGGGTATCTCTGGGGCGGGGACTGTCAGTCAGTCAGCAAGACTGTGTGTCAGTGCACATGGTGGGACAGGGGCCTGGCGGACCTTGGTCCCCCGCCCTGGACTGTCAGATGTCAGCCCCATGCCCAGACACACACCAATCTGCCCATAGCCCCTTGGCCCGGCCGACCAGCACCTGCTTTGGCCTGGGGCTCTGGCTCTGGTGGCTGGCCACCACCCCTCAGGTCAAGTTCAGCGTGGGGGTCATGGCTGCTGGTCAACTGGATGGGCGGGGTCCCCGTGGCCTAGCAACCACAGGAGCCCTCTGTGATGTCCTAGCCCCTGGCAATCTGTGCTGGCCACCCTGGCACTGGGCAGCCCAACTGCCCTGCCACTAGGTCAGGCAACAGCGCCCAGACGCCTGGGCCCTGGCACAGAGGGACGGAAGGATGGGAAGACAGTGCTGACCGACGAGGGACCTCAGGGCTGGCAGCCAAGAGAAGACAGGTGGAGGTGCGCCCGGGATCCAGGGAGCCCAGGCCAGAGCTACCTGCATGCCTGCCTGCCTTCCTGGATGTCTGTATGCTGCCTTTGTCCAGGTAGGTTTCTCAGGTCCCCTCCAATCCTGTCCTCTCCTGTCCTCTCCTGTCCTCACCATCCTCTCCCCTCTCCTCTCCTCCGCACTTTGCTTCTCTCTTTGTCTGTCCTCTCTTCCAGGTGCCCTGCTCACCAGCTCCAGCACTTGTGATGGTTCTCCAGGGACACCTGTTCGCAACCCCTTCCACCCCCTGCCTGCCCCTAATGTGATCCAGCTCACAGGGTCTCCGGCTCACCCCACCCAAACCCACACGCCCCAACACATTCCCTGGTTCAGCCCCTCTGCCCTATTCAGCCAAACTGGGCCTTTGCAACCTACCTATGCATCGTTGTTTCTCCTCACCATTAAGGAGAAATCTCCTTTTGTACTTAGCTTGGTTGACTGGTGGATGGATGGATGGATGGATGGATGGATGAATGGATGGATGAATGGATGTATAGATGTATGGGTGGATGGATGGATGGATGGATGGATGGACAGGTCAATGGATCGGTTTTGTAGAGCCAGAGTACCATCTAGGGGTACTGGAGACCGCTGGTGTCAGATCCTTAGTCAATGTCAAATGTAAAACATTAATTCATCAATAACAAAAATGAATAAGCACCTAAATAAATAGATAAATATAAAAACTGGGTTAAAAAATACATGGCGTCTTTGCCTTTCTGCATATGGAATGCTGTGTGGATCTTAACAAGGATAGCATTGTCCTGAGTAGCCCATTTGAAGTCGTGGAATATTTCCTTTTCCTTTTTCTTTTTTTACTTTCTATTTTCTTGATTATTCACTGGAATAAATAGACAGGAATTGAGAGGGAAGGGAGGTAGAGAGAGTTTGAGACAGAGAGAGAGACAACTGCAGCACTTCCGCACCACTTGTAAAGATTTCCCCTGGCAGGTGGGAACCAGGGTGTTGAAGCCCAGTCCTCCTGCATTGTAACATGAGTGCTTAACTGGGTGTGGCACCACCTGGTACCCTTGATGGGACCCTTTTTTTAGCAATGAAAAGAAATTCTCTTGGCAAGGTAATAAATAAATGAAGAAGTAAATAAAAGTGCATTTACATTAACTCAGTGGAAACACACAGGGACATATACGTCTCTGTTACCTGTATTACTTCTTCATGTATGGATTGATTGCCTCAAGGGGTTATTGCCACAGCTGAGTGCCTACGCCAGGAATAATCCACAGCTCCTGCACTCCATTTGTTCCCCTTTCGCTGCCCTTGTTGCTTGGTCACTGTGGTGGTTATTGTTTTTGTTGTTGTTGTTGTTACTGACCTTGCATCTGACAGACATAAAAGGAGAGAGCAGAGGAAATACAGGGTGGGAGAGAAAGATAGAGCTCCTAAAGACCTGCTTCACCCCCTGTAAAGCGAGTCCCCTGCAGGTGGCGGTCTGGGGGCCAGACCCCAAATCCCTCCACCTGTCCCCTCTATTCGTGAGCGCCACAAGCCCTTAACCCTCTGACATACCGCCAAACCTCCCTGGATTTGCTTTTGAAGGCAGTATCACCTGCCTCGTTTTGAATCCTCATTATCCTGAGGGTCAGTCCTGATGACAGTGTCATGACAGGACACACGGAGATCTCTGTTATCAGAGAGCACCTGGAACAGCAGCTGGGGCTCTAGTGCCAGGGCAGGAGCAACTCCCCATGCACCCTCCACGGAGTCCACCTGCCTGCATTTTGGTCCTTTTCCCTCCAAAAAAGATTTTTCCCTTTTTTCACTTTGAAACAGGCAGCAGACAGGTTACCCAGGCAGGGGAAAAAAAAAATAAAAAGCCTTTTTTTTTTTTTTTTTTTTCCGAAGTGAATGACCATCTTCTGGCAAGTATAGGTTTTGAACCTGAAAACTCTGTCTGTCTGTCTCTTAGTCCACAGAAAGAGCCACTAGCCCAGCCAGATCTCACGCTCAGATGGGGTGTTTTTCCAGTCAAAGGTCTGCACAGCGCACTAGGGATTGGGCGGCCTGAGACCCAAATGTTACATTGTAGATGGACTGTTTGCAGGTCTTGCTCCCCAGGACATTGGACTGTCTCAACTCCCTCCCCTACAGCATGAAAAAAAGACTCTTGACAACCTTGGAGCAACTGGAGTGGGGGCGAGGGGAGCTGTTTGCATGTCTGCACTGCTCATGCCCAGGTGTCTGTGGGGGTCCGTGGCAGAGGCTGTAAGGGGGCTAGGGGGCAGAAGGAGACTGTTTGAGAGGCAGGCTGCAGGCAGGGGAGCCCAGGAGTGTGTGCAGGGCTGTGTGTGTGTGGGTGTGGTGCAGGGGGTTAGGGCAGGTCCCCCTGCTGGATGGTGAGATGGCAGCTGGGCTGTCCCTGGGCCCTCATGGCTGAAGGGCAGAAGCAGGGTGGCAGTAAAGTAGCGCAGGGAGGAACAGAGTAGATGTTAGTTGGGAGCTGGGGGACAGAGGGTAAGGGGAAAGGGGGCATCCTTGAGGAGGGGTCAGGACTAGAGAGTGGGGGCAGCTGGAGGCATGGAAGGTCCCAGGAATCAGGGACTGACAGGAACCGATTCCTACACCCCCCCCCCGAACTACTGGATAGAAGCTGCAGAAGCCAGAGCAGCAGCCCTGGCTTGCCTAGGCCAAGGGCCCTGAGTGAGTCCCTCTGAGGATGAGGAAGAGGAGGAGGGGGTGGAGGAGGAAGAGGAGGAAGAGCAGGAGGAAGAGGAGGAAGAGAAGGAGGAAGAAGAGGAGGAGGAGGAGGCGGAGGAGGAGAAGGAGGAGGAGGAGGGGCAGGAGGGAAGGTGTCAATAGGCAACGGGATTAATGGAGGCCTCCATTACGGAGGCATGTGTCCAGGCAGGCACCCACCAACCCTCAGGGGCAGCTCCGGGCACCAGGGACTTGGTGTGGGTATCTCTGGGGCGGGGACTGTCAGTCAGTCAGCAAGACTGTGTGTCAGTGCACATGGTGGGACAGGGGCCTGGCGGACCTTGGTCCCCCGCCCTGGACTGTCAGATGTCAGCCCCATGCCCAGACACACACCAATCTGCCCATAGCCCCTTGGCCCGGCCGACCAGCACCTGCTTTGGCCTGGGGCTCTGGCTCTGGTGGCTGGCCACCACCCCTCAGGTCAAGTTCAGCGTGGGGGTCATGGCTGCTGGTCAACTGGATGGGCGGGGTCCCCGTGGCCTAGCAACCACAGGAGCCCTCTGTGATGTCCTAGCCCCTGGCAATCTGTGCTGGCCACCCTGGCACTGGGCAGCCCAACTGCCCTGCCACTAGGTCAGGCAACAGCGCCCAGACGCCTGGGCCCTGGCACAGAGGGACGGAAGGATGGGAAGACAGTGCTGACCGACGAGGGACCTCAGGGCTGGCAGCCAAGAGAAGACAGGTGGAGGTGCGCCCGGGATCCAGGGAGCCCAGGCCAGAGCTACCTGCATGCCTGCCTGCCTTCCTGGATGTCTGTATGCTGCCTTTGTCCAGGTAGGTTTCTCAGGTCCCCTCCAATCCTGTCCTCTCCTGTCCTCTCCTGTCCTCACCATCCTCTCCCCTCTCCTCTCCTCCGCACTTTGCTTCTCTCTTTGTCTGTCCTCTCTTCCAGGTGCCCTGCTCACCAGCTCCAGCACTTGTGATGGTTCTCCAGTGACACCTGTTCGCAACCCCTTCCACCCCCTGCCTGCCCCTAATGTGATCCAGCTCACAGGGTCTCCGGCTCACCCCACCCAAACCCACACGCCCCAACACATTCCCTGGTTCAGCCCCTCTGCCCTATTCAGCCAAACTGGGCCTTTGAACCTACCTATGCATCGTTGTTTCTCCTCACCATTAAGGAGAAATCTCCTTTTGTACTTAGCTTGGTTGACTGGTGGATGGATGGATGGATGGATGGATGGATGGATGGATGAATGGATGGATGAATGGATGGATAGATGTATGGGTGGATGGATGGATGGATGGATGGACAGGTCAATGGATCGGTTTTGTAGAGGCAGAGTACCATCTAGGGGTACTGGAGACCGCTGGTGTCAGATCCTTAGTCAATGTCAAATGTAAAACATTAATTCATCAATAACAAAAATGAATAAGCACCTAAATAAATAGATAAATATAAAAACTGGGTTAAAAAATACATGGCGTCTTTGCCTTTCTGCATATGGAATGCTGTGCGGATCTTAACAAGGATAGCATTGTCCTGAGTAGCCCATTTGAAGTCGTGGAATATTTCCTTTTCCTTTTTCTTTTTTTACTTTCTATTTTCTTGATTATTCACTGGAATAAATAGACAGGAATTGAGAGGGAAGGGAGGTAGAGAGAGTTTGAGACAGAGAGAGAGACAACTGCAGCACTTCCGCACCACTTGTAAAGATTTCCCCTGGCAGGTGGGAACCAGGGTGTTGAAGCCCAGTCCGCCTGCATTGTAACATGAGTGCTTAACTGGGTGTGGCACCACCTGGTACCCTTGATGGGACCCTTTTTTTAGCAATGAAAAGAAATTCTCTTGGCAAGGTAATAAATAAATGAAGAAGTAAATAAAAGTGCATTTACATTAACTCAGTGGAAACACACAGGGACATATACGTCTCTGTTACCTGTATTACTTCTTCATGTATGGATTGATTGCCTCAAGGGGTTATTGCCACAGCTGAGTGCCTACGCCAGGAATAATCCACAGCTCCTGCACTCCATTTGTTCCCCTTTCGCTGCCCTTGTTGCTTGGTCACTGTGGTGGTTATTGTTTTTGTTGTTGTTGTTGTTACTGACCTTGCATCTGACAGACATAAAAGGAGAGAGCAGAGGAAATACAGGGTGGGAGAGAAAGATAGAGCTCCTAAAGACCTGCTTCACCCCCTGTAAAGCGACTCCCCTGCAGGTGGCGGTCTGGGGGCCAGACCCCAAATCCCTCCACCTGTCCCCTCTATTCGTGAGCGCCACAAGCCCTTAACCCTCTGACATACCGCCAAACCTCCCTGGATTTGCTTTTGAAGGCAGTATCACCTGCCTCGTTTTGAATCCTCATTATCCTGAGGGTCAGTCCTGATGACAGTGTCATGACAGGACACACGGAGATCTCTGTTATCAGAGAGCACCTGGAACAGCAGCTGGGGCTCTAGTGCCAGGGCAGGAGCAACTCCCCATGCACCCTCCACGGAGTCCACCTGCCTGCATTTTGGTCCTTTTCCCTCCAAAAAAGATTTTTCCCTTTTTTCACTTTGAAACAGGCAGCAGACAGGTTACCCAGGCAGGGGAAAAAAAAATAAAAAGCCTTTTTTTTTTTTTTTTTTTTTTTTTTTACCGAAGTGAATGACCATCTTCTGGCAAGTATAGGTTTTGAACCTGAAAACTCTGTCTGTCTGTCTCTTAGTCCACAGAAAGAGCCACTAGCCCAGCCAGATCTCACGCTCAGATGGGGTGTTTTTCCAGTCAAAGGTCTGCACAGCGCACTAGGGATTGGGCGGCCTGAGACCCAAATGTTACATTGTAGATGGACTGTTTGCAGGTCTTGCTCCCCAGGACATTGGACTGTCTCAACTCCCTCCCCTACAGCATGAAAAAAAGACTCTTGACAACCTTGGAGCAACTGGAGTGGGGGCAATGGGAGCTGTTTGCATGTCTGCACTGCTCATGCCCAGGTGTCTGTGGGGGTCCGTGGCAGAGGCTGTAAGGGGGCTAGGGGGCAGAAGGAGACTGTTTGAGAGGCAGGCTGCAGGCAGGGGAGCCCAGGAGTGGGTGCAGGGCTGTGTGTGTGTGGGTGTGGTGCAGGGGGTTAGGGCAGGTCCCCCTGCTGGATGGTGAGATGGCAGCTGGGCTGTCCCTGGGCCCTCATGGCTGAAGGGCAGAAGCAGGGTGGCAGTAAAGTAGCGCAGGGAGGAACAGAGTAGATGTTAGTTGGGAGCTGGGGGACAGAGGGTAAGGGGAAAGGGGGCATCCTTGAGGAGGGGTCAGGACTAGAGAGTGGGGGCAGCTGGAGGCATGGAAGGTCCCAGGAATCAGGGACTGACAGGAACCGATTCCTACACCCCCCCCCGAACTACTGGATAGAAGCTGCAGAAGCCAGAGCAGCAGCCCTGGCTTGCCTAGGCCAAGGGCCCTGAGTGAGTCCCTCTGAGGATGAGGAAGAGGAGGAGGGGGTGGAGGAGGAGGAGGAGGAAGAGCAGGAGGAAGAGGAGGAAGAGAAGGAGGAAGAAGAGGAGGAGGAGGAGGAGGCGGAGGAGGAGAAGGAGGAGGAGGAGGGGCAGGAGGGAAGCTGTCAATAGGCAATGGGATTAATGGAGGCCTCCATTACGGAGGCATGTGTCCAGGCAGGCACCCACCAACCCTCAGGGGCAGCTCCGGGCACCAGGGACTTGGTGTGGGTATCTCTGGGGCGGGGACTGTCAGTCAGTCAGCAAGACTGTGTGTCAGTGCACATGGTGGGACAGGGGCCTGGCGGACCTTGGTCCCCCGCCCTGGACTGTCAGATGTCAGCCCCATGCCCAGACACACACCAATCTGCCCATAGCCCCTTGGCCCGGCCGACCAGCACCTGCTTTGGCCTGGGGCTCTGGCTCTGGTGGCTGGCCACCACCCCTCAGGTCAAGTTCAGCGTGGGGGTCATGGCTGCTGGTCAACTGGATGGGCGGGGTCCCCGTGGCCTAGCAACCACAGGAGCCCTCTGTGATGTCCTAGCCCCTGGCAATCTGTGCTGGCCACCCTGGCACTGGGCAGCCCAACTGCCCTGCCACTAGGTCAGGCAACAGCGCCCAGACGCCTGGGCCCTGGCACAGAGGGACGGAAGGATGGGAAGACAGTGCTGACCGACGAGGGACCTCAGGGCTGGCAGCCAAGAGAAGACAGGTGGAGGTGCGCCCGGGATCCAGGGAGCCCAGGCCAGAGCTACCTGCATGCCTGCCTGCCTTCCTGGATGTCTGTATGCTGCCTTTGTCCAGGTAGGTTTCTCAGGTCCCCTCCAATCCTGTCCTCTCCTGTCCTCTCCTGTCCTCACCATCCTCTCCCCTCTCCTCTCCTCCGCACTTTGCTTCTCTCTTTGTCTGTCCTCTCTTCCAGGTGCCCTGCTCACCAGCTCCAGCACTTGTGATGGTTCTCCAGGGACACCTGTTCGCAACCCCTTCCACCCCCTGCCTGCCCCTAATGTGATCCAGCTCACAGGGTCTCCGGCTCACCCCACCCAAACCCACACGCCCCAACACATTCCCTGGTTCAGCCCCTCTGCCCTATTCAGCCAAACTGGGCCTTTGCAACCTACCTATGCATCGTTGTTTCTCCTCACCATTAAGGAGAAATCTCCTTTTGTACTTAGCTTGGTTGACTGGTGGATGGATGGATGGATGGATGGATGGATGGATGGATGGATGAATGGATGGATGAATGGATGGATAGATGTATGGGTGGATGGATGGATGGATGGATGGACAGGTCAATGGATCGGTTTTGTAGAGGCAGAGTACCATCTAGGGGTACTGGAGACCGCTGGTGTCAGATCCTTAGTCAATGTCAAATGTAAAACATTAATTCATCAATAACAAAAATGAATAAGCACCTAAATAAATAGATAAATATAAAAACTGGGTTAAAAAATACATGGCGTCTTTGCCTTTCTGCATATGGAATGCTGTGTGGATCTTAACAAGGATAGCATTGTCCTGAGTAGCCCATTTGAAGTCGTGGAATATTTCCTTTTCCTTTTTCTTTTTTTACTTTCTATTTTCTTGATTATTCACTGGAATAAATAGACAGGAATTGAGAGGGAAGGGAGGTAGAGAGAGTTTGAGACAGAGAGAGAGACAACTGCAGCACTTCCGCACCACTTGTAAAGATTTCCCCTGGCAGGTGGGAACCAGGGTGTTGAAGCCCAGTCCTCCTGCATTGTAACATGAGTGCTTAACTGGGTGTGGCACCACCTGGTACCCTTGATGGGACCCTTTTTTTAGCAATGAAAAGAAATTCTCTTGGCAAGGTAATAAATAAATGAAGAAGTAAATAAAAGTGCATTTACATTAACTCAGTGGAAACACACAGGGACATATACGTCTCTGTTACCTGTATTACTTCTTCATGTATGGATTGATTGCCTCAAGGGGTTATTGCCACAGCTGAGTGCCTACGCCAGGAATAATCCACAGCTCCTGCACTCCATTTGTTCCCCTTTCGCTGCCCTTGTTGCTTGGTCACTGTGGTGGTTATTGTTTTTGTTGTTGTTGTTGTTACTGACCTTGCATCTGACAGACATAAAAGGAGAGAGCAGAGGAAATACAGGGTGGGAGAGAAAGATAGAGCTCCTAAAGACCTGCTTCACCCCCTGTAAAGCGAGTCCCCTGCAGGTGGCGGTCTGGGGGCCAGACCCCAAATCCCTCCACCTGACCCCTCTATTCGTGAGCGCCACAAGCCCTTAACCCTCTGACATACCGCCAAACCTCCCTGGATTTGCTTTTGAAGGCAGTATCACCTGCCTCGTTTTGAATCCTCATTATCCTGAGGGTCAGTCCTGATGACAGTGTCATGACAGGACACACGGAGATCTCTGTTATCAGAGAGCACCTGGAACAGCAGCTGGGGCTCTAGTGCCAGGGCAGGAGCAACTCCCCATGCACCCTCCACGGAGTCCACCTGCCTGCATTTTGGTCCTTTTCCCTCCAAAAAAGATTTTTCCCTTTTTTCACTTTGAAACAGGCAGCAGACAGGTTACCCAGGCAGGGGAAAAAAAAATAAAAAGCCTTTTTTTTTTTTTTTTTTTTTTTTTTTTTTTTTTACCGAAGTGAATGACCATCTTCTGGCAAGTATAGGTTTTGAACCTGAAAACTCTGTCTGTCTGTCTCTTAGTCCACAGAAAGAGCCACTAGCCCAGCCAGATCTCAGGCTCAGATGGGGTGTTTTTCCAGTCAAAGGTCTGCACAGCGCACTAGGGATTGGGCGGTCTGAGACCCAAATGTTACATTGTAGATGGACTGTTTGCAGGTTTTGATCCCCAGGACATTGGACTGTCTCAACTCCCTCCCCTACAGCATGAAAAAAAGACTCTTGACAACCTTGGTGCAACTGGAGTGGGGGCGAGGGGAGCTGTTTGCATGTCTGCACTGCTCATGCCCAGGTGTCTGTGGGGGTCCGTGGCAGAGGCTGTAAGGGGGCTAGGGGGCAGAAGGAGACTGTTTGAGAGGAAGGCTGCAGGCAGGGGAGCCCAGGAGTGTGTGCAGGGCTGTGTGTGTGTGGGTGTGGTGCAGGGGGTTAGGGCAGGTCTCCCTGCTGGATGGTGAGATGGCAGCTGGGCTGTCCCTGGGCCCTCATGGCTGAAGGGCAGAAGCAGGGTGGCAGTAAAGTAGCGCAGGGAGGAACAGAGTAGATGTTAGTTGGGAGCTGGGGGACAGAGGGTAAGGGGAAAGGGGGCATCCTTGAGGAGGGGTCAGGACTAGAGAGTGTGGGCAGCTGGAGGCATGTAAGGTCCCAGGAATCAGGGACTGACAGGAACCGATTCCTACACCCCCCCCCCCCGAACTACTGGATAGAAGCTGCAGAAGCCAGAGCAGCAGCCCTGGCTTGCCTAGGCCAAGGGCCCTGAGTGAGTCCCTCTGAGGATGAGGAAGAGGAGGAGGGGGTGGAGGAGGAGGAGGAGGAAGAGCAGGAGGAAGAGGAGGAAGAGAAGGAGGAAGAAGAGGAGGAGGAGGAGGAGGCGGAGGAGGAGAAGGAGGAGGAGGAGGGGCAGGAGGGAAGCTGTCAATAGGCAATGGGATTAATGGAGGCCTCCATTACGGAGGCATGTGTCCAGGCAGGCACCCATCAACCCTCAGGGGCAGCTCCGGGCACCAGGGACTTGGTGTGGGTATCTCTGGGGCGGGGACTGTCAGTCAGTCAGCAAGACTGTGTGTCAGTGCACATGGTGGGACAGGGGCCTGGCGGACCTTTGTCCCCCGCCATGGACTGTCAGATGTCAGCCCCATGCCCAGACACACACCAATCTGCCCATAGCCCCTTGGCCCGGCCGACCAGCACCTGCTTTGGCCTGGGGCTCTGGCTCTGGTGGCTGGCCACCACCCCTCAGGTCAAGTTCAGCGTGGGGGTCATGGCTGCTGGTCAACTGGATGGGCGGGGTCCCCGTGGCCTAGCAACCACAGGAGCCCTCTGTGATGTCCTAGCCCCTGGCAATCTGTGCTGGCCACACTGGCACTTGGCAGCCCAACTGCCCTGCCACTAGGTCAGGCAACAGCGCCCAGACGCCTGGGCCCTGGCACAGAGGGACTGAAGGATGGGAAGACAGTGCTGACCGACGAGGGACCTCAGGGCTGGCAGCCAAGAGAAGACAGGTGGAGGTGCGCCCGGGATCCAGGGAGCCCAGGCCAGAGCTACCTGCATGCCTGCCTGCCTTCCTGGATGTCTGTATGCTGCCTTTGTCCAGGTAGGTTTCTCAGGTCCCCTCCAATCCTGTCCTCTCCTGTCCTCTCCTGTCCTCACCATCCTCTCCCCTCTCCTCTCCTCCGCACTTTGCTTCTCTCTTTGTCTGTCCTCTCTTCCAGGTGCCCTGCTCACCAGCTCCAGCACTTGTGATGGTTCTCCAGGGACACCTGTTCGCAACCCCTTCCACCCCCTGCCTGCCCCTAATGTGATCCAGCTCACAGGGTCTCCGGCTCACCCCACCCAAACCCACACGCCCCAACACATTCCCTGGTTCAGCCCCTCTGCCCTATTCAGCCAAACTGGGCCTTTGCAACCTACCTATGCATCGTTGTTTCTCCTCACCATTAAGGAGAAATCTCCTTTTGTACTTAGCTTGGTTGACTGGTGGATGGATGGATGGATGGATGGATGGATGGATGAATGGATGGATGAATGGATGGATAGATGTATGGGTGGATGGATGGATGGATGGATGGACAGGTCAATGGATCGGTTTTGTAGAGGCAGAGTACCATCTAGGGGTACTGGAGACCGCTGGTGTCAGATCCTTAGTCAATGTCAAATGTAAAACATTAATTCATCAATAACAAAAATGAATAAGCACCTAAATAAATAGATAAATATAAAAACTGGGTTAAAAAATACATGGCGTCTTTGCCTTTCTGCATATGGAATGCTGTGTGGATCTTAACAAGGATAGCATTGTCCTGAGTAGCCCATTTGAAGTCGTGGAATATTTCCTTTTCCTTTTTCTTTTTTTACTTTCTATTTTCTTGATTATTCACTGGAATAAATAGACAGGAATTGAGAGGGAAGGGAGGTAGAGAGAGTTTGAGACAGAGAGAGAGACAACTGCAGCACTTCCGCACCACTTGTAAAGATTTCCCCTGGCAGGTGGGAACCAGGGTGTTGAAGCCCAGTCCTCCTGCATTGTAACATGAGTGCTTAACTGGGTGTGGCACCACCTGGTACCCTTGATGGGACCCTTTTTTTAGCAATGAAAAGAAATTCTCTTGGCAAGGTAATAAATAAATGAAGAAGTAAATAAAAGTGCATTTACATTAACTCAGTGGAAACACACAGGGACATATACGTCTCTGTTACCTGTATTACTTCTTCATGTATGGATTGATTGCCTCAAGGGGTTATTGCCACAGCTGAGTGCCTACGCCAGGAATAATCCACAGCTCCTGCACTCCATTTGTTCCCCTTTCGCTGCCCTTGTTGCTTGGTCACTGTGGTGGTTATTGTTTTTGTTGTTGTTGTTGTTACTGACCTTGCATCTGACAGACATAAAAGGAGAGAGCAGAGGAAATACAGGGTGGGAGAGAAAGATAGAGCTCCTAAAGACCTGCTTCACCCCCTGTAAAGCGAGTCCCCTGCAGGTGGCGGTCTGGGGGCCAGACCCCAAATCCCTCCACCTGACCCCTCTATTCGTGAGCGCCACAAGCCCTTAACCCTCTGACATACCGCCAAACCTCCCTGGATTTGCTTTTGAAGGCAGTATCACCTGCCTCGTTTTGAATCCTCATTATCCTGAGGGTCAGTCCTGATGACAGTGTCATGACAGGACACACGGAGATCTCTGTTATCAGAGAGCACCTGGAACAGCAGCTGGGGCTCTAGTGCCAGGGCAGGAGCAACTCCCCATGCACCCTCCACGGAGTCCACCTGCCTGCATTTTGGTCCTTTTCCCTCCAAAAAAGATTTTTCCCTTTTTTCACTTTGAAACAGGCAGCAGACAGGTTACCCAGGCAGGGGAAAAAAAAATAAAAAGCCTTTTTTTTTTTTTTTTTTTTTTTTTTTTTTTTTTACCGAAGTGAATGACCATCTTCTGGCAAGTATAGGTTTTGAACCTGAAAACTCTGTCTGTCTGTCTCTTAGTCCACAGAAAGAGCCACTAGCCCAGCCAGATCTCAGGCTCAGATGGGGTGTTTTTCCAGTCAAAGGTCTGCACAGCGCACTAGGGATTGGGCGGTCTGAGACCCAAATGTTACATTGTAGATGGACTGTTTGCAGGTTTTGATCCCCAGGACATTGGACTGTCTCAACTCCCTCCCCTACAGCATGAAAAAAAGACTCTTGACAACCTTGGTGCAACTGGAGTGGGGGCGAGGGGAGCTGTTTGCATGTCTGCACTGCTCATGCCCAGGTGTCTGTGGGGGTCCGTGGCAGAGGCTGTAAGGGGGCTAGGGGGCAGAAGGAGACTGTTTGAGAGGCAGGCTGCAGGCAGGGGAGCCCAGGAGTGTGTGCAGGGCTGTGTGTGTGTGGGTGTGGTGCAGGGGGTTAGGGCAGGTCTCCCTGCTGGATGGTGAGATGGCAGCTGGGCTGTCCCTGGGCCCTCATGGCTGAAGGGCAGAAGCAGGGTGGCAGTAAAGTAGCGCAGGGAGGAACAGAGTAGATGTTAGTTGGGAGCTGGGGGACAGAGGGTAAGGGGAAAGGGGGCATCCTTGAGGAGGGGTCAGGACTAGAGAGTGTGGGCAGCTGGAGGCATGTAAGGTCCCAGGAATCAGGGACTGACAGGAACCGATTCCTACACCCCCCCCCCCGAACTACTGGATAGAAGCTGCAGAAGCCAGAGCAGCAGCCCTGGCTTGCCTAGGCCAAGGGCCCTGAGTGAGTCCCTCTGAGGATGAGGAAGAGGAGGAGGGGGTGGAGGAGGAGGAGGAGGAAGAGCAGGAGGAAGAGGAGGAAGAGAAGGAGGAAGAAGAGGAGGAGGAGGAGGAGGCGGAGGAGGAGAAGGAGGAGGAGGAGGGGCAGGAGGGAAGCTGTCAATAGGCAATGGGATTAATGGAGGCCTCCATTACGGAGGCATGTGTCCAGGCAGGCACCCATCAACCCTCAGGGGCAGCTCCGGGCACCAGGGACTTGGTGTGGGTATCTCTGGGGCGGGGACTGTCAGTCAGTCAGCAAGACTGTGTGTCAGTGCACATGGTGGGACAGGGGCCTGGCGGACCTTTGTCCCCCGCCATGGACTGTCAGATGTCAGCCCCATGCCCAGACACACACCAATCTGCCCATAGCCCCTTGGCCCGGCCGACCAGCACCTGCTTTGGCCTGGGGCTCTGGCTCTGGTGGCTGGCCACCACCCCTCAGGTCAAGTTCAGCGTGGGGGTCATGGCTGCTGGTCAACTGGATGGGCGGGGTCCCCGTGGCCTAGCAACCACAGGAGCCCTCTGTGATGTCCTAGCCCCTGGCAATCTGTGCTGGCCACACTGGCACTTGGCAGCCCAACTGCCCTGCCACTAGGTCAGGCAACAGCGCCCAGACGCCTGGGCCCTGGCACAGAGGGACTGAAGGATGGGAAGACAGTGCTGACCGACGAGGGACCTCAGGGCTGGCAGCCAAGAGAAGACAGGTGGAGGTGCGCCCGGGATCCAGGGAGCCCAGGCCAGAGCTACCTGCATGCCTGCCTGCCTTCCTGGATGTCTGTATGCTGCCTTTGTCCAGGTAGGTTTCTCAGGTCCCCTCCAATCCTGTCCTCTCCTGTCCTCACCATCCTCTCCCCTCTCCTCTCCTCCGCACTTTGCTTCTCTCTTTGTCTGTCCTCTCTTCCAGGTGCCCTGCTCACCAGCTCCAGCACTTGTGATGGTTCTCCAGTGACACCTGTTCGCAACCCCTTCCACCCCCTGCCTGCCCCTAATGTGATCCAGCTCACAGGGTCTCCGGCTCACCCCACCCAAACCCACACGCCCCAACACATTCCCTGGTTCAGCCCCTCTGCCCTATTCAGCCAAACTGGGCCTTTGCAACCTACCTATGCATCGTTGTTTCTCCTCACCATTAAGGAGAAATCTCCTTTTGTACTTAGCTTGGTTGACTGGTGGATGGATGGATGGATGGATGGATGGATGGATGGATGGATGAATGGATGGATGAATGGATGGATAGATGTATGGGTGGATGGATGGATGGATGGATGGACAGGTCAATGGATCGGTTTTGTAGAGGCAGAGTACCATCTAGGGGTACTGGAGACCGCTGGTGTCAGATCCTTAGTCAATGTCAAATGTAAAACATTAATTCATCAATAACAAAAATGAATAAGCACCTAAATAAATAGATAAATATAAAAACTGGGTTAAAAAATACATGGCGTCTTTGCCTTTCTGCATATGGAATGCTGTGTGGATCTTAACAAGGATAGCATTGTCCTGAGTAGCCCATTTGAAGTCGTGGAATATTTCCTTTTCCTTTTTCTTTTTTTACTTTCTATTTTCTTGATTATTCACTGGAATAAATAGACAGGAATTGAGAGGGAAGGGAGGTAGAGAGAGTTTGAGACACAGAGAGAGACAACTGCAGCACTTCCGCACCACTTGTAAAGATTTCCCCTGGCAGGTGGGAACCAGGGTGTTGAAGCCCAGTCCTCCTGCATTGTAACATGAGTGCTTAACTGGGTGTGGCACCACCTGGTACCCTTGATGGGACCCTTTTTTTAGCAATGAAAAGAAATTCTCTTGGCAAGGTAATAAATAAATGAAGAAGTAAATAAAAGTGCATTTACATTAACTCAGTGGAAACACACAGGGACATATACGTCTCTGTTACCTGTATTACTTCTTCATGTATGGATTGATTGCCTCAAGGGGTTATTGCCACAGCTGAGTGCCTACGCCAGGAATAATCCACAGCTCCTGCACTCCATTTGTTCCCCTTTCGCTGCCCTTGTTGCTTGGTCACTGTGGTGGTTATTGTTTTTGTTGTTGTTGTTGTTACTGACCTTGCATCTGACAGACATAAAAGGAGAGAGCAGAGGAAATACAGGGTGGGAGAGAAAGATAGAGCTCCTAAAGACCTGCTTCACCCCCTGTAAAGCGACTCCGCTGCAGGTGGCGGTCTGGGGGCCAGACCCCAAATCCCTCCACCTGACCCCTCTATTCGTGAGCGCCACAAGCCCTTAACCCTCTGACATACCGCCAAACCTCCCTGGATTTGCTTTTGAAGGCAGTATCACCTGCCTCGTTTTGAATCCTCATTATCCTGAGGGTCAGTCCTGATGACAGTGTCATGACAGGACACACGGAGATCTCTGTTATCAGAGAGCACCTGGAACAGCAGCTGGGGCTCTAGTGCCAGGGCAGGAGCAACTCCCCATGCACCCTCCACGGAGTCCACCTGCCTGCATTTTGGTCCTTTTCCCTCCAAAAAAGATTTTTCCCTTTTTTCACTTTGAAACAGGCAGCAGACAGGTTACCCAGGCAGGGGAAAAAAAAATAAAAAGCCTTTTTTTTTTTTTTTTTTTTTTTTTTACCGAAGTGAATGACCATCTTCTGGCAAGTATAGGTTTTGAACCTGAAAACTCTGTCTGTCTGTCTCTTAGTCCACAGAAAGAGCCACTAGCCCAGCCAGATCTCACGCTCAGATGGGGTGTTTTTCCAGTCAAAGGTCTGCACAGCGCACTAGGGATTGGGCGGCCTGAGACCCAAATGTTACATTGTAGATGGACTGTTTGCAGGTCTTGCTCCCCAGGACATTGGACTGTCTCAACTCCCTCCCCTACAGCATGAAAAAAAGACTCTTGACAACCTTGGAGCAACTGGAGTGGGGGCGAGGGGAGCTGTTTGCATGTCTGCACTGCTCATGCCCAGGTGTCTGTGGGGGTCCGTGGCAGAGGCTGTAAGGGGGCTAGGGGGCAGAAGGAGACTGTTTGAGAGGCAGGCTGCAGGCAGGGGAGCCCAGGAGTGTGTGCAGGGCTGTGTGTGTGTGGGTGTGGTGCAGGGGGTTAGGGCAGGTCCCCCTGCTGGATGGTGAGATGGCAGGTGGGCTGTCCCTGGGCCCTCATGGCTGAAGGGCAGAAGCAGGGTGGCAGTAAAGTAGCGCAGGGAGGAACAGAGTAGATGTTAGTTGGGAGCTGGGGGACAGAGGGTAAGGGGAAAGGGGGCATCCTTGAGGAGGGGTCAGGACTAGAGAGTGGGGGCAGCTGGAGGCATGGAAGGTCCCAGGAATCAGGGACTGACAGGAACCGATTCCTACACCCCCCCCCCGAAGTACTGGATAGAAGCTGCAGAAGCCAGAGCAGCAGCCCTGGCTTGCCTAGGCCAAGGGCCCTGAGTGAGTCCCTCTGAGGATGAGGAAGAGGAGGAGGGGGTGGAGGAGGAGGAGGAGGAAGAGCAGGAGGAAGAGGAGGAAGAGAAGGAGGAAGAAGAGGAGGAGGAGGAGGAGGAGGAGGAGGAGAAGGAGGAGGAGGAGGGGCAGGAGGGAAGCTGTCAATAGGCAATGGGATTAATGGAGGCCTCCATTACGGAGGCATGTGTCCAGGCAGGCACCCATCAACCCTCAGGGGCAGCTCCGGGCACCAGGGACTTGGTGTGGGTATCTCTGGGGCGGGGACTGTCAGTCAGTCAGCAAGACTGTGTGTCAGTGCACATGGTGGGACAGGGGCCTGGCGGACCTTGGTCCCCCGCCCTGGACTGTCAGATGTCAGCCCCATGCCCAGACACACACCAATCTGCCCATAGCCCCTTGGCCCGGCCGACCAGCACCTGCTTTGGCCTGGGGCTCTGGCTCTGGTGGCTGGCCACCACCCCTCAGGTCAAGTTCAGCGTGGGGGTCATGGCTGCTGGTCAACTGGATGGGCGGGGTCCCCGTGGCCTAGCAACCACAGGAGCCCTCTGTGATGTCCTAGCCCCTGGCAATCTGTGCTGGCCACACTGGCACTGGGCAGCCCAACTGCCCTGCCACTAGGTCAGGCAACAGCGCCCAGACGCCTGGGCCCTGGCACAGAGGGACGGAAGGATGGGAAGACAGTGCTGACCGACGAGGGACCTCAGGGCTGGCAGCCAAGAGAAGACAGGTGGAGGTGCTCCCGGGATCCAGGGAGCCCAGGCCAGAGCTACCTGCATGCCTGCCTGCCTTCCTGGATGTCTGTATGCTGCCTTTGTCCAGGTAGGTTTCTCAGGTCCCCTCCAATCCTGTCCTCTCCTGTCCTCTCCTGTCCTCACCATCCTCTCCCCTCTCCTCTCCTCCGCACTTTGCTTCTCTCTTTGTCTGTCCTCTCTTCCAGGTGCCCTGCTCACCAGCTCCAGCACTTGTGATGGTTCTCCAGTGACACCTGTTCGCAACCCCTTCCACCCCCTGCCTGCCCCTAATGTGATCCAGCTCACAGGGTCTCCGGCTCACCCCACCCAAACCCACACGCCCCAACACATTCCCTGGTTCAGCCCCTCTGCCCTATTCAGCCAAACTGGGCCTTTGCAACCTACCTATGCATCGTTGTTTCTCCTCACCATTAAGGAGAAATCTCCTTTTGTACTTAGCTTGGTTGACTGGTGGATGGATGGATGGATGGATGGATGAATGGATGGATGAATGGATGGATAGATGTATGGGTGGATGGATGGATGGATGGATGGACAGGTCAATGGATCGGTTTTGTAGAGGCAGAGTACCATCTAGGGGTACTGGAGACCGCTGGTGTCAGATCCTTAGTCAATGTCAAATGTAAAACATTAATTCATCAATAACAAAAATGAATAAGCACCTAAATAAATAGATAAATATAAAAACTGGGTTAAAAAATACATGGCGTCTTTGCCTTTCTGCATATGGAATGCTGTGTGGATCTTAACAAGGATAGCATTGTCCTGAGTAGCCCATTTGAAGTCGTGGAATATTTCCTTTTCCTTTTTCGTTTTTTACTTTCTATTTTCTTGATTATTCACTGGAATAAATAGACAGGAATTGAGAGGGAAGGGAGGTAGAGAGAGTTTGAGACAGAGAGAGAGACAACTGCAGCACTTCCGCACCACTTGTAAAGATTTCCCCTGGCAGGTGGGAACCAGGGTGTTGAAGCCCAGTCCTCCTGCATTGTAACATGAGTGCTTAACTGGGTGTGGCACCACCTGGTACCCTTGATGGGACCCTTTTTTTAGCAATGAAAAGAAATTCTCTTGGCAAGGTAATAAATAAATGAAGAAGTAAATAAAAGTGCATTTACATTAACTCAGTGGAAACACACAGGGACATATACGTCTCTGTTACCTGTATTACTTCTTCATGTATGGATTGATTGCCTCAAGGGGTTATTGCCACAGCTGAGTGCCTATGCCAGGAATAATCCACAGCTCCTGCACTCCATTTGTTCCCCTTTCGCTGCCCTTGTTGCTTGGTCACTGTGGTGGTTATTGTTTTTGTTGTTGTTGTTGTTACTGACCTTGCATCTGACAGACATAAAAGGAGAGAGCAGAGGAAATACAGGGTGGGAGAGAAAGATAGAGCTCCTAAAGACCTGCTTCACCCCCTGTAAAGCGAGTCCCCTGCAGGTGGCGGTCTGGGGGCCAGACCCCAAATCCCTCCACCTGTCCCCTCTATTCGTGAGCGCCACAAGCCCTTAACCCTCTGACATACCGCCAAACCTCCCTGGATTTGCTTTTGAAGGCAGTATCACCTGCCTCGTTTTGAATCCTCATTATCCTGAGGGTCAGTCCTGATGACAGTGTCATGACAGGACACACGGAGATCTCTGTTATCAGAGAGCACCTGGAACAGCAGCTGGGGCTCTAGTGCCAGGGCAGGAGCAACTCCCCATGCACCCTCCACGGAGTCCACCTGCCTGCATTTTGGTCCTTTTCCCTCCAAAAAAGATTTTTCCCTTTTTTCACTTTGAAACAGGCAGCAGACAGGTTACCCAGGCAGGGGAAAAAAAAATAAAAAGCCTTTTTTTTTTTTTTTACCGAAGTGAATGACCATCTTCTGGCAAGTATAGGTTTTGAACCTGAAAACTCTGTCTGTCTGTCTCTTAGTCCACAGAAAGGGCCACTAGCCCAGCCAGATCTCACTCTCAGATGGGGTGTTTTTCCAGTCAAAGGTCTGAACAGCGCACTAGGGATTGGGCGGCCTGAGACCCAAATGTTACATTGTAGATGGACTGTTTGCAGGTCTTGCTCCCCAGGACATTGGACTGTCTCAACTCCCTCCCCTACAGCATGAAAAAAAGACTCTTGACAACCTTGGAGCAACTGGAGTGGGGGCGAGGGGAGCTGTTTGCATGTCTGCACTGCTCATGCCCAGGTGTCTGTGGGGGTCCGTGGCAGAGGCTGTAAGGGGGCTAGGGGGCAGAAGGAGACTGTTTGAGAGGCAGGCTGCAGGCAGGGGAGCCCAGGAGTGTGTGCAGGGCTGTGTGTGTGTGGGTATGGTGCAGGGGGTTAGGGCAGGTCCCCCTGCTGGATGGTGAGATGGCAGCTGGGCTGTCCCTGGGCCCTCATGGCTGAAGGGCAGAAGCAGGGTGGCAGTAAAGTAGCGCAGGGAGGAACAGAGTAGATGTTAGTTGGGAGCTGGGGGACAGAGGGTAAGGGGAAAGGGGGCATCCTTGAGGAGGGGTCAGGACTAGAGAGTGGGGGCAGCTGGAGGCATGGAAGGTCCCAGGAATCAGGGACTGACAGGAACCGATTCCTACACCCCCCCCGAACTACTGGATAGAAGCTGCAGAAGCCAGAGCAGCAGCCCTGGCTTGCCTAGGCCAAGGGCCCTGAGTGAGTCCCTCTGAGGATGAGGAAGAGGAGGAGGGGGTGGAGGAGGAGGAGGAGGAAGAGCAGGAGGAAGAGGAGGAAGAGAAGGAGGAAGAAGAGGAGGAGGAGGAGGCGGAGGAGGAGGAGGAGGAGGGGCAGGAGGGCAGCTGTCAATAGGCAATGGGATTAATGGAGGCCTCCATTACGGAGGCATGTGTCCAGGCAGGCACCCACCAACCCTCAGGGGCAGCTCAGGGCACCCAGGGACTTGGTGTGGGTATCTCTGGGGCGGGGACTGTCAGTCAGTCAGCAAGACTGTGTGTCAGTGCACATGGTGGGACAGGGGCCTGGCGGACCTTGGTCCCCCGCCCTGGACTGTCAGATGCCAGCTCCATGCCCAGACACACACCAATCTGCCCATAGCCCCTTGGCCCGGCCGACCAGCACCTGCTTTGGCCTGGGGCTCTGTCTCTGGTGGCTGGCCACCACCCCTCAGGTCAAGTTCAGCGTGGGGGTCATGGCTGCTGGTCAACTGGATGGGCGGGGTCCCCGTGGCCTAGCAACCACAGGAGCCCTCTGTGATGTCCTAGCCCCTGGCAATCTGTGCTGGCCACACTGGCACTGGGCAGCCCAACTGCTCTGCCACTAAGTCAGGCAACAGCGCCCAGACGCCTGGGCCCTGGCACAGAGGGACGGAAGGATTGGAAGACAGTGCTGACCGACGAGGGACCTCAGGGCTGGCAGCCAAGAGAAGACAGGTGGAGGTGCTCCCGGGATCCAGGGAGCCCAGGCCAGAGCTGCCTGCATGCCTGCCTGCCTGCCTTCCTGGATGTCTGTATGCTGCCTTTGTCCAGGTAGGTTTCTCAGGTCCCCTCCAATCCTGTCCTCTCCTGTCCTCTCCTGTCCTCACCATCCTCTCCCCTCTCCTCTCCTCCGCACTTTTCTTCTCTCCTTTGTCTGTCCTCTCTTCCAGGTGCCCTGCTCACCAGCTCCAGCACTTGTGATGGTTCTCCAGTGACAGCTGTTCGCAACCCCTTCCACCCCCTGCCTGCCCCTAATGTGACCCAGCTCACAGGGTCTCCGGCTCACCCCACCCAAACCCACACGCCCCAACACATTCCCTGGTTCAGCCCCTCTGCCCTATTCAGCCAAACTGGGCCTTTGCAACCTAACTATGCATCGTTGTTTCTCCTCACCATTAAGGAGAGATCTCCTTTTGTACTTAGCTTGGTTGACTGGTGGATGGATGGATGGATGGATGGATGGATGAATGGATGGATGAATGGATGGATAGATGTATGGGTGGATGGATGGATGGATGGATGGACAGGTCAATGGATCGGTTTTGTAGAGGCAGAGTACCATCTAGGGGTACTGGAGACCGCTGGTGTCAGATCCTTAGTCAATGTCAAATGTAAAACATTAATTCATCAATAACAAAAATGAATAAGCACCTAAATAAATAGATAAATATAAAAACTGGGTTAAAAAATACATGGCGTCTTTGCCTTTCTGCATATGGAATGCTGTGCGGATCTTAACAAGGATAGCATTGTCCTGAGTAGCCCATTTGAAGTCGTGGAATATTTCCTTTTCCTTTTTCGTTTTTTACTTTCTATTTTCTTGATTATTCACTGGAATAAATAGACAGGAATTGAGAGGGAAGGGAGGTAGAGAGAGTTTGAGACAGAGAGAGAGACAACTGCAGCACTTCCGCACCACTTGTAAAGATTTCCCCTGGCAGGTGGGAACCAGGGTGTTGAAGCCCAGTCCTCCTGCATTGTAACATGAGTGCTTAACTGGGTGTGGCACCACCTGGTACCCTTGATGGGACCCTTTTTTTAGCAATGAAAAGAAATTCTCTTGGCAAGGTAATAAATAAATGAAGAAGTAAATAAAAGTGCATTTACATTAACTCAGTGGAAACACACAGGGACATATACGTCTCTGTTACCTGTATTACTTCTTCATGTATGGATTGATTGCCTCAAGGGGTTATTGCCACAGCTGAGTGCCTACGCCAGGAATAATCCACAGCTCCTGCACTCCATTTGTTCCCCTTTCGCAGCCCTTGTTGCTTGGTCACTGTGGTGGTTATTGTTTTTGTTGTTGTTGTTGTTACTGACCTTGCATCTGACAGACATAAAAGGAGAGAGCAGAGGAAATACAGGGTGGGAGAGAAAGATAGAGCTCCTAAAGACCTGCTTCACCCCCTGTAAAGCGAGTCCCCTGCAGGTGGCGGTCTGGGGGCCAGACCCCAAATCCCTCCACCTGACCCCTCTATTCGTGAGCGCCACAAGCCCTTAACCCTCTGACATACCGCCAAACCTCCCTGGATTTGCTTTTGGAGGCAGTATCACCTGCCTCGTTTTGAATCCTCATTATCCTGAGGGTCAGTCCTGATGACAGTGTCATGACAGGACACACGGAGATCTCTGTTATCAGAGAGCACCTGGAACAGCAGCTGGGGCTCTAGTGCCAGGGCAGGAGCAACTCCCCATGCACCCTCCACGGAGTCCACCTGCCTGCATTTTGGTCCTTTTCCCTCCAAAAAAGATTTTTCCCTTTTTTCACTTTGAAACAGGCAGCAGACAGGTTACCCAGGCAGGGGAAAAAAAAATAAAAAGCCTTTTTTTTTTTTTTTTTTTTTTACCGAAGTGAATGACCATCTTCTGGCAAGTATAGGTTTTGAACCTGAAAACTCTGTCTGTCTGTCTCTTAGTCCACAGAAAGAGCCACTAGCCCAGCCAGATCTCACGCTCAGATGGGGTGTTTTTCCAGTCAAAGGTCTGCACAGCGCACTAGGGATTGGGCGACCTGAGACCCAAATGTTACATTGTAGATGGACTGTTTGCAGGTCTTGCTCCCCAGGACATTGGACTGTCTCAACTCCCTCCCCTACAGCATGAAAAAAAGACTCTTGACAACCTTGGAGCAACTGGAGTGGGGGCTAGGGGAGCTGTTTGCATGTCTGCACTGCTCATGCCCAGGTGTCTGTGGGGGTCCGTGGCAGAGGCTGTAAGGGGGCTAGGGGGCAGAAGGAGACTGTTTGAGAGGCAGGCTGCAGGCAGGGGAGCCCAGGAGTGTGTGCAGGGCTGTGTGTGTGTGGGTGTGGTGCAGGGGGTTAGGGCAGGTCCCCCTGCTGGATGGTGAGATGGCAGCTGGGCTGTCCCTGGGCCCTCATGGCTGAAGGGCAGAAGCAGGGTGGCAGTAAAGTAGCGCAGGGAGGAACAGAGTAGATGTTAGTTGGGAGCTGGGGGACAGAGGGTAAGGGGAAAGGGGGCATCCTTGAGGAGGGGTCAGGACTAGAGAGTGGGGGCAGCTGGAGGCATGGAAGGTCCCAGGAATCAGGGACTGACAGGAACCGATTCCTACACCCCCCCCCCCGAAGTACTGGATAGAAGCTGCAGAAGCCAGAGCAGCAGCCCTGGCTTGCCTAGGCCAAGGGCCCTGAGTGAGTCCCTCTGAGGATGAGGAAGAGGAGGAGGGGGTGGAGGAGGAGGAGGAGGAAGAGCAGGAGGAAGAGGAGGAAGAGAAGGAGGAAGAAGAGGAGGAGGAGGAGGAGGAGGAGGAGGAGGAGAAGGAGGAGGAGGAGGGGCAGGAGGGAAGCTGTCAATAGGCAATGGGATTAATGGAGGCCTCCATTACGGAGGCATGTGTCCAGGCAGGCACCCATCAACCCTCAGGGGCAGCTCCGGGCACCAGGGACTTGGTGTGGGTATCTCTGGGGCGGGGACTGTCAGTCAGTCAGCAAGACTGTGTGTCAGTGCACATGGTGGGACAGGGGCCTGGCGGACCTTGGTCCCCCGCCCTGGACTGTCAGATGTCAGCCCCATGCCCAGACACACACCAATCTGCCCATAGCCCCTTGGCCCGGCCGACCAGCACCTGCTTTGGCCTGGGGCTCTGGCTCTGGTGGCTGGCCACCACCCCTCATGTCAAGTTCAGCGTGGGGGTCATGGCTGCTGGTCAACTGGATGGGCGGGGTCCCCGTGGCCTAGCAACCACAGGAGCCCTCTGTGATGTCCTAGCCCCTGGCAATCTGTGCTGGCCACACTGACACTGGGCAGCCCAACTGCCCTGCCACTAGGTCAGGCAACAGCGCCCAGACGCCTGGGCCCTGGCACAGAGGGACGGAAGGATGGGAAGACAGTGCTGACCGACGAGGGACCTCAGTGCTGGCAGCCAAGAGAAGACAGGTGGAGGTGCGCCCGGGATCCAGGGAGCCCAGGCCAGAGCTACCTGCATGCCTGCCTGCCTTCCTGGATGTCTGTATGCTGCCTTTGTCCAGGTAGGTTTCTCAGGTCCCCTCCAATCCTGTCCTCTCCTGTCCTCTCCTGTCCTCACCATCCTCTCCCCTCTCCTCTCCTCCGCACTTTGCTTCTCTCTTTGTCTGTCCTCTCTTCCAGGTGCCCTGCTCACCAGCTCCAGCACTTGTGATGGTTCTCCAGTGACACCTGTTCACAACCCCTTCCACCCCCTGCCTGCCCCTAATGTGATCCAGCTCACAGGGTCTCCGGCTCACCCCACCCAAACCCACACGCCCCAACACATTCCCTGGTTCAGCCCCTCTGCCCTATTCAGCCAAACTGGGCCTTTGCAACCTACCTATGCATCGTTGTTTCTCCTCACCATTAAGGAGAAATCTCCTTTTGTACTTAGCTTGGTTGACTGGTGGATGGATGGATGGATGGATGGATGGATGGATGAATGGATGGATGAATGGATGGATAGATGTATGGGTGGATGGATGGATGGATGGATGGACAGGTCAATGGATCGGTTTTGTAGAGGCAGAGTACCATCTAGGGGTACTGGAGACCGCTGGTGTCAGATCCTTAGTCAATGTCAAATGTAAAACATTAATTCATCAATAACAAAAATGAATAAGCACCTAAATAAATAGATAAATATAAAAACTGGGTTAAAAAATACATGGCGTCTTTGCCTTTCTGCATATGGAATGCTGTGTGGATCTTAACAAGGATAGCATTGTCCTGAGTAGCCCATTTGAAGTCGTGGAATATTTCCTTTTCCTTTTTCTTTTTTTACTTTCTATTTTCTTGATTATTCACTGGAATAAATAGACAGGAATTGAGAGGGAAGGGAGGTAGAGAGAGTTTGAGACAGAGAGAGAGACAACTGCAGCACTTCCGCACCACTTGTAAAGATTTCCCCTGGCAGGTGGGAACCAGGGTGTTGAAGGCCAGTCCTCCTGCATTGTAACATGAGTGCTTAACTGGGTGTGGCACCACCTGGTACCCTTGATGGGACCCTTTTTTTAGCAATGAAAAGAAATTCTCTTGGCAAGGTAATAAATAAATGAAGAAGTAAATAAAAGTGCATTTACATTAACTCAGTGGAAACACACAGGGACATATACGTCTCTGTTACCTGTATTACTTCTTCATGTATGGATTGATTGCCTCAAGGGGTTATTGCCACAGCTGAGTGCCTACGCCAGGAATAATCCACAGCTCCTGCACTCCATTTGTTCCCCTTTCGCAGCCCTTGTTGCTTGGTCACTGTGGTGGTTATTGTTTTTGTTGTTGTTGTTGTTACTGACCTTGCATCTGACAGACATAAAAGGAGAGAGCAGAGGAAATACAGGGTGGGAGAGAAAGATAGAGCTCCTAAAGACCTGCTTCACCCCCTGTAAAGCGAATCCCCTGCAGGTGGCGGTCTGGGGGCCAGACCCCAAATCCCTCCACCTGACCCCTCTATTCGTGAGCGCCACAAGCCCTTAACCCTCTGACATACCGCCAAACCTCCCTGGATTTGCTTTTGAAGGCAGTATCACCTGCCTCGTTTTGAATCCTCATTATCCTGAGGGTCAGTCCTGATGACAGTGTCATGACAGGACACACGGAGATCTCTGTTATCAGAGAGCACCTGGAACAGCAGCTGGGGCTCTAGTGCCAGGGCAGGAGCAACTCCCCATGCACCCTCCACGGAGTCCACCTGCCTGCATTTTGGTCCTTTTCCCTCCAAAAAAGATTTTTCCCTTTTTTCACTTTGAAACAGGCAGCAGACAGGTTACCCAGGCAGGGGAAAAAAAAATAAAAAGCCTTTTTTTTTTTTTTTTTTTTACCGAAGTGAATGACCATCTTCTGGCAAGTATAGGTTTTGAACCTGAAAACTCTGTCTGTCTGTCTCTTAGTCCACAGAAAGAGCCACTAGCCCAGCCAGATCTCACGCTCAGATGGGGTGTTTTTCCAGTCAAAGGTCTGCACAGCGCACTAGGGATTGGGCGGCCTGAGACCCAAATGTTACATTGTAGATGGACTGTTTGCAGGTCTTGCTCCCCAGGACATTGGACTGTCTCAACTCCCTCCCCTACAGCATGAAAAAAAGACTCTTGACAACCTTGGAGCAACTGGAGTGGGGGCGAGGGGAGCTGTTTGCATGTCTGCACTGCTCATGCCCAGGTGTCTGTGGGGGTCCGTGGCAGAGGCTGTAAGGGGGCTAGGGGGCAGAAGGAGACTGTTTGAGAGGCAGGCTGCAGGCAGGGGAGCCCAGGAGTGTGTGCAGGGCTGTGTGTGTGTGGGTGTGGTGCAGGGGGTTAGGGCAGGTCCCCCTGCTGGATGGTGAGATGGCAGCTGGGCTGTCCCTGGGCCCTCATGGCTGAAGGGCAGAAGCAGGGTGGCAGTAAAGTAGCGCAGGGAGGAACAGAGTAGATGTTAGTTGGGAGCTGGGGGACAGAGGGTAAGGGGAAAGGGGGCATCCTTGAGGAGGGGTCAGGACTAGAGAGTGGGGGCAGCTGGAGGCATGGAAGGTCCCAGGAATCAGGGACTGACAGGAACCGATTCCTACACCCCCCCCCGAACTACTGGATAGAAGCTGCAGAAGCCAGAGCAGCAGCCCTGGCTTGCCTAGGCCAAGGGCCCTGAGTGAGTCCCTCTGAGGATGAGGAAGAGGAGGAGGGGGTGGAGGAGGAAGAGGAGGAAGAGCAGGAGGAAGAGGAGGAAGAGAAGGAGGAAGAAGAGGAGGAGGAGGAGGAGGCGGAGGAGTAGAAGGAGGAGGAGGAGGGGCAGGAGGGAAGGTGTCAATAGGCAACGGGATTAATGGAGGCCTCCATTACGGAGGCATGTGTCCAGGCAGGCACCCACCAACCCTCAGGGGCAGCTCCGGGCACCAGGGACTTGGTGTGGGTATCTCTGGGGCGGGGACTGTCAGTCAGTCAGCAAGACTGTGTGTCAGTGCACATGGTGGGACAGGGGCCTGGCGGACCTTGGTCCCCCGCCCTGGACTGTCAGATGTCAGCCCCATGCCCAGACACACACCAATCTGCCCATAGCCCCTTGGCCCGGCCGACCAGCACCTGCTTTGGCCTGGGGCTCTGGCTCTGGTGGCTGGCCACCACCCCTCAGGTCAAGTTCAGCGTGGGGGTCATGGCTGCTGGTCAACTGGATGGGAGGGGTCCCCGTGGCCTAGCAACCACAGGAGCCCTCTGTGATGTCCTAGCCCCTGGCAATCTGTGCTGGCCACACTGGCACTGGGCAGCCCAACTGCCCTGCCACTAGGTCAGGCAACAGCGCCCAGACGCCTGGGCCCTGGCACAGAGGGACGGAAGGATGGGAAGACAGTGCTGACCGACGAGGGACCTCAGGGATGGCAGCCAAGAGAAGACAGGTGGAGGTGCGCCCGGGATCCAGGGAGCCCAGGCCAGAGCTACCTGCATGCCTGCCTGCCTTCCTGGATGTCTGTATGCTGCCTTTGTCCAGGTAGGTTTCTCAGGTCCCCTCCAATCCTGTCCTCTCCTGTCCTCTCCTGTCCTCACCATCCTCTCCCCTCTCCTCTCCTCCGCACTTTGCTTCTCTCTTTGTCTGTCCTCTCTTCCAGGTGCCCTGCTCACCAGCTCCAGCACTTGTGATGGTTCTCCAGTGACACCTGTTCACAACCCCTTCCACCCCCTGCCTGCCCCTAATGTGATCCAGCTCACAGGGTCTCCGGCTCACCCCACCCAAACCCACACGCCCCAACACATTCCCTGGTTCAGCCCCTCTGCCCTATTCAGCCAAACTGGGCCTTTGCAACCTACCTATGCATCGTTGTTTCTCCTCACCATTAAGGAGAAATCTCCTTTTGTACTTAGCTTGGTTGACTGGTGGATGGATGGATGGATGGATGGATGGATGGATGAATGGATGGATGAATGGATGGATAGATGTATGGGTGGATGGATGGATGGATGGATGGATGGATGGACAGGTCAATGGATCGGTTTTGTAGAGGCAGAGTACCATCTAGGGGTACTGGAGACCGCTGGTGTCAGATCCTTAGTCAATGTCAAATGTAAAACATTAATTCATCAATAACAAAAATGAATAAGCACCTAAATAAATAGATAAATATAAAAACTGGGTTAAAAAATACATGGCGTCTTTGCCTTTCTGCATATGGAATGCTGTGCGGATCTTAACAAGGATAGCATTGTCCTGAGTAGCCCATTTGAAGTCGTGGAATATTTCCTTTTCCTTTTTCGTTTTTTACTTTCTATTTTCTTGATTATTCACTGGAATAAATAGACAGGAATTGAGAGGGAAGGGAGGTAGAGAGAGTTTGAGACAGAGAGAGAGACAACTGCAGCACTTCCGCACCACTTGTAAAGATTTCCCCTGGCAGGTGGGAACCAGGGTGTTGAAGCCCAGTCCTCCTGCATTGTAACATGAGTGCTTAACTGGGTGTGGCACCACCTGGTACCCTTGATGGGACCCTTTTTTTAGCAATGAAAAGAAATTCTCTTGGCAAGGTAATAAATAAATGAAGAAGTAAATAAAAGTGCATTTACATTAACTCAGTGGAAACACACAGGGACATATACGTCTCTGTTACCTGTATTACTTCTTCATGTATGGATTGATTGCCTCAAGGGGTTATTGCCACAGCTGAGTGCCTACGCCAGGAATAATCCACAGCTCCTGCACTCCATTTGTTCCCCTTTCGCTGCCCTTGTTGCTTGGTCACTGTGGTGGTTATTGTTTTTGTTGTTGTTGTTGTTACTGACCTTGCATCTGACAGACATAAAAGGAGAGAGCAGAGGAAATACAGGGTGGGAGAGAAAGATAGAGCTCCTAAAGACCTGCTTCACCCCCTGTAAAGCGACTCCCCTGCAGGTGGCGGTCTGGGGGCCAGACCCCAAATCCCTCCACCTGTCCCCTCTATTCGTGAGCGCCACAAGCCCTTAACCCTCTGACATACCGCCAAACCTCCCTGGATTTGCTTTTGAAGGCAGTATCACCTGCCTCGTTTTGAATCCTCATTATCCTGAGGGTCAGTCCTGATGACAGTGTCATGACAGGACACACGGAGATCTCTGTTATCAGAGAGCACCTGGAACAGCAGCTGGGGCTCTAGTGCCAGGGCAGGAGCAACTCCCCATGCACCCTCCACGGAGTCCACCTGCCTGCATTTTGGTCCTTTTCCCTCCAAAAAAGATTTTTCCCTTTTTTCACTTTGAAACAGGCAGCAGACAGGTTACCCAGGCAGGGGAAAAAAAAATAAAAAGCCTTTTTTTTTTTTTTTTTTTTTACCGAAGTGAATGACCATCTTCTGGCAAGTATAGGTTTTGAACCTGAAAACTCTGTCTGTCTGTCTCTTAGTCCACAGAAAGAGCCACTAGCCCAGCCAGATCTCACGCTCAGATGGGGTGTTTTTCCAGTCAAAGGTCTGCACAGCGCACTAGGGATTGGGCGGCCTGAGACCCAAATGTTACATTGTAGATGGACTGTTTGCAGGTCTTGCTCCCCAGGACATTGGACTGTCTCAACTCCCTACCCTACAGCATGAAAAAAAGACTCTTGACAACCTTGGAGCAACTGGAGTGGGGGCGAGGGGAGCTGTTTGCATGTCTGCACTGCTCATGCCCAGGTGTCTGTGGGGGTCCGTGGCAGAGGCTGTAAGGGGGCTAGGGGGCAGAAGGAGACTGTTTGAGAGGCAGGCTGCAGGCAGGGGAGCCCAGGAGTGTGTGCAGGGCTGTGTGTGTGTGGGTGTGGTGCAGGGGGTTAGGGCAGGTCCCCCTGCTGGATGGTGAGATGGCAGCTGGGCTGTCCCTGGGCCCTCATGGCTGAAGGGCAGAAGCAGGGTGGCAGTAAAGTAGCGCAGGGAGGAACAGAGTAGATGTTAGTTGGGAGCTGGGGGACAGAGGGTAAGGGGAAAGGGGGCATCCTTGAGGAGGGGTCAGGACTAGAGAGTGGGGGCAGCTGGAGGCATGGAAGGTCCCAGGAATCAGGGACTGACAGGAACCGATTCCTACACCCCCCCCGAACTACTGGATAGAAGCTGCAGAAGCCAGAGCAGCAGCCCTGGCTTGCCTAGGCCAAGGGCCCTGAGTGAGTCCCTCTGAGGATGAGGAAGAGGAGGAGGGGGTGGAGGAGGAAGAGGAGGAAGAGCAGGAGGAAGAGGAGGAAGAGAAGGAGGAAGAAGAGGAGGAGGAGGAGGAGGCGGAGGAGTAGAAGGAGGAGGAGGAGGGGCAGGAGGGAAGGTGTCAATAGGCAACGGGATTAATGGAGGCCTCCATTACGGAGGCATGTGTCCAGGCAGGCACCCACCAACCCTCAGGGGCAGCTCCGGGCACCAGGGACTTGGTGTGGGTATCTCTGGGGCGGGGACTGTCAGTCAGTCAGCAAGACTGTGTGTCAGTGCACATGGTGGGACAGGGGCCTGGCGGACCTTGGTCCCCCGCCCTGGACTGTCAGATGTCAGCCCCATGCCCAGACACACACCAATCTGCCCATAGCCCCTTGGCCCGGCCGACCAGCACCTGCTTTGGCCTGGGGCTCTGGCTCTGGTGGCTGGCCACCACCCCTCAGGTCAAGTTCAGCGTGGGGGTCATGGCTGCTGGTCAACTGGATGGGAGGGGTCCCCGTGGCCTAGCAACCACAGGAGCCCTCTGTGATGTCCTAGCCCCTGGCAATCTGTGCTGGCCACACTGGCACTGGGCAGCCCAACTGCCCTGCCACTAGGTCAGGCAACAGCGCCCAGACGCCTGGGCCCTGGCACAGAGGGACGGAAGGATGGGAAGACAGTGCTGACCGACGAGGGACCTCAGGGATGGCAGCCAAGAGAAGACAGGTGGAGGTGCGCCCGGGATCCAGGGAGCCCAGGCCAGAGCTACCTGCATGCCTGCCTGCCTTCCTGGATGTCTGTATGCTGCCTTTGTCCAGGTAGGTTTCTCAGGTCCCCTCCAATCCTGTCCTCTCCTGTCCTCTCCTGTCCTCACCATCCTCTCCCCTCTCCTCTCCTCCGCACTTTGCTTCTCTCTTTGTCTGTCCTCTCTTCCAGGTGCCCTGCTCACCAGCTCCAGCACTTGTGATGGTTCTCCAGTGACAGCTGTTCGCAACCCCTTCCACCCCCTGCCTGCCCCTAATGTGATCCAGCTCACAGGGTCTCCGGCTCACCCCACCCAAACCCACACGCCCCAACACATTCCCTGGTTCAGCCCCTCTGCCCTATTCAGCCAAACTGGGCCTTTGCAACCTACCTATGCATCGTTGTTTCTCCTCACCATTAAGGAGAAATCTCCTTTTGTACTTAGCTTGGTTGACTGGTGGATGGATGGATGGATGGATGGATGGATGGATGAATGGATGGATGAATGGATGGATAGATGTATGGGTGGATGGATGGATGGATGGATGGATGGATGGACAGGTCAATGGATCGGTTTTGTAGAGGCAGAGTACCATCTAGGGGTACTGGAGACCGCTGGTGTCAGATCCTTAGTCAATGTCAAATGTAAAACATTAATTCATCAATAACAAAAATGAATAAGCACCTAAATAAATAGATAAATATAAAAACTGGGTTAAAAAATACATGGCGTCTTTGCCTTTCTGCATATGGAATGCTGTGCGGATCTTAACAAGGATAGCATTGTCCTGAGTAGCCCATTTGAAGTCGTGGAATATTTCCTTTTCCTTTTTCTTTTTTTACTTTCTATTTTCTTGATTATTCACTGGAATAAATAGACAGGAATTGAGAGGGAAGGGAGGTAGAGAGAGTTTGAGACAGAGAGAGAGACAACTGCAGCACTTCCGCACCACTTGTAAAGATTTCCCCTGGCAGGTGGGAACCAGGGTGTTGAAGCCCAGTCCTCCTGCATTGTAACATGAGTGCTTAACTGGGTGTGGCACCACCTGGTACCCTTGATGGGACCCTTTTTTTAGCAATGAAAAGAAATTCTCTTGGCAAGGTAATAAATAAATGAAGAAGTAAATAAAAGTGCATTTACATTAACTCAGTGGAAACACACAGGGACATATACGTCTCTGTTACCTGTATTACTTCTTCATGTATGGATTGATTGCCTCAAGGGGTTATTGCCACAGCTGAGTGCCTACGCCAGGAATAATCCACAGCTCCTGCACTCCATTTGTTCCCCTTTCGCTGCCCTTGTTGCTTGGTCACTGTGGTGGTTATTGTTTTTGTTGTTGTTGTTGTTACTGACCTTGCATCTGACAGACATAAAAGGAGAGAGCAGAGGAAATACAGGGTGGGAGAGAAAGATAGAGCTCCTAAAGACCTGCTTCACCCCCTGTAAAGCGACTCCCCTGCAGGTGGCGGTCTGGGGGCCAGACCCCAAATCCCTCCACCTGTCCCCTCTATTCGTGAGCGCCACAAGCCCTTAACCCTCTGACATACCGCCAAACCTCCCTGGATTTGCTTTTGAAGGCAGTATCACCTGCCTCGTTTTGAATCCTCATTATCCTGAGGGTCAGTCCTGATGACAGTGTCATGACAGGACACACGGAGATCTCTGTTATCAGAGAGCACCTGGAACAGCAGCTGGGGCTCTAGTGCCAGGGCAGGAGCAACTCCCCATGCACCCTCCACGGAGTCCACCTGCCTGCATTTTGGTCCTTTTCCCTCCAAAAAAGATTTTTCCCTTTTTTCACTTTGAAACAGGCAGCAGACAGGTTACCCAGGCAGGGGAAAAAAAAATAAAAAGCCTTTTTTTTTTTTTTTTTTTTTTTTTTTTTTTTTTTTTACCGAAGTGAATGACCATCTTCTGGCAAGTATAGGTTTTGAACCTGAAAACTCTGTCTGTCTGTCTCTTAGTCCACAGAAAGAGCCACTAGCCCAGCCAGATCTCACGCTCAGATGGGGTGTTTTTCCAGTCAAAGGTCTGCACAGCGCACTAGGGATTGGGCGGCCTGAGACCCAAATGTTACATTGTAGATGGACTGTTTGCAGGTCTTGCTCCCCAGGACATTGGACTGTCTCAACTCCCTCCCCTACAGCATGAAAAAAAGACTCTTGACAACCTTGGAGCAACTGGAGTGGGGGCGAGGGGAGCTGTTTGCATGTCTGCACTGCTCATGCCCAGGTGTCTGTGGGGGTCCGTGGCAGAGGCTGTAAGGGGGCTAGGGGGCAGAAGGAGACTGTTTGAGAGGCAGGCTGCAGGCAGGGGAGCCCAGGAGTGTGTGCAGGGCTGTGTGTGTGTGGGTGTGGTGCAGGGGGTTAGGGCAGGTCCCCCTGCTGGATGGTGAGATGGCAGCTGGGCTGTCCCTGGGCCCTCATGGCTGAAGGGCAGAAGCAGGGTGGCAGTAAAGTAGCGCAGGGAGGAACAGAGTAGATGTTAGTTGGGAGCTGGGGGACAGAGGGTAAGGGGAAAGGGGGCATCCTTGAGGAGGGGTCAGGACTAGAGAGTGGGGGCAGCTGGAGGCATGGAAGGTCCCAGGAATCAGGGACTGACAGGAACCGATTCCTACACCCCCCACGAACTACTGGATAGAAGCTGCAGAAGCCAGAGCAGCAGCCCTGGCTTGCCTAGGCCAAGGGCCCTGAGTGAGTCCCTCTGAGGATGAGGAAGAGGAGGAGGGGGTGGAGGAGGAAGAGGAGGAAGAGCAGGAGGAAGAGGAGGAAGAGAAGGAGGAAGAAGAGGAGGAGGAGGAGGAGGCGGAGGAGTAGAAGGAGGAGGAGGAGGGGCAGGAGGGAAGGTGTCAATAGGCAACGGGATTAATGGAGGCCTCCATTACGGAGGCATGTGTCCAGGCAGGCACCCAGCAAACCTCAGGGGCAGCTCCGGGCACCAGGGACTTGGTGTGGGTATCTCTGGGGCGGGGACTGTCAGTCAGTCAGCAAGACTGTGTGTCAGTGCACATGGTGGGACAGGGGCCTGGCGGACCTTGGTCCCCCGCCCTGGACTGTCAGATGTCAGCCCCATGCCCAGACACACACCAATCTGCCCATAGCCCCTTGGCCCGGCCGACCAGCACCTGCTTTGGCCTGGGGCTCTGGCTCTGGTGGCTGGCCACCACCCCTCAGGTCAAGTTCAGCGTGGGGGTCATGGCTGCTGGTCAACTGGATGGGAGGGGTCCCCGTGGCCTAGCAACCACAGGAGCCCTCTGTGATGTCCTAGCCCCTGGCAATCTGTGCTGGCCACACTGGCACTGGGCAGCCCAACTGCCCTGCCACTAGGTCAGGCAACAGCGCCCAGACGCCTGGGCCCTGGCACAGAGGGACGGAAGGATGGGAAGACAGTGCTGACCGACGAGGGACCTCAGGGCTGGCAGCCAAGAGAAGACAGGTGGAGGTGCGCCCGGGATCCAGGGAGCCCAGGCCAGAGCTACCTGCATGCCTGCCTGCCTTCCTGGATGTCTGTATGCTGCCTTTGTCCAGGTAGGTTTCTCAGGTCCCCTCCAATCCTGTCCTCTCCTGTCCTCTCCTGTCCTCACCATCCTCTCCCCTCTCCTCTCCTCCGCACTTTGCTTCTCTCTTTGTCTGTCCTCTCTTCCAGGTGCCCTGCTCACCAGCTCCAGCACTTGTGATGGTTCTCCAGTGACAGCTGTTCGCAACCCCTTCCACCCCCTGCCTGCCCCTAATGTGATCCAGCTCACAGGGTCTCCGGCTCACCCCACCCAAACCCACACGCCCCAACACATTCCCTGGTTCAGCCCCTCTGCCCTATTCAGCCAAACTGGGCCTTTGCAACCTACCTATGCATCGTTGTTTCTCCTCACCGTTAAGGAGAAATCTCCTTTTGTACTTAGCTTGGTTGACTGGTGGATGGATGGATGGATGGATGGATGGATGAATGGATGGATGAATGGATGGATAGATGTATGGGTGGATGGATGGATGGATGGATGGATGGATGGACAGGTCAATGGATCGGTTTTGTAGAGGCAGAGTACCATCTAGGGGTACTGGAGACCGCTGGTGTCAGATCCTTAGTTAATGTCAAATGTAAAACATTAATTCATCAATAACAAAAATGAATAAGCACCTAAATAAATAGATAAATATAAAAACTGGGTTAAAAAATACATGGCGTCTTTGCCTTTCTGCATATGGAATGCTGTGCGGATCTTAACAAGGATAGCATTGTCCTGAGTAGCCCATTTGAAGTCGTGGAATATTTCCTTTTCCTTTTTCGTTTTTTACTTTCTATTTTCTTGATTATTCACTGGAATAAATAGACAGGAATTGAGAGGGAAGGGAGGTAGAGAGAGTTTGAGACAGAGAGAGAGACAACTGCAGCACTTCCGCACCACTTGTAAAGATTTCCCCTGGCAGGTGGGAACCAGGGTGTTGAAGCCCAGTCCTCCTGCATTGTAACATGAGTGCTTAACTGGGTGTGGCACCACCTGGTACCCTTGATGGGACCCTTTTTTTAGCAATGAAAAGAAATTCTCTTGGCAAGGTAATAAATAAATGAAGAAGTAAATAAAAGTGCATTTACATTAACTCAGTGGAAACACACAGGGACATATACGTCTCTGTTACCTGTATTACTTCTTCATGTATGGATTGATTGCCTCAAGGGGTTATTGCCACAGCTGAGTGCCTACGCCAGGAATAATCCACAGCTCCTGCACTCCATTTGTTCCCCTTTCGCTGCCCTTGTTGCTTGGTCACTGTGGTGGTTATTGTTTTTGTTGTTGTTGTTGTTACTGACCTTGCATCTGACAGACATAAAAGGAGAGAGCAGAGGAAATACAGGGTGGGAGAGAAAGATAGAGCTCCTAAAGACCTGCTTCACCCCCTGTAAAGCGAGTCCCCTGCAGGTGGCGGTCTGGGGGCCAGACCCCAAATCCCTCCACCTGTCCCCTCTATTCGTGAGCGCCACAAGCCCTTAACCCTCTGACATACCGCCAAACCTCCCTGGATTTGCTTTTGAAGGCAGTATCACCTGCCTCGTTTTGAATCCTCATTATCCTGAGGGTCAGTCCTGATGACAGTGTCATGACAGGACACACGGAGATCTCTGTTATCAGAGAGCACCTGGAACAGCAGCTGGGGCTCTAGTGCCAGGGCAGGAGCAACTCCCCATGCACCCTCCACGGAGTCCACCTGCCTGCATTTTGGTCCTTTTCCCTCCAAAAAAGATTTTTCCCTTTTTTCACTTTGAAACAGGCAGCAGACAGGTTACCCAGGCAGGGGAAAAAAAAATAAAAAGCCTTTTTTTTTTTTTTTTTTTTTTTTTTTTTACCGAAGTGAATGACCATCTTCTGGCAAGTATAGGTTTTGAACCTGAAAACTCTGTCTGTCTGTCTCTTAGTCCACAGAAAGAGCCACTAGCCCAGCCAGATCTCACGCTCAGATGGGGTGTTTTTCCAGTCAAAGGTCTGCACAGCGCACTAGGGATTGGGCGGCCTGAGACCCAAATGTTACATTGTAGATGGACTGTTTGCAGGTCTTGCTCCCCAGGACATTGGACTGTCTCAACTCCCTCCCCTACAGCATGAAAAAAAGACTCTTGACAACCTTGGAGCAACTGGAGTGGGGGCGAGGGGAGCTGTTTGCATGTCTGCACTGCTCATGCCCAGGTGTCTGTGGGGGTCCGTGGCAGAGGCTGTAAGGGGGCTAGGGGGCAGAAGGAGACGGTTTGAGAGGCAGGCTGCAGGCAGGGGAGCCCAGGAGTGTGTGCAGGGCTGTGTGTGTGTGGGTGTGGTGCAGGGGGTTAGGGCAGGTCCCCCTGCTGGATGGTGAGATGGCAGCTGGGCTGTCCCTGGGCCCTCATGGCTGAAGGGCAGAAGCAGGGTGGCAGTAAAGTAGCGCAGGGAGGAACAGAGTAGATGTTAGTTGGGAGCTGGGGGACAGAGGGTAAGGGGAAAGGGGGCATCCTTGAGGAGGGGTCAGGACTAGAGAGTGGGGGCAGCTGGAGGCATGGAAGGTCCCAGGAATCAGGGACTGACAGGAACCGATTCCTACACCCCCCCCCCCGAACTACTGGATAGAAGCTGCAGAAGCCAGAGCAGCAGCCCTGGCTTGCCTAGGCCAAGGGCCCTGAGTGAGTCCCTCTGAGGATGAGGAAGAGGAGGAGGGGGTGGAGGAGGAAGAGGAGGAAGAGCAGGAGGAAGAGGAGGAAGAGAAGTAGGAAGAAGAGGAGGAGGAGGAGGAGGCGGAGGAGTAGAAGGAGGAGGAAGAGGGGCAGGAGGGAAGGTGTCAATAGGCAACGGGATTAATGGAGGCCTCCATTACGGAGGCATGTGTCCAGGCAGGCACCCACCAACCCTCAGGGGCAGCTCCGGGCACCAGGGACTTGGTGTGGGTATCTCTGGGGCGGGGGCTGTCAGTCAGTCAGCAAGACTGTGTGTCAGTGCACATGGTGGGACAGGGGCCTGGCGGACCTTGGTCCCCCGCCCTGGACTGTCAGATGTCAGCCCCATGCCCAGACACACACCAATCTGCCCATAGCCCCTTGGCCCGGCCGACCAGCACCTGCTTTGGCCTGGGGCTCTGGCTCTGGTGGCTGGCCACCACCCCTCAGGTCAAGTTCAGCGTGGGGGTCATGGCTGCTGGTCAACTGGATGGGCGGGGTCCCCGTGGCCTAGCAACCACAGGAGCCCTCTGTGATGTCCTAGCCCCTGGCAATCTGTGCTGGCCACACTGGCACTGGGCAGCCCAACTGCCCTGCCACTAGGTCAGGCAACAGCGCCCAGACGCCTGGGCCCTGGCACAGAGGGACGGAAGGATGGGAAGACAGTGCTGACCGACGAGGGACCTCAGGGCTGGCAGCCAAGAGAAGACAGGTGGAGGTGCGCCCGGGATCCAGGGAGCCCAGGCCAGAGCTACCTGCATGCCTGCCTGCCTTCCTGGATGTCTGTATGCTGCCTTTGTCCAGGTAGGTTTCTCAGGTCCCCTCCAATCCTGTCCTCTCCTGTCCTCTCCTGTCCTCACCATCCTCTCCCCTCTCCTCTCCTCCGCACTTTGCTTCTCTCCTTTGTCTGTCCTCTCTTCCAGGTGCCCTGCTCACCAGCTCCAGCACTTGTGATGGTTCTCCAGTGACAGCTGTTCGCAACCCCTTCCACCCCCTGCCTGCCCCTAATGTGATCCAGCTCACAGGGTCTCCGGCTCACCCCACCCAAACCCACACGCCCCAACACATTCCCTGGTTCAGCCCCTCTGCCCTATTCAGCCAAACTGGGCCTTTGCAACCTACCTATGCATCGTTGTTTCTCCTCACCATTAAGGAGAAATCTCCTTTTGTACTTAGCTTGGTTGACTGGTGGATGGATGGATGGATGGATGGATGGATGGATGGATGAATGGATGGATGAATGGATGGATAGATGTATGGGTGGATGGATGGATGGATGGATGGACAGGTCAATGGATCGGTTTTGTAGAGGCAGAGTACCATCTAGGGGTACTGGAGACCGCTGGTGTCAGATCCTTAGTCAATGTCAAATGTAAAACATTAATTCATCAATAACAAAAATGAATAAGCACCTAAATAAATAGATAAATATAAAAACTGGGTTAAAAAATACATGGCGTCTTTGCCTTTCTGCATATGGAATGCTGTGCGGATCTTAACAAGGATAGCATTGTCCTGAGTAGCCCATTTGAAGTCGTGGAATATTTCCTTTTCCTTTTTCGTTTTTTACTTTCTATTTTCTTGATTATTCACTGGAATAAATAGACAGGAATTGAGAGGGAAGGGAGGTAGAGAGAGTTTGAGACACAGAGAGAGACAACTGCAGCACTTCCGCACCACTTGTAAAGATTTCCCCTGGCAGGTGGGAACCAGGGTGTTGAAGCCCAGTCCTCCTGCATTGTAACATGAGTGCTTAACTGGGTGTGGCACCACCTGGTACCCTTGATGGGACCCTTTTTTTAGCAATGAAAAGAAATTCTCTTGGCAAGGTAATAAATAAATGAAGAAGTAAATAAAAGTGCATTTACATCAACTCAGTGGAAACACACAGGGACATATACGTCTCTGTTACCTGTATTACTTCTTCATGTATGGATTGATTGCCTCAAGGGGTTATTGCCACAGCTGAGTGCCTACGCCAGGAATAATCCACAGCTCCTGCACTCCATTTGTTCCCCTTTCGCTGCCCTTGTTGCTTGGTCACTGTGGTGGTTATTGTTTTTGTTGTTGTTGTTGTTACTGACCTTGCATCTGACAGACATAAAAGGAGAGAGCAGAGGAAATACAGGGTGGGAGAGAAAGATAGAGCTCCTAAAGACCTGCTTCACCCCCTGTAAAGCGAGTCCCCTGCAGGTGGCGGTCTGGGGGCCAGACCCCAAATCCCTCCACCTGTCCCCTCTATTCGTGAGCGCCACAAGCCCTTAACCCTCTGACATACCGCCAAACCTCCCTGGATTTGCTTTTGAAGGCAGTATCACCTGCCTCGTTTTGAATCCTCATTATCCTGAGGGTCAGTCCTGATGACAGTGTCATGACAGGACACACGGAGATCTCTGTTATCAGAGAGCACCTGGAACAGCAGCTGGGGCTCTAGTGCCAGGGCAGGAGCAACTCCCCATGCACCCTCCACGGAGTCCACCTGCCTGCATTTTGGTCCTTTTCCCTCCAAAAAAGATTTTTCCCTTTTTTCACTTTGAAACAGGCAGCAGACAGGTTACCCAGGCAGGGGAAAAAAAAATAAAAAGCCTTTTTTTTTTTTTTTTTTTTTTTTTTACCGAAGTGAATGACCATCTTCTGGCAAGTATAGGTTTTGAACCTGAAAACTCTGTCTGTCTGTCTCTTAGTCCACAGAAAGAGCCACTAGCCCAGCCAGATCTCACGCTCAGATGGGGTGTTTTTCCAGTCAAAGGTCTGAACAGCGCACTAGGGATTGGGCGGCCTGAGACCCAAATGTTACATTGTAGATGGACTGTTTGCAGGTCTTGCTCCCCAGGACATTGGACTGTCTCAACTCCCTCCCCTACAGCATGAAAAAAAGACTCTTGACAACCTTGGAGCAACTGGAGTGGGGGCGAGGGGAGCTGTTTGCATGTCTGCACTGCTCATGCCCAGGTGTCTGTGGGGGTCCGTGGCAGAGGCTGTAAGGGGGCTAGGGGGCAGAAGGAGACTGTTTGAGAGGCAGGCTGCAGGCAGGGGAGCCCAGGAGTGTGTGCAGGGCTGTGTGTGTGTTGGTGTGGTGCAGGGGGTTAGGGCAGGTCCCCCTGCTGGATGGTGAGATGGCAGCTGGGCTGTCCCTGGGCCCTCATGGCTGAAGGGCAGAAGCAGGGTGGCAGTAAAGTAGCGCAGGGAGGAACAGAGTAGATGTTAGTTGGGAGCTGGGGGACAGAGGGTAAGGGGAAAGGGGGCATCCTTGAGGAGGGGTCAGGACTAGAGAGTGGGGGCAGCTGGAGGCATGGAAGGTCCCAGGAATCAGGGACTGACAGGAACCGATTCCTACACCCCCCCCCCGAACTACTGGATAGAAGCTGCAGAAGCCAGAGCAGCAGCCCTGGCTTGCCTAGGCCAAGGGCCCTGAGTGAGTCCCTCTGAGGATGAGGAAGAGGAGGAGGGGGTGGAGGAGGAGGAGGAGGAAGAGCAGGAGGAAGAGGAGGAAGAGAAGGAGGAAGAAGAGGAGGAGGAGGAGGCGGAGGAGGAGGAGGAGGAGGGGCAGGAGGGCAGCTGTCAATAGGCAACGGGATTAATGGAGGCCTCCATTACGGAGGCATGTGTCCAGGCAGACACCCACCAACCCTCAGGGGCAGCTCAGGGCACCCAGGGACTTGGTGTGGGTATCTCTGGGGCGGGGACTGTCAGTCAGTCAGCAAGACTGTGTGTCAGTGCACATGGTGGGACAGGGGCCTGGCGGACCTTGGTCCCCCGCCCTGGACTGTCAGATGCCAGCTCCATGCCCAGACACACACCAATCTGCCCATAGCCCCTTGGCCCGGCCGACCAGCACCTGCTTTGGCCTGGGGCTCTGGCTCTGGTGGCTGGCCACCACCCCTCAGGTCAAGTTCAGCGTGGGGGTCATGGCTGCTGGTCAACTGGATGGGCGGGGTCCCCGTGGCCTAGCAACCACAGGAGCCCTCTGTGATGTCCTAGCCCCTGGCAATCTGTGCTGGCCACACTGGCACTGGGCAGCCCAACTGCTCTGCCACTAAGTCAGGCAACAGCGCCCAGACGCCTGGGCCCTGGCACAGAGGGACGGAAGGATTGGAAGACAGTGCTGACCGACGAGGGACCTCAGGGCTGGCAGCCAAGAGAAGACAGGTGGAGGTGCTCCCGGGATCCAGGGAGCCCAGGCCAGAGCTGCCTGCATGCCTGCCTGCCTGCCTTCCTGGATGTCTGTATGCTGCCTTTGTCCAGGTAGGTTTCTCAGGTCCCCTCCAATCCTGTCCTCTCCTGTCCTCTCCTGTCCTCACCATCCTCTCCCCTCTCCTCTCCTCCGCACTTTTCTTCTCTCCTTTGTCTGTCCTCTCTTCCAGGTGCCCTGCTCACCAGCTCCAGCACTTGTGATGGTTCTCCAGTGACAGCTGTTCGCAACCCCTTCCACCCCCTGCCTGCCCCTAATGTGACCCAGCTCACAGGGTCTCCGGCTCACCCCACCCAAACCCACACGCCCCAACACATTCCCTGGTTCAGCCCCTCTGCCCTATTCAGCCAAACTGGGCCTTTGCAACCTAACTATGCATCGTTGTTTCTACTCACCATTAAGGAGAGATCTCCTTTTGTACTTAGCTTGGTTGACTGGTGGATGGATGGATGGATGGATGGATGGATGAATGGATGGATGAATGGATGGATAGATGTATGGGTGGATGGATGGATGGATGGATGGACAGGTCAATGGATCGGTTTTGTAGAGGCAGAGTACCATCTAGGGGTACTGGAGACCGCTGGTGTCAGATCCTTAGTCAATGTCAAATGTAAAACATTAATTCATCAATAACAAAAATGAATAAGCACCTAAATAAATAGATAAATATAAAAACTGGGTTAAAAAATACATGGCGTCTTTGCCTTTCTGCATATGGAATGCTGTGCGGATCTTAACAAGGATAGCATTGTCCTGAGTAGCCCATTTGAAGTCGTGGAATATTTCCTTTTCCTTTTTCGTTTTTTACTTTCTATTTTCTTGATTATTCACTGGAATAAATAGACAGGAATTGAGAGGGAAGGGAGGTAGAGAGAGTTTGAGACAGAGAGAGAGACAACTGCAGCACTTCCGCACCACTTGTAAAGATTTCCCCTGGCAGGTGGGAACCAGGGTGTTGAAGCCCAGTCCTCCTGCATTGTAACATGAGTGCTTAACTGGGTGTGGCACCACCTGGTACCCTTGATGGGACCCTTTTTTTTAGCAATGAAAAGAAATTCTCTTGGCAAGGTAATAAATAAATGAAGAAGTAAATAAAAGTGCATTTACATTAACTCAGTGGAAACACACAGGGACATATACGTCTCTGTTACCTGTATTACTTCTTCATGTATGGATTGATTGCCTCAAGGGGTTATTGCCACAGCTGAGTGCCTACGCCAGGAATAATCCACAGCTCCTGCACTCCATTTGTTCCCCTTTCGCTGCCCTTGTTGCTTGGTCACTGTGGTGGTTATTGTTTTTGTTGTTGTTGTTGTTACTGACCTTGCATCTGACAGACATAAAAGGAGAGAGCAGAGGAAATACAGGGTGGGAGAGAAAGATAGAGCTCCTAAAGACCTGCTTCACCCCCTGTAAAGCGACTCCCCTGCAGGTGGCGGTCTGGGGGCCAGACCCCAAATCCCTCCACCTGTCCCCTCTATTCGTGAGCGCCACAAGCCCTTAACCCTCTGACATACCGCCAAACCTCCCTGGATTTGCTTTTGAAGGCAGTATCACCTGCCTCGTTTTGAATCCTCATTATCCTGAGGGTCAGTCCTGATGACAGTGTCATGACAGGACACATGGAGATCTCTGTTATCAGAGAGCACCTGGAACAGCAGCTGGGGCTCTAGTGCCAGGGCAGGAGCAACTCCCCATGCACCCTCCACGGAGTCCACCTGCCTGCATTTTGGTCCTTTTCCCTCCAAAAAAAATTTTTCCCTTTTTTCACTTTGAAACAGGCAGCAGACAGGTTACCCAGGCAGGGGAAAAAAATAAAAAGCCTTTTTTTTTTTTTACCGAAGTGAATGACCATCTTCTGGCAAGTATAGGTTTTGAACCTGAAAACTCTGTCTGTCTGTCTCTTAGTCCACAGAAAGAGCCACTAGCCCAGCCAGATCTCACGCTCAGATGGGGTGTTTTTCCAGTCAAAGGTCTGAACAGCGCACTAGGGATTGGGCGGCCTGAGACCCAAATGTTACATTGTAGATGGACTGTTTGCAGGTCTTGCTCCCCAGGACATTGGACTGTCTCAACTCCCTCCCCTACAGCATGAAAAAAAGACTCTTGACAACCTTGGAGCAACTGGAGTGGGGGCGAGGGGAGCTGTTTGCATGTCTGCACTGCTCATGCCCAGGTGTCTGTGGGGGTCCGTGGCAGAGGCTGTAAGGGGGCTAGGGGGCAGAAGGAGACTGTTTGAGAGTCAGGCTGCAGGCAGGGGAGCCCAGGAGTGTGTGCAGGGCTGTGTGTGTGTGGGTATGGTGCAGGGGGTTAGGGCAGGTCCCCCTGCTGGATGGTGAGATGGCAGCTGGGCTGTCCCTGGGCCCTCATGGCTGAAGGGCAGAAGCAGGGTGGCAGTAAAGTAGCGCAGGGAGGAACAGAGTAGATGTTAGTTGGGAGCTGGGGGACAGAGGGTAAGGGGAAAGGGGGCATCCTTGAGGAGGGGTCAGGACTAGAGAGTGGGGGCAGCTGGAGGCATGGAAGGTCCCAGGAATCAGGGACTGACAGGAACCGATTCCTACACCCCCCCCGAACTACTGGATAGAAGCTGCAGAAGCCAGAGCAGCAGCCCTGGCTTGCCTAGGCCAAGGGCCCTGAGTGAGTCCCTCTGAGGATGAGGAAGAGGAGGAGGGGGTGGAGGAGGAGGAGGAGGAAGAGCAGGAGGAAGAGGAGGAAGAGAAGGAGGAAGAAGAGGAGGAGGAGGAGGCGGAGGAGGAGGAGGAGGAGGGGCAGGAGGGCAGCTGTCAATAGGCAACGGGATTAATGGAGGCCTCCATTACGGAGGCATGTGTCCAGGCAGGCACCCACCAACCCTCAGGGGCAGCTCAGGGCACCCAGGGACTTGGTGTGGGTATCTCTGGGGCGGGGACTGTCAGTCAGTCAGCAAGACTGTGTGTCAGTGCACATGGTGGGACAGGGGCCTGGCGGACCTTGGTCCCCCGCCCTGGACTGTCAGATGCCAGCTCCATGCCCAGACACACACCAATCTGCCCATAGCCCCTTGGCCCGGCCGACCAGCACCTGCTTTGGCCTGGGGCTCTGGCTCTGGTGGCTGGCCACCACCCCTCAGGTCAAGTTCAGCGTGGGGGTCATGGCTGCTGGTCAACTGGATGGGCGGGGTCCCCGTGGCCTAGCAACCACAGGAGCCCTCTGTGATGTCCTAGCCCCTGGCAATCTGTGCTGGCCACACTGGCACTGGGCAGCCCAACTGCTCTGCCACTAGGTCAGGCAACAGCGCCCAGACGCCTGGGCCCTGGCACAGAGGGACAGAAGGATTGGAAGACAGTGCTGACCGACGAGGGACCTCAGGGCTGGCAGCCAAGAGAAGACAGGTGGAGGTGCTCCCGGGATCCAGGGAGCCCAGGCCAGAGCTGCCTGCATGCCTGCCTGCCTGCCTTCCTGGATGTCTGTATGCTGCCTTTGTCCAGGTAGGTTTCTCAGGTCCCCTCCAATCCTGTCCTCTCCTGTCCTCTCCTGTCCTCACCATCCTCTCCCCTCTCCTCTCCTCCGCACTTTTCTTCTCTCCTTTGTCTGTCCTCTCTTCCAGGTGCCCTGCTCACCAGCTCCAGCACTTGTGATGGTTCTCCAGTGACAGCTGTTCGCAACCCCTTCCACCCCCTGCCTGCCCCTAATGTGACCCAGCTCACAGGGTCTCCGGCTCACCCCACCCAAACCCACACGCCCCAACACATTCCCTGGTTCAGCCCCTCTGCCCTATTCAGCCAAACTGGGCCTTTGCAACCTAACTATGCATCGTTGTTTCTCCTCACCATTAAGGAGAGATCTCCTTTTGTACTTAGCTTGGTTGACTGGTGGATGGATGGATGGATGGATGGATGGATGGATGGATGAATGGATGGATGAATGGATGGATAGATGTATGGGTGGATGGATGGATGGATGGATGGACAGGTCAATGGATCGGTTTTGTAGAGGCAGAGTACCATCTAGGGGTACTGGAGACCGCTGGTGTCAGATCCTTAGTCAATGTCAAATGTAAAACATTAATTCATCAATAACAAAAATGAATAAGCACCTAAATAAATAGATAAATATAAAAACTGGGTTAAAAAATACATGGCGTCTTTGCCTTTCTGCATATGGAATGCTGTGCGGATCTTAACAAGGATAGCATTGTCCTGAGTAGCCCATTTGAAGTCGTGGAATATTTCCTTTTCCTTTTTCTTTTTTTACTTTCTATTTTCTTGATTATTCACTGGAATAAATAGACAGGAATTGAGAGGGAAGGGAGGTAGAGAGAGTTTGAGACAGAGAGAGAGACAACTGCAGCACTTCCGCACCACTTGTAAAGATTTCCCCTGGCAGGTGGGAACCAGGGTGTTGAAGCCCAGTCCTCCTGCATTGTAACATGAGTGCTTAACTGGGTGTGGCACCACCTGGTACCCTTGATGGGACCCTTTTTTTAGCAATGAAAAGAAATTCTCTTGGCAAGGTAATAAATAAATGAAGAAGTAAATAAAAGTGCATTTACATTAACTCAGTGGAAACACACAGGGACATATACGTCTCTGTTACCTGTATTACTTCTTCATGTATGGATTGATTGCCTCAAGGGGTTATTGCCACAGCTGAGTGCCTACGCCAGGAATAATCCACAGCTCCTGCACTCCATTTGTTCCCCTTTCGCTGCCCTTGTTGCTTGGTCACTGTGGTGGTTATTGTTTTTGTTGTTGTTGTTGTTACTGACCTTGCATCTGACAGACATAAAAGGAGAGAGCAGAGGAAATACAGGGTGGGAGAGAAAGATCGAGCTCCTAAAGACCTGCTTCACCCCCTGTAAAGCGAGTCCCCTGCAGGTGGCGGTCTGGGGGCCAGACCCCAAATCCCTCCACCTGTCCCCTCTATTTGTGAGCGCCACAAGCCCTTAACCCTCTGACATACCGCCAAACCTCCCTGGATTTGCTTTTGGAGGCAGTATCACCTGCCTCGTTTTGAATCCTCATTATCCTGAGGGTCAGTCCTGATGACAGTGTCATGACAGGACACACGGAGATCTCTGTTATCAGAGAGCACCTGGAACAGCAGCTGGGGCTCTAGTGCCAGGGCAGGAGCAACTCCCCATGCACCCTCCACGGAGTCCACCTGCCTGCATTTTGGTCCTTTTCCCTCCAAAAAAGATTTTTCCCTTTTTTCACTTTGAAACAGGCAGCAGACAGGTTACCCAGGCAGGGGAAAAAAAATAAAAAGCCTTTTTTTTTTTTTACCGAAGTGAATGACCATCTTCTGGCAAGTATAGGTTTTGAACCTGAAAACTCTGTCTGTCTGTCTCTTAGTCCACAGAAAGAGCCACTAGCCCAGCCAGATCTCACGCTCAGATGGGGTGTTTTTCCAGTCAAAGGTCTGCACAGCGCACTAGGGATTGGGCGGCCTGAGACCCAAATGTTACATTGTAGATGGACTGTTTGCAGGTCTTGCTCCCCAGGACATTGGACTGTCTCAACTCCCTCCCCTACAGCATGAAAAAAAGACTCTTGACAACCTTGGAGCAACTGGAGTGGGGGCGAGGGGAGCTGTTTGCATGTCTGCACTGCTCATGCCCAGGTGTCTGTGGGGGTCCGTGGCAGAGGCTGTAAGGGGGCTAGGGGGCAGAAGGAGACGGTTTGAGAGGCAGGCTGCAGGCAGGGGAGCCCAGGAGTGTGTGCAGGGCTGTGTGTGTGTGGGTGTGGTGCAGGGGGTTAGGGCAGGTCCCCCTGCTGGATGGTGAGATGGCAGCTGGGCTGTCCCTGGGCCCTCATGGCTGAAGGGCAGAAGCAGGGTGGCAGTAAAGTAGCGCAGGGAGGAACAGAGTAGATGTTAGTTGGGAGCTGGGGGACAGAGGGTAAGGGGAAAGGGGGCATCCTTGAGGAGGGGTCAGGACTAGAGAGTGGGGGCAGCTGGAGGCATGGAAGGTCCCAGGAATCAGGGACTGACAGGAACCGATTCCTACACCCCCCCCCCGAACTACTGGATAGAAGCTGCAGAAGCCAGAGCAGCAGCCCTGGCTTGCCTAGGCCAAGGGCCCTGAGTGAGTCCCTCTGAGGATGAGGAAGAGGAGGAGGGGGTGGAGGAGGAAGAGGAGGAAGAGCAGGAGGAAGAGGAGGAAGAGAAGGAGGAAGAAGAGGAGGAGGAGGAGGAGGCGGAGGAGTAGAAGGAGGAGGAGGAGGGGCAGGAGGGAAGGTGTCAATAGGCAACGGGATTAATGGAGGCCTCCATTACGGAGGCATGTGTCCAGGCAGGCACCCACCAACCCTCAGGGGCAGCTCCGGGCACCAGGGACTTGGTGTGGGTATCTCTGGGGCGGGGACTGTCAGTCAGTCAGCAAGACTGTGTGTCAGTGCACATGGTGGGACAGGGGCCTGGCGGACCTTGGTCCCCCGCCCTGGACTGTCAGATGTCAGCCCCATGCCCAGACACACACCAATCTGCCCATAGCCCCTTGGCCCGGCCGACCAGCACCTGCTTTGGCCTGGGGCTCTGGCTCTGGTGGCTGGCCACCACCCCTCAGGTCAAGTTCAGCGTGGGGGTCATGGCTGCTGGTCAACTGGATGGGCGGGGTCCCCGTGGCCTAGCAACCACAGGAGCCCTCTGTGATGTCCTAGCCCCTGGCAATCTGTGCTGGCCACACTGGCACTGGGCAGCCCAACTGCCCTGCCACTAGGTCAGGCAACAGCGCCCAGACGCCTGGGCCCTGGCACAGAGGGACGGAAGGATGGGAAGACAGTGCTGACCGACGAGGGACCTCAGGGCTGGCAGCCAAGAGAAGACAGGTGGAGGTGCGCCCGGGATCCAGGGAGCCCAGGCCAGAGCTACCTGCATGCCTGCCTGCCTTCCTGGATGTCTGTATGCTGCCTTTGTCCAGGTAGGTTTCTCAGGTCCCCTCCAATCCTGTCCTCTCCTGTCCTCTCCTGTCCTCACCATCCTCTCCCCTCTCCTCTCCTCCGCACTTTGCTTCTCTCTTTGTCTGTCCTCTCTTCCAGGTGCCCTGCTCACCAGCTCCAGCACTTGTGATGGTTCTCCAGTGACAGCTGTTCGCAACCCCTTCCACCCCCTGCCTGCCCCTAATGTGATCCAGCTCACAGGGTCTCCGGCTCACCCCACCCAAACCCACACGCCCCAACACATTCCCTGGTTCAGCCCCTCTGCCCTATTCAGCCAAACTGGGCCTTTGCAACCTACCTATGCATCGTTGTTTCTCCTCACCATTAAGGAGAAATCTCCTTTTGTACTTAGCTTGGTTGACTGGTGGATGGATGGATGGATGGATGGATGGATGGATGGATGGATGAATGGATGGATGAATGGATGGATAGATGTATGGGTGGATGGATGGATGGATGGATGGACAGGTCAATGGATCGGTTTTGTAGAGGCAGAGTACCATCTAGGGGTACTGGAGACCGCTGGTGTCAGATCCTTAGTCAATGTCAAATGTAAAACATTAATTCATCAATAACAAAAATGAATAAGCACCTAAATAAATAGATAAATATAAAAACTGGGTTAAAAAATACATGGCGTCTTTGCCTTTCTGCATATGGAATGCTGTGCGGATCTTAACAAGGATAGCATTGTCCTGAGTAGCCCATTTGAAGTCGTGGAATATTTCCTTTTCCTTTTTCGTTTTTTACTTTCTATTTTCTTGATTATTCACTGGAATAAATAGACAGGAATTGAGAGGGAAGGGAGGTAGAGAGAGTTTGAGACACAGAGAGAGACAACTGCAGCACTTCCGCACCACTTGTAAAGATTTCCCCTGGCAGGTGGGAACCAGGGTGTTGAAGCCCAGTCCTCCTGCATTGTAACATGAGTGCTTAACTGGGTGTGGCACCACCTGGTACCCTTGATGGGACCCTTTTTTTAGCAATGAAAAGAAATTCTCTTGGCAAGGTAATAAATAAATGAAGAAGTAAATAAAAGTGCATTTACATCAACTCAGTGGAAACACACAGGGACATATACGTCTCTGTTACCTGTATTACTTCTTCATGTATGGATTGATTGCCTCAAGGGGTTATTGCCACAGCTGAGTGCCTACGCCAGGAATAATCCACAGCTCCTGCACTCCATTTGTTCCCCTTTCGCTGCCCTTGTTGCTTGGTCACTGTGGTGGTTATTGTTTTTGTTGTTGTTGTTGTTACTGACCTTGCATCTGACAGACATAAAAGGAGAGAGCAGAGGAAATACAGGGTGGGAGAGAAAGATAGAGCTCCTAAAGACCTGCTTCACCCCCTGTAAAGCGAGTCCCCTGCAGGTGGCGGTCTGGGGGCCAGACCCCAAATCCCTCCACCTGTCCCCTCTATTCGTGAGCGCCACAAGCCCTTAACCCTCTGACATACCGCCAAACCTCCCTGGATTTGCTTTTGAAGGCAGTATCACCTGCCTCGTTTTGAATCCTCATTATCCTGAGGGTCAGTCCTGATGACAGTGTCATGACAGGACACACGGAGATCTCTGTTATCAGAGAGCACCTGGAACAGCAGCTGGGGCTCTAGTGCCAGGGCAGGAGCAACTCCCCATGCACCCTCCACGGAGTCCACCTGCCTGCATTTTGGTCCTTTTCCCTCCAAAAAAGATTTTTCCCTTTTTTCACTTTGAAACAGGCAGCAGACAGGTTACCCAGGCAGGGGAAAAAAAAATAAAAAGCCTTTTTTTTTTTTTTTTTTTTTTTTTTTTTTTTTTTTTTTTACCGAAGTGAATGACCATCTTCTGGCAAGTATAGGTTTTGAACCTGAAAACTCTGTCTGTCTGTCTCTTAGTCCACAGAAAGAGCCACTAGCCCAGCCAGATCTCACGCTCAGATGGGGTGTTTTTCCAGTCAAAGGTCTGAACAGCGCACTAGGGATTGGGCGGCCTGAGACCCAAATGTTACATTGTAGATGGACTGTTTGCAGGTCTTGCTCCCCAGGACATTGGACTGTCTCAACTCCCTCCCCTACAGCATGAAAAAAAGACTCTTGACAACCTTGGAGCAACTGGAGTGGGGGCGAGGGGAGCTGTTTGCATGTCTGCACTGCTCATGCCCAGGTGTCTGTGGGGGTCCGTGGCAGAGGCTGTAAGGGGGCTAGGGGGCAGAAGGAGACTGTTTGAGAGGCAGGCTGCAGGCAGGGGAGCCCAGGAGTGTGTGCAGGGCTGTGTGTGTGTTGGTGTGGTGCAGGGGGTTAGGGCAGGTCCCCCTGCTGGATGGTGAGATGGCAGCTGGGCTGTCCCTGGGCCCTCATGGCTGAAGGGCAGAAGCAGGGTGGCAGTAAAGTAGCGCAGGGAGGAACAGAGTAGATGTTAGTTGGGAGCTGGGGGACAGAGGGTAAGGGGAAAGGGGGCATCCTTGAGGAGGGGTCAGGACTAGAGAGTGGGGGCAGCTGGAGGCATGGAAGGTCCCAGGAATCAGGGACTGACAGGAACCGATTCCTACACCCCCCCCCCCGAACTACTGGATAGAAGCTGCAGAAGCCAGAGCAGCAGCCCTGGCTTGCCTAGGCCAAGGGCCCTGAGTGAGTCCCTCTGAGGATGAGGAAGAGGAGGAGGGGGTGGAGGAGGAGGAGGAGGAAGAGCAGGAGGAAGAGGAGGAAGAGAAGGAGGAAGAAGAGGAGGAGGAGGAGGCGGAGGAGGAGGAGGAGGAGGGGCAGGAGGGCAGCTGTCAATAGGCAACGGGATTAATGGAGGCCTCCATTACGGAGGCATGTGTCCAGGCAGACACCCACCAACCCTCAGGGGCAGCTCAGGGCACCCAGGGACTTGGTGTGGGTATCTCTGGGGCGGGGACTGTCAGTCAGTCAGCAAGACTGTGTGTCAGTGCACATGGTGGGACAGGGGCCTGGCGGACCTTGGTCCCCCGCCCTGGACTGTCAGATGCCAGCTCCATGCCCAGACACACACCAATCTGCCCATAGCCCCTTGGCCCGGCCGACCAGCACCTGCTTTGGCCTGGGGCTCTGGCTCTGGTGGCTGGCCACCACCCCTCAGGTCAAGTTCAGCGTGGGGGTCATGGCTGCTGGTCAACTGGATGGGCGGGGTCCCCGTGGCCTAGCAACCACAGGAGCCCTCTGTGATGTCCTAGCCCCTGGCAATCTGTGCTGGCCACACTGGCACTGGGCAGCCCAACTGCTCTGCCACTAAGTCAGGCAACAGCGCCCAGACGCCTGGGCCCTGGCACAGAGGGACGGAAGGATTGGAAGACAGTGCTGACCGACGAGGGACCTCAGGGCTGGCAGCCAAGAGAAGACAGGTGGAGGTGCTCCCGGGATCCAGGGAGCCCAGGCCAGAGCTGCCTGCATGCCTGCCTGCCTGCCTTCCTGGATGTCTGTATGCTGCCTTTGTCCAGGTAGGTTTCTCAGGTCCCCTCCAATCCTGTCCTCTCCTGTCCTCTCCTGTCCTCACCATCCTCTCCCCTCTCCTCTCCTCCGCACTTTGCTTCTCTCCTTTGTCTGTCCTCTCTTCCAGGTGCCCTGCTCACCAGCTCCAGCACTTGTGATGGTTCTCCAGTGACAGCTGTTCGCAACCCCTTCCACCCCCTGCCTGCCCCTAATGTGACCCAGCTCACAGGGTCTCCGGCTCACCCCACCCAAACCCACACGCCCCAACACATTCCCTGGTTCAGCCCCTCTGCCCTATTCAGCCAAACTGGGCCTTTGCAACCTAACTATGCATCGTTGTTTCTACTCACCATTAAGGAGAGATCTCCTTTTGTACTTAGCTTGGTTGACTGGTGGATGGATGGATGGATGGATGGATGGATGAATGGATGGATGAATGGATGGATAGATGTATGGGTGGATGGATGGATGGATGGATGGACAGGTCAATGGATCGGTTTTGTAGAGGCAGAGTACCATCTAGGGGTACTGGAGACCGCTGGTGTCAGATCCTTAGTCAATGTCAAATGTAAAACATTAATTCATCAATAACAAAAATGAATAAGCACCTAAATAAATAGATAAATATAAAAACTGGGTTAAAAAATACATGGCGTCTTTGCCTTTCTGCATATGGAATGCTGTGCGGATCTTAACAAGGATAGCATTGTCCTGAGTAGCCCATTTGAAGTCGTGGAATATTTCCTTTTCCTTTTTCGTTTTTTACTTTCTATTTTCTTGATTATTCACTGGAATAAATAGACAGGAATTGAGAGGGAAGGGAGGTAGAGAGAGTTTGAGACAGAGAGAGAGACAACTGCAGCACTTCCGCACCACTTGTAAAGATTTCCCCTGGCAGGTGGGAACCAGGGTGTTGAAGCCCAGTCCTCCTGCATTGTAACATGAGTGCTTAACTGGGTGTGGCACCACCTGGTACCCTTGATGGGACCCTTTTTTTAGCAATGAAAAGAAATTCTCTTGGCAAGGTAATAAATAAATGAAGAAGTAAATAAAAGTGCATTTACATTAACTCAGTGGAAACACACAGGGACATATACGTCTCTGTTACCTGTATTACTTCTTCATGTATGGATTGATTGCCTCAAGGGGTTATTGCCACAGCTGAGTGCCTACGCCAGGAATAATCCACAGCTCCTGCACTCCATTTGTTCCCCTTTCGCTGCCCTTGTTGCTTGGTCACTGTGGTGGTTATTGTTTTTGTTGTTGTTGTTGTTACTGACCTTGCATCTGACAGACATAAAAGGAGAGAGCAGAGGAAATACAGGGTGGGAGAGAAAGATCGAGCTCCTAAAGACCTGCTTCACCCCCTGTAAAGCGAGTCCCCTGCAGGTGGCGGTCTGGGGCCCAGACCCCAAATCCCTCCACCTGTCCCCTCTATTTGTGAGCGCCACAAGCCCTTAACCCTCTGACATACCGCCAAACCTCCCTGGATTTGCTTTTGGAGGCAGTATCACCTGCCTCGTTTTGAATCCTCATTATCCTGAGGGTCAGTCCTGATGACAGTGTCATGACAGGACACACAGAGATCTCTGTTATCAGAGAGCACCTGGAACAGCAGCTGGGGCTCTAGTGCCAGGGCAGGAGCAACTCCCCATGCACCCTCCACGGAGTCCACCTGCCTGCATTTTGGTCCTTTTCCCTCCAAAAAAGATTTTTCCCTTTTTTCACTTTGAAACAGGCAGCAGACAGGTTACCCAGGCAGGGGAAAAAAAAATAAAAAGCCTTTTTTTTTTTTTTTACCGAAGTGAATGACCATCTTCTGGCAAGTATAGGTTTTGAACCTGAAAACTCTGTCTGTCTGTCTCTTAGTCCACAGAAAGAGCCACTAGCCCAGCCAGATCTCACGCTCAGATGGGGTGTTTTTCCAGTCAAAGGTCTGCACAGCGCACTAGGGATTGGGCGGCCTGAGACCCAAATGTTACATTGTAGATGGACTGTTTGCAGGTCTTGCTCCCCAGGACATTGGACTGTCTCAACTCCCTCCCCTACAGCATGAAAAAAAGACTCTTGACAACCTTGGAGCAACTGGAGTGGGGGCGAGGGGAGCTGTTTGCATGTCTGCACTGCTCATGCCCAGGTGTCTGTGGGGGTCCGTGGCAGAGGCTGTAAGGGGGCTAGGGGGCAGAAGGAGACTGTTTGAGAGGCAGGCTGCAGGCAGGGGAGCCCAGGAGTGTGTGCAGGGCTGTGTGTGTGTGGGTGTGGTGCAGGGGGTTAGGGCAGGTCCCCCTGCTGGATGGTGAGATGGCAGCTGGGCTGTCCCTGGGCCCTCATGGCTGAAGGGCAGAAGCAGGGTGGCAGTAAAGTAGCGCAGGGAGGAACAGAGTAGATGTTAGTTGGGAGCTGGGGGACAGAGGGTAAGGGGAAAGGGGGCATCCTTGAGGAGGGGTCAGGACTAGAGAGTGGGGGCAGCTGGAGGCATGGAAGGTCCCAGGAATCAGGGACTGACAGGAACCGATTCCTACACCCCCCCCCGAACTACTGGATAGAAGCTGCAGAAGCCAGAGCAGCAGCCCTGGCTTGCCTAGGCCAAGGGCCCTGAGTGAGTCCCTCTGAGGATGAGGAAGAGGAGGAGGGGGTGGAGGAGGAAGAGGAGGAAGAGCAGGAGGAAGAGGAGGAAGAGAAGGAGGAAGAAGAGGAGGAGGAGGAGGAGGCGGAGGAGTAGAAGGAGGAGGAGGAGGGGCAGGAGGGAAGGTGTCAATAGGCAACGGGATTAATGGAGGCCTCCATTACGGAGGCATGTGTCCAGGCAGGCACCCACCAACCCTCAGGGGCAGCTCCGGGCACCAGGGACTTGGTGTGGGTATCTCTGGGGCGGGGACTGTCAGTCAGTCAGCAAGACTGTGTGTCAGTGCACATGGTGGGACAGGGGCCTGGCGGACCTTGGTCCCCCGCCCTGGACTGTCAGATGTCAGCCCCATGCCCAGACACACACCAATCTGCCCATAGCCCCTTGGCCCGGCCGACCAGCACCTGCTTTGGCCTGGGGCTCTGGCTCTGGTGGCTGGCCACCACCCCTCAGGTCAAGTTCAGCGTGGGGGTCATGGCTGCTGGTCAACTGGATGGGCGGGGTCCCCGTGGCCTAGCAACCACAGGAGCCCTCTGTGATGTCCTAGCCCCTGGCAATCTGTGATGGCCACACTGGCACTGGGCAGCCCAACTGCCCTGCCACTAGGTCAGGCAACAGCGCCCAGACGCCTGGGCCCTGGCACAGAGGGACGGAAGGATGGGAAGACAGTGCTGACCGACGAGGGACCTCAGGGCTGGCAGCCAAGAGAAGACAGGTGGAGGTGCGCCCGGGATCCAGGGAGCCCAGGCCAGAGCTACCTGCATGCCTGCCTGCCTTCCTGGATGTCTGTATGCTGCCTTTGTCCAGGTAGGTTTCTCAGGTCCCCTCCAATCCTGTCCTCTCCTGTCCTCTCCTGTCCTCACCATCCTCTCCCCTCTCCTCTCCTCCGCACTTTGCTTCTCTCTTTGTCTGTCCTCTCTTCCAGGTGCCCTGCTCACCAGCTCCAGCACTTGTGATGGTTCTCCAGTGACAGCTGTTCGCAACCCCTTCCACCCCCTGCCTGCCCCTAATGTGATCCAGCTCACAGGGTCTCCGGCTCACCCCACCCAAACCCACACGCCCCAACACATTCCCTGGTTCAGCCCCTCTGCCCTATTCAGCCAAACTGGGCCTTTGCAACCTACCTATGCATCGTTGTTTCTCCTCACCATTAAGGAGAAATCTCCTTTTGTACTTAGCTTGGTTGACTGGTGGATGGATGGATGGATGGATGGATGGATGGATGGATGAATGGATGGATGAATGGATGGATAGATGTATGGGTGGATGAATGGATGGATGGATGGACAGGTCAATGGATCGGTTTTGTAGAGGCAGAGTACCATCTAGGGGTACTGGAGACCGCTGGTGTCAGATCCTTAGTCAATGTCAAATGTAAAACATTAATTCATCAATAACAAAAATGAATAAGCACCTAAATAAATAGATAAATATAAAAACTGGGTTAAAAAATACATGGCGTCTTTGCCTTTCTGCATATGGAATGCTGTGCGGATCTTAACAAGGATAGCATTGTCCTGAGTAGCCCATTTGAAGTCGTGGAATATTTCCTTTTCCTTTTTCGTTTTTTACTTTCTATTTTCTTGATTATTCACTGGAATAAATAGACAGGAATTGAGAGGGAAGGGAGGTAGAGAGAGTTTGAGACAGAGAGAGAGACAACTGCAGCACTTCCGCACCACTTGTAAAGATTTCCCCTGGCAGGTGGGAACCAGGGTGTTGAAGCCCAGTCCTCCTGCATTGTAACATGAGTGCTTAACTGGGTGTGGCACCACCTGGTACCCTTGATGGGACCCTTTTTTTTAGCAATGAAAAGAAATTCTCTTGGCAAGGTAATAAATAAATGAAGAAGTAAATAAAAGTGCATTTACATTAACTCAGTGGAAACACACAGGGACATATACGTCTCTGTTACCTGTATTACTTCTTCATGTATGGATTGATTGCCTCAAGGGGTTATTGCCACAGCTGAGTGCCTACGCCAGGAATAATCCACAGCTCCTGCACTCCATTTGTTCCCCTTTCGCTGCCCTTGTTGCTTGGTCACTGTGGTGGTTATTGTTTTTGTTGTTGTTGTTGTTACTGACCTTGCATCTGACAGACATAAAAGGAGAGAGCAGAGGAAATACAGGGTGGGAGAGAAAGATAGAGCTCCTAAAGACCTGCTTCACCCCCTGTAAAGCGACTCCCCTGCAGGTGGCGGTCTGGGGGCCAGACCCCAAATCCCTCCACCTGTCCCCTCTATTCGTGAGCGCCACAAGCCCTTAACCCTCTGACATACCGCCAAACCTCCCTGGATTTGCTTTTGAAGGCAGTATCACCTGCCTCGTTTTGAATCCTCATTATCCTGAGGGTCAGTCCTGATGACAGTGTCATGACAGGACACATGGAGATCTCTGTTATCAGAGAGCACCTGGAACAGCAGCTGGGGCTCTAGTGCCAGGGCAGGAGCAACTCCCCATGCACCCTCCACGGAGTCCACCTGCCTGCATTTTGGTCCTTTTCCCTCCAAAAAAAATTTTTCCCTTTTTTCACTTTGAAACAGGCAGCAGACAGGTTACCCAGGCAGGGGAAAAAAATAAAAAGCCTTTTTTTTTTTTTACCGAAGTGAATGACCATCTTCTGGCAAGTATAGGTTTTGAACCTGAAAACTCTGTCTGTCTGTCTCTTAGTCCACAGAAAGAGCCACTAGCCCAGCCAGATCTCACGCTCAGATGGGGTGTTTTTCCAGTCAAAGGTCTGAACAGCGCACTAGGGATTGGGCGGCCTGAGACCCAAATGTTACATTGTAGATGGACTGTTTGCAGGTCTTGCTCCCCAGGACATTGGACTGTCTCAACTCCCTCCCCTACAGCATGAAAAAAAGACTCTTGACAACCTTGGAGCAACTGGAGTGGGGGCGAGGGGAGCTGTTTGCATGTCTGCACTGCTCATGCCCAGGTGTCTGTGGGGGTCCGTGGCAGAGGCTGTAAGGGGGCTAGGGGGCAGAAGGAGACTGTTTGAGAGTCAGGCTGCAGGCAGGGGAGCCCAGGAGTGTGTGCAGGGCTGTGTGTGTGTGGGTATGGTGCAGGGGGTTAGGGCAGGTCCCCCTGCTGGATGGTGAGATGGCAGCTGGGCTGTCCCTGGGCCCTCATGGCTGAAGGGCAGAAGCAGGGTGGCAGTAAAGTAGCGCAGGGAGGAACAGAGTAGATGTTAGTTGGGAGCTGGGGGACAGAGGGTAAGGGGAAAGGGGGCATCCTTGAGGAGGGGTCAGGACTAGAGAGTGGGGGCAGCTGGAGGCATGGAAGGTCCCAGGAATCAGGGACTGACAGGAACCGATTCCTACACCCCCCCCGAACTACTGGATAGAAGCTGCAGAAGCCAGAGCAGCAGCCCTGGCTTGCCTAGGCCAAGGGCCCTGAGTGAGTCCCTCTGAGGATGAGGAAGAGGAGGAGGGGGTGGAGGAGGAGGAGGAGGAAGAGCAGGAGGAAGAGGAGGAAGAGAAGGAGGAAGAAGAGGAGGAGGAGGAGGCGGAGGAGGAGGAGGAGGAGGGGCAGGAGGGCAGCTGTCAATAGGCAACGGGATTAATGGAGGCCTCCATTACGGAGGCATGTGTCCAGGCAGGCACCCACCAACCCTCAGGGGCAGCTCAGGGCACCCAGGGACTTGGTGTGGGTATCTCTGGGGCGGGGACTGTCAGTCAGTCAGCAAGACTGTGTGTCAGTGCACATGGTGGGACAGGGGCCTGGCGGACCTTGGTCCCCCGCCCTGGACTGTCAGATGCCAGCTCCATGCCCAGACACACACCAATCTGCCCATAGCCCCTTGGCCCGGCCGACCAGCACCTGCTTTGGCCTGGGGCTCTGGCTCTGGTGGCTGGCCACCACCCCTCAGGTCAAGTTCAGCGTGGGGGTCATGGCTGCTGGTCAACTGGATGGGCGGGGTCCCCGTGGCCTAGCAACCACAGGAGCCCTCTGTGATGTCCTAGCCCCTGGCAATCTGTGCTGGCCACACTGGCACTGGGCAGCCCAACTGCTCTGCCACTAGGTCAGGCAACAGCGCCCAGACGCCTGGGCCCTGGCACAGAGGGACAGAAGGATTGGAAGACAGTGCTGACCGACGAGGGACCTCAGGGCTGGCAGCCAAGAGAAGACAGGTGGAGGTGCTCCCGGGATCCAGGGAGCCCAGGCCAGAGCTGCCTGCATGCCTGCCTGCCTGCCTTCCTGGATGTCTGTATGCTGCCTTTGTCCAGGTAGGTTTCTCAGGTCCCCTCCAATCCTGTCCTCTCCTGTCCTCTCCTGTCCTCACCATCCTCTCCCCTCTCCTCTCCTCCGCACTTTTCTTCTCTCCTTTGTCTGTCCTCTCTTCCAGGTGCCCTGCTCACCAGCTCCAGCACTTGTGATGGTTCTCCAGTGACAGCTGTTCGCAACCCCTTCCACCCCCTGCCTGCCCCTAATGTGACCCAGCTCACAGGGTCTCCGGCTCACCCCACCCAAACCCACACGCCCCAACACATTCCCTGGTTCAGCCCCTCTGCCCTATTCAGCCAAACTGGGCCTTTGCAACCTAACTATGCATCGTTGTTTCTCCTCACCATTAAGGAGAGATCTCCTTTTGTACTTAGCTTGGTTGACTGGTGGATGGATGGATGGATGGATGGATGGATGGATGAATGGATGGATGAATGGATGGATAGATGTATGGGTGGATGGATGGATGGATGGATGGATGGACAGGTCAATGGATCGGTTTTGTAGAGGCAGAGTACCATCTAGGGGTACTGGAGACCGCTGGTGTCAGATCCTTAGTCAATGTCAAATGTAAAACATTAATTCATCAATAACAAAAATGAATAAGCACCTAAATAAATAGATAAATATAAAAACTGGGTTAAAAAATACATGGCGTCTTTGCCTTTCTGCATATGGAATGCTGTGCGGATCTTAACAAGGATAGCATTGTCCTGAGTAGCCCATTTGAAGTCGTGGAATATTTCCTTTTCCTTTTTCTTTTTTTACTTTCTATTTTCTTGATTATTCACTGGAATAAATAGACAGGAATTGAGAGGGAAGGGAGGTAGAGAGAGTTTGAGACAGAGAGAGAGACAACTGCAGCACTTCCGCACCACTTGTAAAGATTTCCCCTGGCAGGTGGGAACCAGGGTGTTGAAGCCCAGTCCTCCTGCATTGTAACATGAGTGCTTAACTGGGTGTGGCACCACCTGGTACCCTTGATGGGACCCTTTTTTTAGCAATGAAAAGAAATTCTCTTGGCAAGGTAATAAATAAATGAAGAAGTAAATAAAAGTGCATTTACATTAACTCAGTGGAAACACACAGGGACATATACGTCTCTGTTACCTGTATTACTTCTTCATGTATGGATTGATTGCCTCAAGGGGTTATTGCCACAGCTGAGTGCCTACGCCAGGAATAATCCACAGCTCCTGCACTCCATTTGTTCCCCTTTCGCTGCCCTTGTTGCTTGGTCACTGTGGTGGTTATTGTTTTTGTTGTTGTTGTTGTTACTGACCTTGCATCTGACAGACATAAAAGGAGAGAGCAGAGGAAATACAGGGTGGGAGAGAAAGATAGAGCTCCTAAAGACCTGCTTCACCCCCTGTAAAGCGAGTCCCCTGCAGGTGGCGGTCTGGGGGCCAGACCCCAAATCCCTCCACCTGTCCCCTCTATTTGTGAGCGCCACAAGCCCTTAACCCTCTGACATACCGCCAAACCTCCCTGGATTTGCTTTTGGAGGCAGTATCACCTGCCTCGTTTTGAATCCTCATTATCCTGAGGGTCAGTCCTGATGACAGTGTCATGACAGGACACACGGAGATCTCTGTTATCAGAGAGCACCTGGAACAGCAGCTGGGGCTCTAGTGCCAGGGCAGGAGCAACTCCCCATGCACCCTCCACGGAGTCCACCTGCCTGCATTTTGGTCCTTTTCCCTCCAAAAAAGATTTTTCCCTTTTTTCACTTTGAAACAGGCAGCAGACAGGTTACCCAGGCAGGGGAAAAAAAATAAAAAGCCTTTTTTTTTTTTTTTTTTTTTTTTTTTTTTACCGAAGTGAATGACCATCTTCTGGCAAGTATAGGTTTTGAAGCTGAAAACTCTGTCTGTCTGTCTCTTAGTCCACAGAAAGAGCCACTAGCCCAGCCAGATCTCACGCTCAGATGGGGTGTTTTTCCAGTCAAAGGTCTGCACAGCGCACTAGGGATTGGGCGGCCTGAGACCCAAATGTTACATTGTAGATGGACTGTTTGCAGGTCTTGCTCCCCAGGACATTGGACTGTCTCAACTCCCTCCCCTACAGCATGAAAAAAAGACTCTTGACAACCTTGGAGCAACTGGAGTGGGGGCGAGGGGAGCTGTTTGCATGTCTGCACTGCTCATGCCCAGGTGTCTCTGGGGGTCCGTGGCAGAGGCTGTAAGGGGGCTAGGGGGCAGAAGGAGACTGTTTGATAGGCAGGCTGCAGGCAGGGGAGCCCAGGAGTGTGTGCAGGGCTGTGTGTGTGTGGGTGTGGTGCAGGGGGTTAGGGCAGGTCCCCCTGCTGGATGGTGAGATGGCAGCTGGGCTGTCCCTGGGCCCTCATGGCTGAAGGGCAGAAGCAGGGTGGCAGTAAAGTAGCGCAGGGAGGAACAGAGTAGATGTTAGTTGGGAGCTGGGGGACAGAGGGTAAGGGGAAAGGGGGCATCCTTGAGGAGGGGTCAGGACTAGAGAGTGGGGGCAGCTGGAGGCATGGAAGGTCCCAGGAATCAGGGACTGACAGGAACCGATTCCTACACCCCCCCCCCGAACTACTGGATAGAAGCTGCAGAAGCCAGAGCAGCAGCCCTGGCTTGCCTAGGCCAAGGGCCCTGAGTGAGTCCCTCTGAGGATGAGGAAGAGGAGGAGGGGGTGGAGGAGGAAGAGGAGGAAGAGCAGGAGGAAGAGGAGGAAGAGAAGGAGGAAGAAGAGGAGGAGGAGGAGGAGGCGGAGGAGTAGAAGGAGGAGGAGGAGGGGCAGGAGGGAAGGTGTCAATAGGCAACGGGATTAATGGAGGCCTCCATTACGGAGGCATGTGTCCAGGCAGGCACCCACCAACCCTCAGGGGCAGCTCCGGGCACCAGGGACTTGGTGTGGGTATCTCTGGGGCGGGGACTGTCAGTCAGTCAGCAAGACTGTGTGTCAGTGCACATGGTGGGACAGGGGCCTGGCGGACCTTGGTCCCCCGCCCTGGACTGTCAGATGTCAGCCCCATGCCCAGACACACACCAATCTGCCCATAGCCCCTTGGCCCGGCCGACCAGCACCTGCTTTGGCCTGGGGCTCTGGCTCTGGTGGCTGGCCACCACCCCTCAGGTCAAGTTCAGCGTGGGGGTCATGGCTGCTGGTCAACTGGATGGGCGGGGTCCCCGTGGCCTAGCAACCACAGGAGCCCTCTGTGATGTCCTAGCCCCTGGCAATCTGTGCTGGCCACACTGGCACTGGGCAGCCCAACTGCCCTGCCACTAGGTCAGGCAACAGCGCCCAGACGCCTGGGCCCTGGCACAGAGGGACGGAAGGATGGGAAGACAGTGCTGACCGACGAGGGACCTCAGGGCTGGCAGCCAAGAGAAGACAGGTGGAGGTGCGCCCGGGATCCAGGGAGCCCAGGCCAGAGCTACCTGCATGCCTGCCTGCCTTCCTGGATGTCTGTATGCTGCCTTTGTCCAGGTAGGTTTCTAAGGTCCCCTCCAATCCTGTCCTCTCCTGTCCTCTCCTGTCCTCACCATCCTCTCCCCTCTCCTCTCCTCCGCACTTTGCTTCTCTCTTTGTCTGTCCTCTCTTCCAGGTGCCCTGCTCACCAGCTCCAGCACTTGTGATGGTTCTCCAGTGACAGCTGTTCGCAACCCCTTCCACCCCCTGCCTGCCCCTAATGTGATCCAGCTCACAGGGTCTCCGGCTCACCCCACCCAAACCCACACGCCCCAACACATTCCCTGGTTCAGCCCCTCTGCCCTATTCAGCCAAACTGGGCCTTTGCAACCTACCTATGCATCGTTGTTTCTCCTCACCATTAAGGAGAAATCTCCTTTTGTACTTAGCTTGGTTGACTGGTGGATGGATGGATGGATGGATGGATGGATGGATGGATGAATGGATGGATGAATGGATGGATAGATGTATGGGTGGATGGATGGATGGATGGATGGACAGGTCAATGGATCGGTTTTGTAGAGGCAGAGTACCATCTAGGGGTACTGGAGACCGCTGGTGTCAGATCCTTAGTCAATGTCAAATGTAAAACATTAATTCATCAATAACAAAAATGAATAAGCACCTAAATAAATAGATAAATATAAAAACTGGGTTAAAAAATACATGGCGTCTTTGCCTTTCTGCATATGGAATGCTGTGCGGATCTTAACAAGGATAGCATTGTCCTGAGTAGCCCATTTGAAGTCGTGGAATATTTCCTTTTCCTTTTTCGTTTTTTACTTTCTATTTTCTTGATTATTCACTGGAATAAATAGACAGGAATTGAGAGGGAAGGGAGGTAGAGAGAGTTTGAGACAGAGAGAGAGACAACTGCAGCACTTCCGCACCACTTGTAAAGATTTCCCCTGGCAGGTGGGAACCAGGGTGTTGAAGCCCAGTCCTCCTGCATTGTAACATGAGTGCTTAACTGGGTGTGGCACCACCTGGTACCCTTGATGGGACCCTTTTTTTTAGCAATGAAAAGAAATTCTCTTGGCAATGTAATAAATAAATGAAGAAGTAAATAAAAGTGCATTTACATTAACTCAGTGGAAACACACAGGGACATATACGTCTCTGTTACCTGTATTACTTCTTCATGTATGGATTGATTGCCTCAAGGGGTTATTGCCACAGCTGAGTGCCTACGCCAGGAATAATCCACAGCTCCTGCACTCCATTTGTTCCCCTTTCGCTGCCCTTGTTGCTTGGTCACTGTGGTGGTTATTGTTTTTGTTGTTGTTGTTGTTACTGACCTTGCATCTGACAGACATAAAAGGAGAGAGCAGAGGAAATACAGGGTGGGAGAGAAAGATAGAGCTCCTAAAGACCTGCTTCACCCCCTGTAAAGCGACTCCCCTGCAGGTGGCGGTCTGGGGGCCAGACCCCAAATCCCTCCACCTGTCCCCTCTATTCGTGAGCGCCACAAGCCCTTAACCCTCTGACATACCGCCAAACCTCCCTGGATTTGCTTTTGAAGGCAGTATCACCTGCCTCGTTTTGAATCCTCATTATCCTGAGGGTCAGTCCTGATGACAGTGTCATGACAGGACACACGGAGATCTCTGTTATCAGAGAGCACCTGGAACAGCAGCTGGGGCTCTAGTGCCAGGGCAGGAGCAACTCCCCATGCACCCTCCACGGAGTCCACCTGCCTGCATTTTGGTCCTTTTCCCTCCAAAAAAGATTTTTCCCTTTTTTCACTTTGAAACAGGCAGCAGACAGGTTACCCAGGCAGGGGAAAAAAAAATAAAAAGCCTTTTTTTTTTTTTTTTTTTTTTTACCGAAGTGAATGACCATCTTCTGGCAAGTATAGGTTTTGAACCTGAAAACTCTGTCTGTCTGTCTCTTAGTCCACAGAAAGAGCCACTAGCCCAGCCAGATCTCACGCTCAGATGGGGTGTTTTTCCAGTCAAAGGTCTGCACAGCGCACTAGGGATTGGGCGGCCTGAGACCCAAATGTTACATTGTAGATGGACTGTTTGCAGGTCTTGCTCCCCAGGACATTGGACTGTCTCAACTCCCTCCCCTACAGCATGAAAAAAAGACTCTTGACAACCTTGGAGCAACTGGAGTGGGGGCGAGGGGAGCTGTTTGCATGTCTGCACTGCTCATGCCCAGGTGTCTGTGGGGGTCCGTGGCAGAGGCTGTAAGGGGGCTAGGGGGCAGAAGGAGACTGTTTGAGAGGCAGGCTGCAGGCAGGGGAGCCCAGGAGTGTGTGCAGGGCTGTGTGTGTGTGGGTATGGTGCAGGGGGTTAGGGCAGGTCCCCCTGCTGGATGGTGAGATGGCAGCTGGGCTGTCCCTGGGCCCTCATGGCTGAAGGGCAGAAGCAGGGTGGCAGTAAAGTAGCGCAGGGAGGAACAGAGTAGATGTTAGTTGGGAGCTGGGGGACAGAGGGTAAGGGGAAAGGGGGCATCCTTGAGGAGGGGTCAGGACTAGAGAGTGGGGGCAGCTGGAGGCATGGAAGGTCCCAGGAATCAGGGACTGACAGGAACCGATTCCTACACCCCCCCCGAACTACTGGATAGAAGCTGCAGAAGCCAGAGCAGCAGCCCTGGCTTGCCTAGGCCAAGGGCCCTGAGTGAGTCCCTCTGAGGATGAGGAAGAGGAGGAGGGGGTGGAGGAGGAGGAGGAGGAAGAGCAGGAGGAAGAGGAGGAAGAGAAGGAGGAAGAAGAGGAGGAGGAGGAGGCGGAGGAGGAGGAGGAGGAGGGGCAGGAGGGCAGCTGTCAATAGGCAACGGGATTAATGGAGGCCTCCATTACAGAGGCATGTGTCCAGGCAGGCACCCACCAACCCTCAGGGGCAGCTCAGGGCACCCAGGGACTTGGTGTGGGTATCTCTGGGGCGGGGACTGTCAGTCAGTCAGCAAGACTGTGTGTCAGTGCACATGGTGGGACAGGGGCCTGGCGGACCTTGGTCCCCCGCCCTGGACTGTCAGATGCCAGCCCCATGCCCAGACACACACCAATCTGCCCATAGCCCCTTGGCACGGCCGACCAGCACCTGCTTTGGCCTGGGGCTCTGGCTCTGGTGGCTGGCCACCACCCCTCAGGTCAAGTTCAGCGTGGGGGTCATGGCTGCTGGTCAACTGGATGGGCGGGGTCCCCGTGGCCTAGCAACCACAGGAGCCCTCTGTGATGTCCTAGCCCCTGGCAATCTGTGCTGGCCACACTGGCACTGGACAGCCCAACTGCTCTGCCACTAGGTCAGGCAACAGCGCCCAGACGCCTGGGCCCTGGCACAGAGGGACGGAAGGATGGGAAGACAGTGCTGACCGACGAGGGACCTCAGGGCTGGCAGCCAAGAGAAGACAGGTGGAGGTGCTCCCGGGATCCAGGGAGCCCAGGCCAGAGCTGCCTGCATGCCTGCCTGCCTGCCTTCCTGGATGTCTCTATGCTGCCTTTGTCCAGGTAGGTTTCTCAGGTCCCCTCCAATCCTGTCCTCTCCTGTCCTCTCCTGTCCTCACCATCCTCTCCCCTCTCCTCTCCTCCGCACTTTGCTTCTCTCCTTTGTCTGTCCTCTCTTCCACGTGCCCTGCTCACCAGCTCCAGCACTTGTGATGGTTCTCCAGTGACAGCTGTTCGCAACCCCTTCCACCCCCTGCCTGCCCCTAATGTGACCCAGCTCACAGGGTCTCCGGCTTACCCCACCCAAACCCACACGCCCCAACACATTCCCTGGTTCAGCCCCTCTGCCCTATTCAGCCAAACTGGGCCTTTGCAACCTAACTATGCATCGTTGTTTCTCCTCACCATTAAGGAGAGATCTCCTTTTGTACTTAGCTTGGTTGACTGCTGGATGGATGGATGGATGGATGGATGGATGGATGTTGGATGAATGGATGGATGAATGGATGGATAGATGTATGGGTGGATGGATGGATGGATGGATGGACAGGTCAATGGATCGGTTTTGTAGAGGCAGAGTATCATCTAGGGGTACTGGAGACCGCTGGTGTCAGATCCTTAGTCAATGTCAAATGTAAAACATTAATTCATCAATAACAAAAATGAATAAGCACCTAAATAAATAGATAAATATAAAAACTGGGTTAAAAAATACATGGCGTCTTTGCCTTTCTGCATATGGAATGCTGTGCGGATCTTAACAAGGATAGCATTGTCCTGAGTAGCCCATTTGAAGTCGTGGAATATTTCCTTTTCCTTTTTCGTTTTTTACTTTCTATTTTCTTGATTATTCACTGGAATAAATAGACAGGAATTGAGAGGGAAGGGAGGTAGAGAGAGTTTGAGACAGAGAGAGAGACAACTGCAGCACTTCCGCACCACTTGTAAAGATTTCCCCTGGCAGGTGGGAACCAGGGTGTTGAAGCCCAGTCCTCCTGCATTGTAACATGAGTGCTTAACTGGGTGTGGCACCACCTGGTACCCTTGATGGGACCCTTTTTTTTAGCAATGAAAAGAAATTCTCTTGGCAAGGTAATAAATAAATGAAGAAGTAAATAAAAGTGCATTTACATTAACTCAGTGGAAACACACAGGGACATATACGTCTCTGTTACCTGTATTACTTCATCATGTATGGATTGATTGCCTCAAGGGGTTATTGCCACAGCTGAGTGCCTACGCCAGGAATAATCCACAGCTCCTGCACTCCATTTGTTCCCCTTTCGCTGCCCTTGTTGCTTGGTCACTGTGGTGGTTATTGTTTTTGTTGTTGTTGTTGTTACTGACCTTGCATCTGACAGACATAAAAGGAGAGAGCAGAGGAAATACAGGGTGGGAGAGAAAGATAGAGCTCCTAAAGACCTGCTTCACCCCCTGTAAAGCGACTCCCCTGCAGGTGGCGGTCTGGGGGCCAGACCCCAAATCCCTCCACCTGTCCCCTCTATTCGTGAGCGCCACAAGACCTTAACCCTCTGACATACCGCCAAACCTCCCTGGATTTGCTTTTGAAGGCAGTATCACCTGCCTCGTTTTGAATCCTCATTATCCTGAGGGTCAGTCCTGATGACAGTGTCATGACAGGACACACGGAGATCTCTGTTATCAGAGAGCACCTGGAACAGCAGCTGGGGCTCTAGTGCCAGGGCAGGAGCAACTCCCCATGCACCCTCCACGGAGTCCACCTGCCTGCATTTTGGTCCTTTTCCCTCCAAAAAAGATTTTTCCCTTTTTTCACTTTGAAACAGGCAGCAGACAGGTTACCCAGGCAGCGGAAAAAAAAATAAAAAGCCTTTTTTTTTTTTTTACCGAAGTGAATGACCATCTTCTGGCAAGTATAGGTTTTGAACCTGAAAACTCTGTCTGTCTGTCTCTTAGTCCACAGAAAGAGCCACTAGCCCAGCCAGATCTCACGCTCAGATGGGGTGTTTTTCCAGTCAAAGGTCTGAACAGCGCACTAGGGATTGGGCGGCCTGAGACCCAAATGTTACATTGTAGATGGACTGTTTGCAGGTCTTGCTCCCCAGGACATTGGACTGTCTCAACTCCCTCCCCTACAGCATGAAAAAAAGACTCTTGACAACCTTGGAGCAACTGGAGTGGGGGCGAGGGGAGCTGTTTGCATGTCTGCACTGCTCATGCCCAGGTGTCTGTGGGGGTCCGTGGCAGAGGCTGTAAGGGGGCTAGGGGGCAGAAGGAGACTGTTTGAGAGGCAGGCTGCAGGCAGGGGAGCCCAGGAGTGTGTGCAGGGCTGTGTGTGTGTGGGTGTGGTGCAGGGGGTTAGGGCAGGTCCCCCTGCTGGATGGTGAGATGGCAGCTGGGCTGTCCCTGGGCCCTCATGGCTGAAGGGCAGAAGCAGGGTGGCAGTAAAGTAGCGCAGGGAGGAACAGAGTAGATGTTAGTTGGGAGCTGGGGGACAGAGGGTAAGGGGAAAGGGGGCATCCTTGAGGAGGGGTCAGGACTAGAGAGTGGGGGCAGCTGGAGGCATGGAAGGTCCCAGGAATCAGGGACTGACAGGAACCGATTCCTACACCCCCCCCCGAACTACTGGATAGAAGCTGCAGAAGCCAGAGCAGCAGCCCTGGCTTGCCTAGGCCAAGGGCCCTGAGTGAGTCCCTCTGAGGATGAGGAAGAGGAGGAGGGGGTGGAGGAGGAAGAGGAGGAAGAGCAGGAGGAAGAGGAGGAAGAGAAGGAGGAAGAAGAGGAGGAGGAGGAGGAGGCGGAGGAGTAGAAGGAGGAGGAGGAGGGGCAGGAGGGAAGGTGTCAATAGGCAACGGGATTAATGGAGGCCTCCATTACGGAGGCATGTGTCCAGGCAGGCACCCACCAACCCTCAGGGGCAGCTCCGGGCACCAGGGACTTGGTGTGGGTATCTCTGGGGCGGGGACTGTCAGTCAGTCAGCAAGACTGTGTGTCAGTGCACATGGTGGGACAGGGGCCTGGCGGACCTTGGTCCCCCGCCCTGGACTGTCAGATGTCAGCCCCATGCCCAGACACACACCAATCTGCCCATAGCCCCTTGGCCCGGCCGACCAGCACCTGCTTTGGCCTGGGGCTCTGGCTCTGGTGGCTGGCCACCACCCCTCAGGTCAAGTTCAGCGTGGGGGTCATGGCTGCTGGTCAACTGGATGGGCGGGGTCCCCGTGGCCTAGCAACCACAGGAGCCCTCTGTGATGTCCTAGCCCCTGGCAATCTGTGCTGGCCACACTGGCACTGGGCAGCCCAACTGCCCTGCCACTAGGTCAGGCAACAGCGCCCAGACGCCTGGGCCCTGGCACAGAGGGACGGAAGGATGGGAAGACAGTGCTGACCGACGAGGGACCTCAGGGCTGGCAGCCAAGAGAAGACAGGTGGAGGTGCTCCCGGGATCCAGGGAGCCCAGGCCAGAGCTACCTGCATGCCTGCCTGCCTTCCTGGATGTCTGTATGCTGCCTTTGTCCAGGTAGGTTTCTCAGGTCCCCTCCAATCCTGTCCTCTCCTGTCCTCTCCTGTCCTCACCATCCTCTCCCCTCTCCTCTCCTCCGCACTTTGCTTCTCTCTTTGTCTGTCCTCTCTTCCAGGTGCCCTGCTCACCAGCTCCAGCACTTGTGATGGTTCTCCAGTGACAGCTGTTCGCAACCCCTTCCACCCCCTGCCTGCCCCTAATGTGATCCAGCTCACAGGGTCTCCGGCTCACCCCACCCAAACCCACACGCCCCAACACATTCCCTGGTTCAGCCCCTCTGCCCTATTCAGCCAAACTGGGCCTGTGCAACCTACCTATGCATCGTTGTTTCTCCTCACCATTAAGGAGAAATCTCCTTTTGTACTTAGCTTGGTTGACTGGTGGATGGATGGATGGATGGATGGATGGATGAATGGATGGATGAATGGATGGATAGATGTATGGGTGGATGGATGGATGGATGGATGGACAGGTCAATGGATCGGTTTTGTAGAGGCAGAGTACCATCTAGGGGTACTGGAGACCGCTGGTGTCAGATCCTTAGTCAATGTCAAATGTAAAACATTAATTCATCAATAACAAAAATGAATAAGCACCTAAATAAATAGATAAATATAAAAACTGGGTTAAAAAATACATGGCGTCTTTGCCTTTCTGCATATGGAATGCTGTGCGGATCTTAACAAGGATAGCATTGTCCTGAGTAGCCCATTTGAAGTCGTGGAATATTTCCTTTTCCTTTTTCGTTTTTTACTTTCTATTTTCTTGATTATTCACTGGAATAAATAGACAGGAATTGAGAGGGAAGGGAGGTAGAGAGAGTTTGAGACAGAGAGAGAGACAACTGCAGCACTTCCGCACCACTTGTAAAGATTTCCCCTGGCAGGTGGGAACCAGGGTGTTGAAGCCCAGTCCTCCTGCATTGTAACATGAGTGCTTAACTGGGTGTGGCACCACCTGGTACCCTTGATGGGACCCTTTTTTTTAGCAATGAAAAGAAATTCTCTTGGCAAGGTAATAAATAAATGAAGAAGTAAATAAAAGTGCATTTACATTAACTCAGTGGAAACACACAGGGACATATACGTCTCTGTTACCTGTATTACTTCATCATGTATGGATTGATTGCCTCAAGGGGTTATTGCCACAGCTGAGTGCCTACGCCAGGAATAATCCACAGCTCCTGCACTCCATTTGTTCCCCTTTCGCTGCCCTTGTTGCTTGGTCACTGTGGTGGTTATTGTTTTTGTTGTTGTTGTTGTTACTGACCTTGCATCTGACAGACATAAAAGGAGAGAGCAGAGGAAATACAGGGTGGGAGAGAAAGATAGAGCTCCTAAAGACCTGCTTCACCCCCTGTAAAGCGAGTCCCCTGCAGGTGGCGGTCTGGGGGCCAGACCCCAAATCCCTCCACCTGTCCCCTCTATTCGTGAGCGCCACAAGACCTTAACCCTCTGACATACCGCCAAACCTCCCTGGATTTGCTTTTGAAGGCAGTATCACCTGCCTCGTTTTGAATCCTCATTATCCTGAGGGTCAGTCCTGATGACAGTGTCATGACAGGACACACGGAGATCTCTGTTATCAGAGAGCACCTGGAACAGCAGCTGGGGCTCTAGTGCCAGGGCAGGAGCAACTCCCCATGCACCCTCCACGGAGTCCACCTGCCTGCATTTTGGTCCTTTTCCCTCCAAAAAAGATTTTTCCCTTTTTTCACTTTGAAACAGGCAGCAGACAGGTTACCCAGGCAGCGGAAAAAAAAATAAAAAGCCTTTTTTTTTTTTTTACCGAAGTGAATGACCATCTTCTGGCAAGTATAGGTTTTGAACCTGAAAACTCTGTCTGTCTGTCTCTTAGTCCACAGAAAGAGCCACTAGCCCAGCCAGATCTCACGCTCAGATGGGGTGTTTTTCCAGTCAAAGGTCTGAACAGCGCACTAGGGATTGGGCGGCCTGAGACCCAAATGTTACATTGTAGATGGACTGTTTGCAGGTCTTGCTCCCCAGGACATTGGACTGTCTCAACTCCCTCCCCTACAGCATGAAAAAAAGACTCTTGACAACCTTGGAGCAACTGGAGTGGGGGCGAGGGGAGCTGTTTGCATGTCTGCACTGCTCATGCCCAGGTGTCTGTGGGGGTCCGTGGCAGAGGCTGTAAGGGGGCTAGGGGGCAGAAGGAGACTGTTTGAGAGGCAGGCTGCAGGCAGGGGAGCCCAGGAGTGTGTGCAGGGCTGTGTGTGTGTGGGTGTGGTGCAGGGGGTTAGGGCAGGTCCCCCTGCTGGATGGTGAGATGGCAGCTGGGCTGTCCCTGGGCCCTCATGGCTGAAGGGCAGAAGCAGGGTGGCAGTAAAGTAGCGCAGGGAGGAACAGAGTAGATGTTAGTTGGGAGCTGGGGGACAGAGGGTAAGGGGAAAGGGGGCATCCTTGAGGAGGGGTCAGGACTAGAGAGTGGGGGCAGCTGGAGGCATGGAAGGTCCCAGGAATCAGGGACTGACAGGAACCGATTCCTACACCCCCCCCCGAACTACTGGATAGAAGCTGCAGAAGCCAGAGCAGCAGCCCTGGCTTGCCTAGGCCAAGGGCCCTGAGTGAGTCCCTCTGAGGATGAGGAAGAGGAGGAGGGGGTGGAGGAGGAAGAGGAGGAAGAGCAGGAGGAAGAGGAGGAAGAGAAGGAGGAAGAAGAGGAGGAGGAGGAGGAGGCGGAGGAGTAGAAGGAGGAGGAGGAGGGGCAGGAGGGAAGGTGTCAATAGGCAACGGGATTAATGGAGGCCTCCATTACGGAGGCATGTGTCCAGGCAGGCACCCACCAACCCTCAGGGGCAGCTCCGGGCACCAGGGACTTGGTGTGGGTATCTCTGGGGCGGGGACTGTCAGTCAGTCAGCAAGACTGTGTGTCAGTGCACATGGTGGGACAGGGGCCTGGCGGACCTTGGTCCCCCGCCCTGGACTGTCAGATGTCAGCCCCATGCCCAGACACACACCAATCTGCCCATAGCCCCTTGGCCCGGCCGACCAGCACCTGCTTTGGCCTGGGGCTCTGGCTCTGGTGGCTGGCCACCACCCCTCAGGTCAAGTTCAGCGTGGGGGTCATGGCTGCTGGTCAACTGGATGGGCGGGGTCCCCGTGGCCTAGCAACCACAGGAGCCCTCTGTGATGTCCTAGCCCCTGGCAATCTGTGCTGGCCACACTGGCACTGGGCAGCCCAACTGCCCTGCCACTAGGTCAGGCAACAGCGCCCAGACGCCTGGGCCCTGGCACAGAGGGACGGAAGGATGGGAAGACAGTGCTGACCGACGAGGGACCTCAGGGCTGGCAGCCAAGAGAAGACAGGTGGAGGTGCTCCCGGGATCCAGGGAGCCCAGGCCAGAGCTACCTGCATGCCTGCCTGCCTTCCTGGATGTCTGTATGCTGCCTTTGTCCAGGTAGGTTTCTCAGGTCCCCTCCAATCCTGTCCTCTCCTGTCCTCTCCTGTCCTCACCATCCTCTCCCCTCTCCTCTCCTCCGCACTTTGCTTCTCTCTTTGTCTGTCCTCTCTTCCAGGTGCCCTGCTCACCAGCTCCAGCACTTGTGATGGTTCTCCAGTGACAGCTGTTCGCAACCCCTTCCACCCCCTGCCTGCCCCTAATGTGATCCAGCTCACAGGGTCTCCGGCTCACCCCACCCAAACCCACACGCCCCAACACATTCCCTGGTTCAGCCCCTCTGCCCTATTCAGCCAAACTGGGCCTGTGCAACCTACCTATGCATCGTTGTTTCTCCTCACCATTAAGGAGAAATCTCCTTTTGTACTTAGCTTGGTTGACTGGTGGATGGATGGATGGATGGATGGATGGATGAATGGATGGATGAATGGATGGATAGATGTATGGGTGGATGGATGGATGGATGGATGGACAGGTCAATGGATCGGTTTTGTAGAGGCAGAGTACCATCTAGGGGTACTGGAGACCGCTGGTGTCAGATCCTTAGTCAATGTCAAATGTAAAACATTAATTCATCAATAACAAAAATGAATAAGCACCTAAATAAATAGATAAATATAAAAACTGGGTTAAAAAATACATGGCGTCTTTGCCTTTCTGCATATGGAATGCTGTGCGGATCTTAACAAGGATAGCATTGTCCTGAGTAGCCCATTTGAAGTCGTGGAATATTTCCTTTTCCTTTTTCGTTTTTTACTTTCTATTTTCTTGATTATTCACTGGAATAAATAGACAGGAATTGAGAGGGAAGGGAGGTAGAGAGAGTTTGAGACAGAGAGAGAGACAACTGCAGCACTTCCGCACCACTTGTAAAGATTTCCCCTGGCAGGTGGGAACCAGGGTGTTGAAGCCCAGTCCTCCTGCATTGTAACATGAGTGCTTAACTGGGTGTGGCACCACCTGGTACCCTTGATGGGACCCTTTTTTTTAGCAATGAAAAGAAATTCTCTTGGCAAGGTAATAAATAAATGAAGAAGTAAATAAAAGTGCATTTACATTAACTCAGTGGAAACACACAGGGACATATACGTCTCTGTTACCTGTATTACTTCATCATGTATGGATTGATTGCCTCAAGGGGTTATTGCCACAGCTGAGTGCCTACGCCAGGAATAATCCACAGCTCCTGCACTCCATTTGTTCCCCTTTCGCTGCCCTTGTTGCTTGGTCACTGTGGTGGTTATTGTTTTTGTTGTTGTTGTTGTTACTGACCTTGCATCTGACAGACATAAAAGGAGAGAGCAGAGGAAATACAGGGTGGGAGAGAAAGATAGAGCTCCTAAAGACCTGCTTCACCCCCTGTAAAGCGACTCCCCTGCAGGTGGCGGTCTGGGGGCCAGACCCCAAATCCCTCCACCTGTCCCCTCTATTCGTGAGCGCCACAAGACCTTAACCCTCTGACATACCGCCAAACCTCCCTGGATTTGCTTTTGAAGGCAGTATCACCTGCCTCGTTTTGAATCCTCATTATCCTGAGGGTCAGTCCTGATGACAGTGTCATGACAGGACACACGGAGATCTCTGTTATCAGAGAGCACCTGGAACAGCAGCTGGGGCTCTAGTGCCAGGGCAGGAGCAACTCCCCATGCACCCTCCACGGAGTCCACCTGCCTGCATTTTGGTCCTTTTCCCTCCAAAAAAGATTTTTCCCTTTTTTCACTTTGAAACAGGCAGCAGACAGGTTACCCAGGCAGGGGAAAAAAAAATAAAAAGCCTTTTTTTTTTTTTTTTTTTTTTTACCGAAGTGAATGACCATCTTTGGCAAGTATAGGTTTTGAACCTGAAAATTCTGTCTGTCTGTCTCTTAGTCCACAGAAAGAGCCACTAGCCCAGCCAGATCTCACGCTCAGATGGGGTGTTTTTCCAGTCAAAGGTCTGCACAGCGCACTAGGGATTGGGCGGCCTGAGACCCAAATGTTACATTGTAGATGGACTGTTTGCAGGTCTTGCTCCCCAGGACATTGGACTGTCTCAACTCCCTCCCCTACAGCATGAAAAAAAGACTCTTGCCAACCTTGGAGCAACTGGAGTGGGGGCGAGGGGAGCTGTTAGCATGTCTGCACTGCTCATGCCCAGGTGTCTGTGGGGGTCCGTGGCAGAGGCTGTAAGGGGGCTAGGGGGCAGAAGGAGACTGTTTGAGAGGCAGGCTGCAGGCAGGGGAGCCCAGGAGTGTGTGCAGGGCTGTGTGTGTGTGGGTGTGGTGCAGGGGTTTAGGGCAGGTCCCCCTGCTGGATGGTGAGATGGCAGCTGGGCTGTCCCTGGGCCCTCATGGCTGAAGGGCAGAAGCAGGGTGGCAGTAAAGTAGCGCAGGCAGGAACAGAGTAGATGTTAGTTGGGAGCTGGGGGACAGAGGGTAAGGGGAAAGGGGGCATCCTTGAGGAGGGGTCAGGACTAGAGAGTGGGGGCAGCTGGAGGCATGGAAGGTCCCAGGAATCAGGGACTGACAGGAACCGATTCCTACACCCCCCCCCGAACTACTGGATAGAAGCTGCAGAAGCCAGAGCAGCAGCCCTGGCTTGCCTAGGCCAAGGGCCCTGAGTGAGTCCCTCTGAGGATGAGGAAGAGGAGGAGGGGGTGGAGGAGGAGGAGGAGGAAGAGCAGGAGGAAGAGGAGGAAGAGAAGGAGGAAGAAGAGGTGGAGGAGGAGGCGGAGGAGGAGGAGGAGGAGGGGCAGGAGGGCAGCTGTCAATAGGCAAAGGGATTAATGGAGGCCTCCATTACGGAGGCATGTGTCCAGGCAGGCACCCAACAACCCTCAGGGGCAGCTCAGGGCACCCAGGGACTTGGTGTGGGTATCTCTGGGGCGGGGACTGTCAGTCAGTCAGCAAGACTGTGTGTCAGTGCACATGGTGGGACAGGGGCCTGGCGGACCTTGGTCCCCCGCCCTGGACTGTCAGATGCCAGCCCCATGCCCAGACACACACCAATCTGCCCATAGCCCCTTGGCCCGGCCGACCAGCACCTGCTTTGGCCTGGGGCTCTGGCTCTGGTGGCTGGCCACCACCCCTCAGGTCAAGTTCAGCGTGGGGGTCATGGCTGCTGGTCAACTGGATGGGCGGGGTCCCCGTGGCCTAGCAACCACAGGAGCCCTCTGTGATGTCCTAGCCCCTGGCAATCTGTGCTGGCCACACTGGCACTGGGCAGCCCAACTGCTCTGCCACTAGGTCAGGCAACAGCGCCCAGACGCCTGGGCCCTGGCACAGAGGGAAGGAAGGATGGGAAGACAGTGCTGACCGACGAGGGACCTCAGGGCTGGCAGCCAAGAGAAGACAGGTGGAGGTGCTCCCGGGATCCAGGGAGCCCAGGCCAGAGCTGCCTGCATGCCTGCCTGCCTGCCTTCCTGGATGTCTGTATGCAGCCTTTGTCCAGGTAGGTTTCTCAGGTCCCCTCCAATCCTGTCCTCTCCTGTCCTCTCCTGTCCTCACCATCCTCTCCCCTCTCCTCTCCTCCGCACTTTGCTTCTCTCCTTTGTCTGTCCTCTCTTCCAGGTGCCCTGCTCACCAGCTCCAGCACTTGTGATGGTTCTCCAGTGACAGCTGTTCGCAACCCCTTCCACCCCCTGCCTGCCCCTAATGTGACCCAGCTCACAGGGTCTCCGGCTCACCCCACCCAAACCCACACGCCCCAACACATTCCCTGGTTCAGCCCCTCTGCCCTATTCAGCCAAATTGGGCCTTTGCAACCTAACTATGCATCGTTGTTTCTCCTCACCATTAAGGAGAGATCTCCTTTTGTACTTAGCTTGGTTGACTGGTGGATGGATGGATGGATGGATGGATGGATGGATGGATGAATGGATGGATGAATGGATGGATAGATGTATGGGTGGATGGATGGATGGATGGATGGACAGGTCAATGGATCGGTTTTGTAGAGGCAGAGTACCATCTAGGGGTACTGGAGACCGCTGGTGTCAGATCCTTAGTCAATGTCAAATGTAAAACATTAATTCATCAATAACAAAAATGAATAAGCACCTAAATAAATAGATAAATATAAAAACTGGGTTAAAAAATACATGGCGTCTTTGCCTTTCTGCATATGGAATGCTGTGCGGATCTTAACAAGGATAGCATTGTCCTGAGTAGCCCATTTGAAGTCGTGGAATATTTCCTTTTCCTTTTTCTTTTTTTACTTTCTATTTTCTTGATTATTCACTGCAATAAATAGACAGGAATTGAGAGGGAAGGGAGGTAGAGAGAGTTTGAGACAGAGAGAGAGACAACTGCAGCACTTCCGCACCACTTGTAAAGATTTCCCCTGGCAGGTGGGAACCAGGGTGTTGAAGCCCAGTCCTCCTGCATTGTAACATGAGTGCTTAACTGGGTGTGGCACCACCTGGTACCCTTGATGGGACCCTTTTTTTAGCAATGAAAAGAAATTCTCTTGGCAAGGTAATAAATAAATGAAGAAGTAAATAAAAGTGCATTTACATTAACTCAGTGGAAACACACAGGGACATATACGTCTCTGTTACCTGTATTACTTCTTCATGTATGGATTGATTGCCTCAAGGGGTTATTGCCACAGCTGAGTGCCTACGCCAGGAATAATCCACAGCTCCTGCACTCCATTTGTTCCCCTTTCGCTGCCCTTGTTGCTTGGTCACTGTGGTGGTTATTGTTTTTGTTGTTGTTGTTGTTGTTACTGACCTTGCATCTGACAGACATAAAAGGAGAGAGCAGAGGAAATACAGGGTGGGAGAGAAAGATAGAGCTCCTAAAGACCTGCTTCACCCCCTGTAAAGCGAGTCCCCTGCAGGTGGCGGTCTGGGGGCCAGACCCCAAATCCCTCCACCTGTCCCCTCTATTCGTGAGCGCCACAAGCCCTTAACCCTCTGACATACCGCCAAACCTCCCTGGATTTGCTTTTGAAGGCAGTATCACCTGCCTCGTTTTGAATCCTCATTATCCTGAGGGTCAGTCCTGATGACAGTGTCATGACAGGACACACGGAGATCTCTGTTATCAGAGAGCACCTGGAACAGCAGCTGGGGCTCTAGTGCCAGGGCAGGAGCAACTCCCCATGCACCCTCCACGGAGTCCACCTGCCTGCATTTTGGTCCTTTTCCCTCCAAATAAGATTTTTCCCTTTTTTCACTTTGAAACAGGCAGCAGACAGGTTACCCAGGCAGGGGAAAAAAAAATAGAAAGCCTTTTTTTTTTTTTTTTTTTTTTTACCGAAGTGAATGAACATCTTCTGGCAAGTATAGGTTTTGAACCTGAAAACTCTGTCTGTCTGTCTCTTAGTCCACAGAAAGAGCCATTAGCCCAGCCAGATCTCACGCTCAGATGGGGTGTTTTTCCAGTCAAAGGTCTGCACAGCGCACTAGGGATTGGGCGGCCTGAGACCCAAATGTTACATTGTAGATGGACTGTTTGCAGGTCTTGCTCCCCAGGACATTGGACTGTCTCAACTCCCTCCCCTACAGCATGAAAAAAAGACTCTTGACAACCTTGGAGCAACTGGAGTGGGGGCGAGGGGAGCTGTTTGCATGTCTGCACTGCTCATGCCCAGGTGTCTGTGGGGGTCCGTGGCAGAGGCTGTAAGGGGGCTAGGGGGCAGAAGGAGACTGTTTGAGAGGCAGGCTGCAGGCAGGGGAGCCCAGGAGTGTGTGCAGGGCTGTGTGTGTGTGGGTGTGGTGCAGGGGGTTAGGGCAGGTCCCCCTGCTGGATGGTGAGATGGCAGCTGGGCTGTCCCTGGGCCCTCATGGCTGAAGGGCAGAAGCAGGGTGGCAGTAAAGTAGCGCAGGGAGGAACAGAGTAGATGTTAGTTGGGAGCTGGGGGACAGAGGGTAAGGGGAAAGGGGGCATCCTTGAGGAGGGGTCAGGACTAGAGAGTGGGGGCAGCTGGAGGCATGGAAGGTCCCAGGAATCAGGGACTGACAGGAACAGATTCCTACACCCCCCCACTGGATAGAAGCTGCAGAAGCCAGAGCAGCAGCCCTGGCTTGCCTAGGCCAAGGGCCCTGAGTGAGTCCCTCTGAGGATGAGGAAGAGGAGGAGGGGGTGGAGGAGGAGGAGGAGGAAGAGCAGGAGGAAGAGGAGGAAGAGGAGGAGGAAGAAGAGGAGGAGGAGGAGGAGGAGGTGGGGGAGGAGGAGGAGGGGCAGGTGGGCAGCTGTCAGTAGGCAACGGGATTAATAGAGGCCTCCATTACGGAGGCATGTGTCCAGGCAGGCACCCACCAACCCTCAGGGGCAGCTCAGGGCACCCAGGGACTTGGTGTGGGTATCTCTGGGGCGGGGACAGTCAGTCAGTCAGCAAGACTGTGTGTCAGTGCACATGGTGGGACAGGGGCCTGGCAGACCTTGGTCCCCCGCCCTGGACTGTCAGATGCCAGCCCCATGCCCAGACACACACCAATCTGCCCAGAGCCCCTTGGCCCGGCCGACCAGCACCTGCTTTGGCCTGGGGCTCTGGCTCTGGTGGCTGGCCACCACCCCTCAGGTCAAGTTCAGCGTGGGGGTCATGGCTGCTGGTCAACTGGATGGGGAGGTCAACTGGATGAGCAGGGTCCCAGTGGCCTAGCAACCACAGGAGCCCTCTGTGATTTCCTAGCCCCTGGCAATCTGTGCTGGCCACACTGGCACTGGGCAGCCCAACTGCCCTGCCACTAGGTCAGGCATCAGTGCCCAGATGCCTGGGCCCTGGCACAGAGGGACGGAAGGATGGGAAGTCAGTGCTGACCGACGAGGGAACTCAGGGCTGGCAGCCAAGAGAAGACAGGTGGAGGTGCGCCCGGGATCCAGGGAGCCCAGGCCAGAGCTGCCTGCATGCCTGCCTGCCTTCCTGGATGTCTGTATGCTGCCTTTGTCCAGGTAGGTTTCTCAGGTCCCCTCCAATCCTGTCCTCTCCTGTCCTCTCCTGTCCTCACCATCCTCTCCCCTTTCCTCTCCTCCGCACTTTGCTTCTCTCCTTTGTCTGTCCTCTCTTGCAGGTGCCCTGCTCACAAGCTCCAGCTCATGTCATGGTTCTCCAGTGACAGCTGTTCGCAACCCCTTCCACCCCCTGCCTGCCCCTAATGTGATCCAGCTCACAGAGTCTTTGGCTGACCCCACCCAAACCCACACGCCCCAACACATTCCCTGGTTCAGCCCCTCTGCCCTATTCAGCCAAACTGGGCCTTTGCAACCTACCTATGCATCGTTGTTTCTCCTCAACATTCAAGGAGAGATCTCCTTTTGTACTTAGCTTGGTTGACTGGTGGATGGATGGATGGGTGGATGGATGGATGAATGGATGGATAGATGTATGGGTGGATGGATGGATGGATGGACAGGTCAATGGATCGGTTTTGTAGAGGCAGAGTACCATATAGGGGTATTAGAGTCCGCTGGTGTCAGATCCTTAGTCAATGTCAAATGTAAAGCATTAATTCATCAATAACCAAAATCAGTAAGCACCTAAATAAATAAATAAATAAATAAATATAAAAACTGGGTTAAAAAATCCATGTCGTCTTTGCCTTTCTGCATATGGAATGCTGTGAGGATCTTAACAAGGAAAGCATTGTCCTGAGTAGCCCATTTGAAGTCGTGGAATATTTCCTTTTCCTTTTTCTTTGTTTACTTTCTATTTTCTTGATTATTCACTGCAATAAATAGACAACAATTGAGACAGAAGGGAGGAAGAGAGAGTTTGAGACACAAGGAGAGACAACTGCAGCACTTCCTCACCACTTGTTTAGATTTCCCCTGGCAGGTGCGAACCAGGGTGTTGAAGCCCCGTCCTCCTGCATTGTAACATGAGTGCTTAACTGGGTGTGGCACACCTGGTACCCTTGATGGGACACTTTTTTTTAGCAATGAAAAGAAATTCTCGTGGCAAGGTAATAAATAAATGAAGAAGTAAATAAAAGTGCATTTACATTAACTCAGTGGAAACACACAGGGACATATACGTCTCTGTTACCTGTATTACTTCTTCATGTATGGATTGATTGCCTCAAGGGTTTATTGCAACAGCTGAGTGCCTACGCCACGAATAATCCACAGCTCCTGCACTCCATTTGTTCCCCTTTCGCTGCCCTTGTTGCTTGGTCACTGTGGTGATTATTGTTTTTGTTGTTGTTGTTGTTACTGACCTTGCATCTGACAGACACAAAAGGAGAGAGCAGAGGAAATACAGGGTGGGAGAGAAAGATAGAGCTCCTAAAGACCTGCTTCACCCCCTGTAAAGCGACTCCCCTGCAGGTGGCGGTCTGGGGGCCAGACCCCAAATCCTTCCACCTGTCCCCTCTATTCGTAGGCGCCACAAGCCCTTAACCCTCTGACATACTGCCAAACCTCCCTGGATTTACTTTTGAAGGCAGAATCACCTGCCTCGTTTTGAATCCTCATTATCCTGAGAGTCAGTCCTGGAGACAGTGTCATGACACGACACACGGAGATCTCTGTTATCAGAGAGCACCTGGAAGAGCAGCTGGGGCTCTAGTGCCAGGGCAGGAGCAACTTCCCATCCACCTTCCACGGAGTCCACATGCCTGCATTTTGGTCCTTTTCCCTCCAAAATAGATTTTTCCCTTTTTTCACTTTGAAACAGGCAGGAGACAGGTTACCCAGGCAGGGGGAAAAAAAATTAAAAAGCCTTTTTTTTTTTTTTTTTTTTTTTTTTTTTTACCGAAGTGAATGACCATCTTCTGGGAAGTATAGGTTTTGAACCTGAAAACTCTGTCTGTCTGTCTCTTTGTCCACAGAAAGAGAGACTACCCCAGCCAGATCTCACGCTCAGATGGGGTGTTTTTGCCAGTCAAAGGTCTGCACAGCGCACTAGGGATTGGGCGGCCTGAGACCCAAATGTTACATTGTAGATGGACTGTTTTCAGTTCTTGCTCCCCAGGACATTGGACTGTCTCAACTCCCTCCCCTACAGCATGAAAAAAAGACTCTTGCCTACCTTGGAGCAACTGGAGTGGGGGCGAGGGGAGCTGTTTGCATGTCTGCACTGCTCATGCCCAGGTGTCTGTGGGGGTCCGTGGCAGAGGCTGTAAGGGGGCTAGGGGGCAGAAGGAGACTGTTTGAGAGGCAGGCTGCAGGCAGGGGAGCCCAGGAGTGTGTGCAGGGCTGTGTGTGTGGGTGTGGTGGCAGGGGGTTAGGACAGGTCCCCCTGCTGGATGGTGAGATGGCAGCTGGGCTGGCCCTGTGCCCTCAGGGCTGAAGGGCAGAAGCAGCGTTGCAGTAAAGTAGCGCAGGGAGGAAAACAGTAGATGTTAATTGGGAGCTGGTGGACAGAGGGTAAGGGGAAAGGGGGCATCCTTGAGGAGGGGTCAGGACTAGAGAATGGGGGCAGCAGGAGGCATGGAAGGTCCCAGGAATCAAGGACTGAAAGGAACAGATTCCTACACCCCCCCACTGGATAGAAGCTGCAGAAGCCAGAGCAGCAGCCCTGGCTTGCCTAGGCCAAGGGCCCTGGGTGAGTCCCTCTGAGGATGAGGAAGAGGATTAGGGGGTGGAGGAGGAGGAAGAGGAGGAGGAAGAGGAGGAAGAGGAGGAGGAAGAGGAGGAGGAAGAAGAGGAGGAGGAGGTGGGGGAGGAGGTGGGGGAGGAGGAGGAGGGGCAGGTGGGCAGCTGTCAGTAGGCAACGGGATTAATAGAGGCCTCCATTACGGAGGCATTTGTCCAGGCAGGCACCCACCAACCCTCAGGGGCAGCTCAGGGCACCCAGGGACTTGGTGTGGGTATCTCTGGGGCGGGAACAGTCAGTCAGTCAGCAAGACAGTGTGTCAGTGCACATGGTGGGACAGGGGCCTGGAAGAACTTGGTCCCCCGCCCTGGACTGTCAGATGCCAGCCCCATGCCCAGACACACACCAATCTGCCCATAGCCCCTTGGCCCGGCCGACCAGCACCTGCTTTGGCCTGGGGCTCTGGCTCTGGTGGCTGGCCACCACCCCTCAGGTCAAGTTCAGCGTGGGGGTCATGGCTCCTGGTCAACTGGATGGGAGGGTCCCCGTGGCCTAGCAACCACAGGAGCCCTCTGTGATGTCTAGCCCCTGGCAATCTGTGCTGGCCACACTGGCACTGGGCAGCCCAACTGCCCTGCCACTAGGTCAGGCAACAGCGCCCAGACGCCTGGGCCCTGGCACAGAGGGACGGAAGGATGGGAAGTCAGTGCTGACCGACGAGGGAACTCAGGGCTGGCAGCCAAGAGAAGACAGGTGGAGGTGCGCCCAGGATCCTGGGAGCCCAGGCCAGAGCTGCCTGCATGCCTGCCTGCCTTCCTGGATGTCTGTATGCTGCCTTTGTCCAGGTAGGTTTCTCAGGTCCCCTCCAATCCTGTCCTCTCCTGTCCTCTCCTGTCCTCACCATCCTCTCCCCTTTCCTCTCCTCCACACTTTGCTTCTCTCCTTTGTCTGTCCTCTCTTCCAGGTGCCCTGCTCACCAGCTCCAGCTCATGTCATGGTTCTCCAGTGACATCTGTTTGCAACCCCTTCCACCCCCTGCCTGCCCCTAATGTGACCCAGCTCACAGGGTCTCCGGCTCACCCCACCCAAACCCACACGCCCCAACACATTCCCTGGTTCAGCCCCTCTGCCCTATTCAGCCAAACTGGGCCTTTGCAACCTACCTATGCATCGTGGTTTCTCCTCACCATTCAAGGAGAGATCTCCTTTTGTACTTAGCTTGGTTGACTGGTGGATGGATGGATGGATGGATGGATGGATAGATGTATGGGTGGATGGATGGATGGATGGACAGGTCAATGGAAAGGTTTTGTAGAGGCAGAGTACCATATAGGGGTACTGGAGTCCGCTGGTGTCAGATCCTTAGTCAATGTCAAATGTAAAGCATTAATTCATCAATAACAAAAATGAATAAGCACCTAAATAAATAAATAAATCAATATAATAACTGGGTTAAAAAATCCATGTCGTCTTTGCCTTTCTGCATATGGAATGCTGTGAGGATCTTAACAAGGAAAGCATTGTCCTGAGTAGCCCATTTGAAGTCGTGGAATATTTCCTTTTCCTTTTTCTTTTTTTACTTTCTATTTTCTTGATTATTCACTGGAATAAATAGACAGGAATTGAGAGGGAAGGGAGGTAGAGAGAGTTTGAGACACAAGGAGAGACAACTGCAGCACTTCCGCACCACTTGTAAAGATTTCCCCTGGCAGGTGCGAACCAGGGTGTTGAAGCCCAGTCCTCCTGCATTGTAACATGAGTGCTTAACTGGGTGTGGCACACCTGGTACCCTTGATGGGATACTTTTTTTTAGCAATGAAAAGAAATTCTCGTGGCAAGGTAATAAATAAATGAAGAAGTAAATAAAAGTGCATTTACATTAACTCAGTGGAAACACACAGGGACATATACGTCTCTGTTACCTGTATTACTTCTTCATGTATGGATTGATTGCCTCAAGGGGTTATTGCCACAGCTGAGTGCCTACGCCACGAATAATCCACAGCTCCTGCACTCCATTTGTTCCCCTTTCGCTGCCCTTGTTGCTTGGTCACTGTGGTGGTTATTGTTTTTGTTGTTGTTGTTGTTACTGACCTTGCATCTGACAGACATAAAAGGAGAGAGCAGAGGAAATACAGGGTGGGAGAGAAAGATAGAGCTCCTAAAGACCTGCTTCACCCCCTGTAAAGCGAGTCCCCTGCAGGTGGCGGTCTGGGGGCCAGACCCCAAATCCCTCCACCTGTCCCCTCTATTCGTGAGCGCCACAAGCCCTTAACCCTCTGACATACCGCCAAACCTCCCTGGATTTGCTTTTGAAGGCAGTATCACCTGCCTCGTTTTGAATCCTCATTATCCTGAGGGTCAGTTCTGATGACAGTGTCATGACAGGACACACGGAGATCTCTGTTATCAGAGAGCAACCTGGAACAGCAGCTGGGGCTCTAGTGCCAGGGCAGGAGCAACTCCCCATGCACCCTCCACGGAGTCCACCTGCCTGCATTTTGGTCCTTTTCCCTCCAAAAAAGATTTTTCCCTTTTTTCACTTTGAAACAGGCAGCAGACAGGTTACCCAGGCAGGGGAAAAAAAAATAAAAAGCCTTTTTTTTTTTTTTTTTTTTTTTTACCGAAGTGAATGACCATCTTCTGGCAAGTATAGGTTTTGAACCTGAAAACTCTGTCTGTCTGTCTCTTAGTCCACAGAAAGAGCCACTAGCCCAGCCAGATCTCACGCTCAGATGGGGTGTTTTTCCAGTCAAAGGTCTGCTCAGCGCACTAGGGATTGGGCGGCCTGAGACCCAAATGTTACATTGTAGATGGACTGTTTGCAGGTCTTGCTCCCCAGGACATTGGACTGTCTCAACTCCCTCCCCTACAGCATGAAAAAAAGACTCTTGACAACCTTGGAGCAACTGGAGTGGGGGCGAGGGGAGCTGTTTGCATGTCTGCACTGCTCATGCCCAGGTGTCTGTGGGGGTCCGTGGCAGAGGCTGTAAGGGGGCTAGGGGGCAGAAGGAGACTGTTTGAGAGGCAGGCTGCAGGCAGGGGAGCCCAGGAGTGTGTGCAGGGCTGTGTGTGTGTGGGTGTGGTGCAGGGGGTTAGGGCAGGTCCCCCTGCTGGATGGTGAGATGGCACCTGGGCTGTCCCTGGGCCCTCATGGCTGAAGGGCAGAAGCAGGGTGGCAGTAAAGTAGCGCAGGGAGGAACAGAGTAGATGTTAGTTGGGAGCTGGGGGACAGAGGGTAAGGAGAAAGGGGGCATCCTTGAGGAGGGGTCAGGACTAGAGAGTGGGGGCAGCTGGAGGCATGGAAGGTCCCAGGAATCAGGGACTGACAGGAACCGATTCCTACACCCCCCCCCGAACTACTGGATAGAAGCTGCAGAAGCCAGAGCAGCAGCCCTGGCTTGCCTAGGCCAATGGCCCTGAGTGAGTCCCTCTGAGGATGAGGAAGAGGAGGAGGGGGTGGAGGAGGAGGAGGAGGAAGAGCAGGAGGAAGAGGAGTAAGAGAAGGTGGAAGAAGAGGAGGAGGAGGAGGCGGAGGAGGAGGAGGAGGAGGGGCAGGAGGGCAGCTGTCAATAGGCAACGGGATTAATGGAGGCCTCCATTACGGAGGCATGTGTCCAGGCAGGCACCCACGAACCCTCAGGGGCAGCTCAGGGCACCCAGGGACTTGGTGTGGGTATCTCTGGGGCGGGGACTGTCAGTCAGTCAGCAAGACTGTGTGTCAGTGCACATGGTGGGACAGGGGCCTGGCGGACCTTGGTCCCCCGCCCTGGACTGTCAGATGCCAGCCCCATGCCCAGACACACACCAATCTGCCCATAGCCCCTTGGCCCGGCCGACCAGCACCTGCTTTGGCCTGGGGCTCTGGCTCTGGTGGCTGGCCACCACCCCTCAGGTCAAGTTCAGCGTGGGGGTCATGGCTGCTGGTCAACTGGATGGGCGGGGTCCCCGTGGCCTAGCAACCACCGGAGCCCTCTGTGATGTCCTAGCCCCTGGCAATCTGTGCTGACCACAATGGCACTGGGCAGCCCAACTGCTCTGCCACTAGGTCAGGCAACAGCGCCCAGACGCCTGGGCCCTGGCACAGATGGACGGAAGGATGGGAAGACAGTGCTGACCGACGAGGGACCTCAGGGCTGGCAGCCAAGAGAAGACAGGTGGAGGTGCTCCCGGGATCCAGGGAGCCCAGGCCAGAGCTGCCTGCATGCCTGCCTGCCTGCCTTCCTGGATGTCTGTATGCAGCCTTTGTCCAGGTAGGTTTCTCAGGTCCCCTCCAATCCTGTCCTCTCCTGTCCTCTCCTGTCCTCACCATCCTCTCCCCTCTCCTCTCCTCCGCACTTTGCTTCTCTCCTTTGTCTGTCCTCTCTTCCAGGTGCCCTGCTCACCAGCTCCAGCACTTGTGATGGTTCTCCAGTGACAGCTGTTCGCAACCCCTTCCACCCCCTGCCTGCCCCTAATGTGACCCAGCTCACAGGGTATCCGGCTCACCCCACCCAAACCCACACACCCCAACACATTCCCTGGTTCAGCCCCTCTGCCCTATTCAGCCAAACTGGGCCTTTGCAACCTAACTATGCATCGTTGTTTCTCCTCACCATTAAGGAGAGATCTCCTTTTGTACTTAGCTTGGTTGACTGGTGGATGGATGGATGGATGGATGGATGGATGGATGGATGAATGGATGGATGAATGGATGGATAGATGTATGGGTGGATGGATGGATGGATGGACAGGTCAATGGATCGGTTTTGTAGAGGCAGAGTACCATCTAGGGGTACTGGAGACCGCTGGTGTCAGATCCTTAGTCAATGTCAAATGTAAAACATTAATTCATCAATAACAAAAATGAATAAGCACCTAAATAAATAGATAAATATAAAAACTGGGTTAAAAAATACATGGCGTCTTTGCCTTTCTGCATATGGAATGCTGTGCGGATCTTAACAAGGATAGCATTGTCCTGAGTAGCCCATTTGAAGTCGTGGAATATTTCCTTTTCCTTTTTCTTTTTTTACTTTCTATTTTCTTGATTATTCACTGGAATAAATAGACAGGAATTGAGAGGGAAGGGAGGTAGAGAGAGTTTGAGACAGAGAGAGAGACAACTGCAGCACTTCCGCACCACTTGTAAAGATTTCCCCTGGCAGGTGGGAACCAGGGTGTTGAAGCCCAGTCCTCCTGCATTGTAACATGAGTGCTTAACTGGGTGTGGCACCACCTGGTACCCTTGATGGGACCCTTTTTTTAGCAATGAAAAGAAATTCTCTTGGCAAGGTAATAAATAAATGAAGAAGTAAATAAAAGTGCATTTACATTAACTCAGTGGAAACACACAGGGACATATACGTCTCTGTTACCTGTATTACTTCTTCATGTATGGATTGATTGCCTCAAGGGGTTATTGCCACAGCTGAGTGCCTACGCCAGGAATAATCCACAGCTCCTGCACTCCATTTGTTCCCCTTTCGCTGCCCTTGTTGCTTGGTCACTGTGGTGGTTATTGTTTTTGTTGTTGTTGTTGTTACTGACCTTGCATCTGACAGACATAAAAGGAGAGAGCAGAGGAAATACAGGGTGGGAGAGAAAGATAGAGCTCCTAAAGACCTGCTTCACCCCCTGTAAAGCGAGTCCCCTGCAGGTGGCGGTCTGGGGGCCAGACCCCAAATCCCTCCACCTGTCCCCTCTATTCGTGAGCGCCACAAGCCCTTAACCCTCTGACATACCGCCAAACCTCCCTGGATTTGCTTTTGAAGGCAGTATCACCTGCCTCGTTTTGAATCCTCATTATCCTGAGGGTCAGTCCTGATGACAGTGTCATGACAGGACACACGGAGATCTCTGTTATCAGAGAGCAACCTGGAACAGCAGCTGGGGCTCTAGTGCCAGGGCAGGAGCAACTCCCCATGCACCCTCCACGGAGTCCACCTGCCTGCATTTTGGTCCTTTTCCCTCCAAAAAAGATTTTTCCCTTTTTTCACTTTGAAACAGGCAGCAGACAGGTTACCCAGGCAGGGGAAAAAAAATAAAAAGCCTTTTTTTTTTTTTTTTTTTTTTTACCGAAGTGAATGACCATCTTAGGCAAGTATAGGTTTTGAACCTGAAAATTCTGTCTGTCTGTCTCTTAGTCCACAGAAAGAGCCACTAGCCCAGCCAGATCTCACGCTCAGATGGGGTGTTTTTCCAGTCAAAGGTCTGCACAGCGCACTAGGGATTGGGCGGCCTGAGACCCAAATGTTACATTGTAGATGGACTGTTTGCAGGTCTTGCTCCCCAGGACATTGGACTGTCTCAACTCCCTCCCCTACAGCATGAAAAAAAGACTCTTGACAACCTTGGAGCAACTGGAGTGGGGGCGAGGGGAGCTGTTTGCATGTCTGCACTGCTCATGCCCAGGTGTCTGTGGGGGTCCGTGGCAGAGGCTGTAAGGGGGCTAGGGGGCAGAAGGAGACTGTTTGAGAGGCAGGCTGCAGGCAGGGGAGCCCAGGAGTGTGTGCAGGGCTGTGTGTGTGTGGGTGTGGTGCAGGGGGTTAGGGCAGGTCCCCCTGCTGGATGGTGAGATGGCAGCTGGGCTGTCCCTGGGCCCTCATGGCTGAAGGGCAGAAGCAGGGTGGCAGTAAAGTAGCGCAGGGAGGAACAGAGTAGATGTTAGTTGGGAGCTGGGGGACAGAGGGTAAGGGGAAAGGGGGCATCCTTGAGGAGGGGTCAGGACTAGAGAGTGGGGGCAGCTGGAGGCATGGAAGGTCCCAGGAATCAGGGACTGACAGGAACCGATTCCTACACCCCCCCCCGAACTACTGGATAGAAGCTGCAGAAGCCAGAGCAGCAGCCCTGGCTTGCCTAGGCCAAGGGCCCTGAGTGAGTCCCTCTGAGGATGAGGAAGAGGAGGAGGGGGTGGAGGAGGAGGAGGAGGAAGAGCAGGAGGAAGAGTAGGAAGAGAAGGAGGAAGAAGAGGAGGAGGAGGAGGCGGAGGAGGAGGAGGAGGAGGGGCAGGAGGGCAGCTGTCAATAGGCAAGGGGATTAATGGAGGCCTCCATTACGGAGGCATGTGTCCAGGCAGGCACCCACCAACCCTCAGGGGCAGCTCAGGGCACCCAGGGACTTGGTGTGGGTATCTCTGGGGCGGGGACTGTCAGTCAGTCAGCAAGACTGTGTGTCAGTGCACATGGTGGGACAGGGGCCTGGCGGACCTTGGTCCCCCGCCGTGGACTGTCAGATGCCAGCCCCATGCCCAGACACACACCAATCTGCCCATAGCCCCTTGGCCCGGCCGACCAGCACCTGCTTTGGCCTGGGGCTCTGGCTCTGGTGGCTGGCCACCACCCCTCAGGTCAAGTTCAGCGTGGGGGTCATGGCTGCTGGTCAACTGGATGGGCGGGGTCCCCGTGGCCTAGCAACCACAGGAGCCCTCTGTGATGTCCTAGCCCCTGGCAATCTGTGCTGGCCACACTGGCACTGGGCAGCCCAACTGCTCTGCCACTAGGTCAGGCAACAGCGCCCAGACGCCTGGGCCCTGGCACAGAGGGACGGAAGGATGGGAAGACAGTGCTGACCGACGAGGGACCTCAGGGCTGGCAGCCAAGAGAAGACAGGTGGAGGTGCTCCCGGGATCCAGGGAGCCCAGGCCAGAGCTGCCTGCATGCCTGCCTGCCTGCCTTCCTGGATGTCTTTATGCTGCCTTTGTCCAGGTAGGTTTCTCAGGTCCCCTCCAATCCTGTCCTCTCCTGTCCTCTCCTGTCCTCACCATCCTCTCCCCTCTCCTCTCCTCCGCACTTTGCTTCTCTCCTTTGTCTGTCCTCTCTTCCAGGTCCCCTGCTCACCAGCTCCAGCACTTGTGATGGTTCTCCAGTGACAGCTGTTCGCAACCCCTTCCACCCCCTGCCTGCCCCTAATGTGACCCAGCTCACAGGGTCTCCGGCTCACCCCACCCAAACCCACACGCCCCAACACATTCCCTGGTTCAGCCCCTCTGCCCTATTCAGCCAAACTGGGCCTTTGCAACATAACTATGCATCGTTGTTTCTCCTCACCATTAAGGAGAGATCTCCTTTTGTACTTAGCTTGGTTGACTGGTGGATGGATGGATGGATGGATGGATGAATGGATGGATGAATGGATGGATAGATGTATGGGTGGATGGATGGATGGATGGATGGACAGGTCAATGGATCGGTTTTGTAGAGGCAGAGTACCATCTAGGGGTACTGGAGACCGCTGGTGTCAGATCCTTAGTCAATGTCAAATGTAAAACATTAATTCATCAATAACAAAAATGAATAAGCACCTAAATAAATAGATAAATATAAAAACTGGGTTAAAAAATACATGGCGTCTTTGCCTTTCTGCATATGGATTGCTGTGCGGATCTTAACAAGGATAGCATTGTCCTGAGTAGCCCATTTGAAGTCGTGGAATATTTCCTTTTCCTTTTTCTTTTTTTACTTTCTATTTTCTTGATTATTCACTGGAATAAATAGACAGGAATTGAGAGGGAAGGGAGGTAGAGAGAGTTTGAGACAGAGAGAGAGACAACTGCAGCACTTCCGCACCACTTGTAAAGATTTCCCCTGGCAGGTGGGAACCAGGGTGTTGAAGCCCAGTCCTCCTGCATTGTAACATGAGTGCTTAACTGGGTGTGGCACCACCTGGTACCCTTGATGGGACCCTTTTTTTAGCAATGAAAAGAAATTCTCTTGGCAAGGTAATAAATAAATGAAGAAGTAAATAAAAGTGCATTTACATTAACTCAGTGGAAACACACAGGGACATATACGTCTCTGTTACCTGTATTACTTCTTCATGTATGGATTGATTGCCTCAAGGGGTTATTGCCACAGCTGAGTGCCTACGCCACGAATAATCCACAGCTCCTGCACTCCATTTGTTCCCCTTTCGCTGCCCTTGTTGCTTGGTCACTGTGTTGGTTATTGTTTTTGTTGTTGTTGTTGTTACTGACCTTGCATCTGACAGACATAAAAGGAGAGAGCAGAGGAAATACAGGGTGGGAGAGAAAGATAGAGCTCCTAAAGACCTGCTTCACCCCCTGTAAAGCGAGTCCCCTGCAGGTGGCGGTCTGGGGGCCAGACCCCAAATCCCTCCACCTGTCCCCTCTATTCGTGAGTGCCACAAGCCCTTAACCCTCTGACATACCGCCAAACCTCCCTGGATTTGCTTTTGAAGGCAGTATCACCTGCCTTGTTTTGAATCCTCATTATCCTGAGGGTCAGTCCTGATGACAGTGTCATGACAGGACACACGGAGATCTCTGTTATCAGAGAGCAACCTGGAACAGCAGCTGGGGCTCTAGTGCCAGGGCAGGAGCAACTCCCCATGCACCCTCCACGGAGTCCACCTGCCTGCATTTTGGTCCTTTTCCCTCCAAAAAAGATTTTTCCCTTTTTTCACTTTGAAACAGGCAGCAGACAGGTTACCCAGGCAGGGGAAAAAAAAATAAAAAGCCTTTTTTTTTTTTTTTTTTTTTTTTTTTACCGAAGTGAATGACCATCTTCTGGCAAGTATAGGTTTTGAACCTGAAAACTCTGTCTGTCTGTCTCTTAGTCCACAGAAAGAGCCACTAGCCCAGCCAGATCTCACGCTCAGATGGGGTGTTTTTCCAGTCAAAGGTCTGCACAGCGCACTAGGGATTGGGCAGCCTGAGACCCAAATGTTACATTGTAGATGGACTGTTTGCAGGTCTTGCTCCCCAGGACATTGGACTGTCTCAACTCCCTCCCCTACAGCATGAAAAAAAGACTCTTGACAACCTTGGAGCAACTGGAGTGGGGGCGAGGGGAGCTGTTTGCATGTCTGCACTGCTCATGCCCAGGTGTCTGTGGGGGTCCGTGGCAGAGGCTGTAAGGGGGCTAGGGGGCAGAAGGAGACTGTTTGAGAGGCAGGCTGCAGGCAGGGGAGCCCAGGAGTGTGTGCAGGGCTGTGTGTGTGTGGGTGTGGTGCAGGGGGTTAGGGCAGGTCCCCCTGCTGGATGGTGAGATGGCAGCTGGGCTGTCCCTGGGCCCTCATGGCTGAAGGGCAGAAGCAGGGTGGCAGTAAAGTAGCGCAGGGAGGAACAGAGTAGATGTTAGTTGGGAGCTGGGGGACAGAGGGTAAGGGTAAAGGGGGCATCCTTGAGGAGGGGTCAGGACTAGAGAGTGGGGGCAGCTGGAGGCATGGAAGGTCCCAGGAATCAGGGACTGACAGGAACCGATTCCTACACCCCCCCCGAACTACTGGATAGAAGCTGCAGAAGCCAGAGCAGCAGCACTGGCTTGCCTAGGCCAAGGGCCCTGAGTGAGTCCCTCTGAGGATGAGGAAGAGGAGGAGGGGGTGGAGGAGGAGGAGGAAGAGCAGGAGGAAGAGGAGGAAGAGAAGGAGGAAGAAGAGGAGGAGGAGGAGGCGGAGGAGGAGGAGGAGGAGGGGCAGGAGGGCAGCTGTCAATAGGCAACGGGATTAATGAAGGCCTCCATTACGGAGGCATGTGTCCAGGCAGGCACCCACCAACCCTCAGGGGCAGCTCAGGGCACCCAGGGACTTGGTGTGGGTATCTCTGGGGCGGGGACTGTCAGTCAGTCAGCAAGACTGTGTGTCAGTGCACATGGTGGGACAGGGGCCTGGCGGACCTTGGTCCCCCGCCCTGGACTGTCAGATGCCAGCCCCATGCCCAGACACACACCAATCTGCCCATAGCACCTTGGCCTGGCCGACCAGCACCTGCTTTGGCCTGGGGCTCTGGCTCTGGTGGCTGGCCACCACCCCTCAGGTCAAGTTCAGCGTGGGGGTCATGGCTGCTGGTCAACTGGATGGGCGGGGTCCCCGTGGCCTAGCAACCACAGGAGTCCTCTGTGATGTCCTAGCCCCTGGCAATCTGTGCTGGCCACACTGGCACTGGGCAGCCCAACTGCTCTGCCACTAGGTCAGGCAACAGCGCCCAGACGCCTGGGCCCTGGCACAGAGGGACGGAAGGATGGGAAGACAGTGCTGACCGACGAGGGACCTCAGGGCTGGCAGCCAAGAGAAGACAGGTGGAGGTGCTCCCGGGATCCAGGGAGCCCAGGCCAGAGCTGCCTGCATGCCTGCCTGCCTGCCTTCCTGGATGTCTGTATGCTGCCTTTGTCCAGGTAGGTTTCTCAGGTGCCCTCCAATCCTGTCCTCTCGTGTCCTCTCCTGTCCTCACCATCCTCTCCCCTCTCCTCTCCTCCGCACTTTGCTTCTCTCCTTTGTCTGTCCTCTCTTCCAGGTGCCCTGCTCACCAGCTCCAGCACTTGTGATGGTTCTCCAGTGACAGCTGTTCGCAACCCCTTCCACCCCCTGCCTGCCCCTAATGTGACCCAGCTCACAGGGTCTCCGGCTCACTCCACCCAAACCCACACGCCCCAACACATTCCCTGGTTCAGCCCCTCTGCCCTATTCAGCCAAACTGGGCCTTTGCAACCTAACTATGCATCGTTGTTTCTCCTCACCATTAAGGAGAGATCTCCTTTTGTACTTAGCTTGGTTTACTGGTGGATGGATGGATGGATGGATGAATGGATGGATGAATGGATGGATAGATGTATGGGTGGATGGATGGATGGATGGATGGACAGGTCAATGGATCGGTTTTGTAGAGGCAGAGTACCATCTAGGGGTACTGGAGACCGCTGGTGTCAGATCCTTAGTCAATGTCAAATGTAAAACATTAATTCATCAATAACAAAAATGAATAAGCACCTAAATAAATAGATAAATATAAAAACTGGGTTAAAAAATCCATGTCGTCTTTGCCTTTCTGCATATGGAATGCTGTGTGGATCTTAACAAGGAAAGCATTGTCCTGAGTAGCCCATTTGAAGTCGGGGAATATTTCCTTTTCCTTTTTCTTTTTTTACTTTCTATTTTCTTGATAATTCACTGGAATAAATAGACAGGAATTGAGAGGGAAGGGAGGTAGAGAGAGTTTGAGACCCAAGGAGAGACAACTGCAGCACTTCCGCACCACTTGTAAAGATTTCCCCTGGCAGGTGCGAACCAGGGTGTTGAAGCCCAGTCCTCCTGCATTGTAACATGAGTGCTTAACTGGGTGTGGCACACCTGGTACCCTTGATGGGACACTTTTTTTTAGCAATGAAAAGAAATTCTCGTGGCAAGGTAATAAATAAATGAAGAAGTAAATAAAAGTGCATTTACATTAACTCAGTGGAAACACACAGGGACATATACGTCTCTGTTACCTGTATTACTTCTTCATGTATGGATTGATTGCCTCAAGGGGATATTGCCACAGCTGAGTGCCTACGCCACGAATAATCCACAGCTCCTGCACTCCATTTGTTCCCCATGGCTGCCCTTGTTGCTTGGTCACTGTGGTGGTTATTGTTTTTGTTGTTGTTGTTTTTACTGACCTTGCATCTGACAGACACAAAAGGAGAGTGCAGAGGAAATACAGGGTGGGAGAGAAAGATAGAGCTCCTAAAGACCTGCTTCACCCCCTGTAAAGCGACTCCCCTGCAGGTGGCGGTCTGGGGGCCAGACCCCAAATCCTTCCACCTGTCCCCTAGATTCGTGAGCGCCACAAGCCCTTAACCCTCTGACATACCGCCAAACCTCCCTGGATTTACTTTTGAAGGCAGTATCACCTGCCTCGTTTTGAATCCTCATTATCCTGAGAGTCAGTCCTGAAGACAGTGTCATGACACGACACACGGAGATCTCTGTTATCAGAGAGCACCTGGAAGAGCAGCTGGGGCTCTAGTGCCAGGGCAGGAGTAACTTCCCATCCACCTTCCACGGAGTCCACCTGCCTGCATTTTGGTCCTTTTCCCTCCAAAATAAATTTTTCCCTTTTTTCACTTTGAAACAGGCAGGAGACAGGTTACCCAGGCAGGGGGAAAAAAAATAAAAAAGCTTTTTTTTTTTTTTTTTCGAAGTGAATGACCATCTTCTGGGAAGTATAGGTTTTGAACCTGAAAACTCTGTCTGTCTGTCTCTTAGTACACAGAAAGAGCCACTAGCCCAGCGAGATCTCACACTCAGATGGGGTGTTTTTGCCAGTCAAAGGTCTGCACAGCGCACTAGGGATTGGGCGGCCTGAGACCCAAATGTTACATTGTAGATGGACTGTTTTCAGTTCTTGCTCCCCAGGACATTGGACTGTCTCAACTCCCTCCCCTACAGCATGAAAAACAGACTCTTGCCAACCTTGGAGCAACTGGAGTGGGGGCGAGGGTAGCTGTTTGCATGTCTGCACTGCTCATGCCCAGGTGTCTGTGGGGGTCCTTGGCAGAGGCTGTAAGGGGGCTAGGGGGCAGAAGGAGACTGTTTGAGAGGCAGGCTGCAGGCAGGGGAGCCCAGGAGTGTGTGCAGGGCTGTGTGTGTGGGTGTGGTGGCAGGGGGTTAGGGCAGGTCCCCCTGCTGGATGGTGAGATGGCAGCTGGGCTGGCCCTGGGCCCTCAGGGCTGAAGGGCAGAAGCAGGGTGGCAGTAAAGTAGCGCAGGGAGGAACAGAGTAGATGTTAGTTGGGAGCTGGGGGACAGAGGGTAAGGGGAAAGGGAGCATCCTTGAGGAGGGGTCAGGACTAGAGAGTGGGGGCAGCTGGAGGCATGGAAGGTCCCAGGAATCAGGGACTGACAGGAACAGATTCCTACACCCCCCCACTGGATAGAAGCTGCTGAAGCCAGAGCAGCAGCCCTGGCTTGCCTAGGCCAAGGGCCCTGAGTGAGTCCCTCTGAGGATGAGGAAGAGGAGGAGGGCGTGGAGGAGGAGGAGGAGGAAGAGGAGGAGGAAGAGGAGGAAGAGGAGGAGGAAGAAGAGGAGGAGGAGGAGGTGGGGGAGGAGGAGGAGGGGCAGGTGGGCAGGTGTCAGTAGGCAACGGGATTAATAGAGGCCTCCATTACGGAGGCATGTTTCCAGGCAGGCACCCACCAACCCTCAGGGGCAGCTCAGGGCACCCAGGGACTTGGTGTGGGTATCTCTGGGGTGGGGACTGTCAGTCAGTCAGCAAGACTGTGTGTCAGTGCACATGGTGGGACAGGGGCCTGGCAGACGTTGGTCCCCCGCCCTGGACTGTCAGATGCCAGCCCCATGCCCAGACACACACCAATCTGCCCAGAGCCCCTTGGCCCGGCCGACCAGCACCTGCTTTGGCCTGGGGCTCTGGCTCTGGTGCCTGGCCACCATCCCTCAGGTCAAGTTCAGCGTGGGGGTCATGGCTGCTGGTCAACTGGATGGGGGGGTCAAATGGATGGGCAGGGTCCCCGTGGCCTAGCAACCACAGGAGCCCTCTGTGATGTCCTAGCCCCTGGCAATCTGTGCTGGCCACACTGGCACTGGGCAGCCCAACTGCCCTGCCACTAGGTCAGGCATCAGCGCCCAGACGCCTGGGCCCTGGCACAGAGGGACGGAAGGATGGGAAGTCAGTGCTGACCGACGAGGGAACTCAGGACTGGCAGCCAAGAGAAGACAGGTGGAGGTGCGCCCGGGATTTAGGGAGCCCAGGCCAGAGCTGCCTGCATGCCTGCCTGCCTTTCTGGATGTCTGTATGCTGCCTTTGTCCAGGTAGGTTTCTCAGGTCCCCTCCAATCCTGTCCTCTCCTGTCCTCTCCTGTCCTCACCATCCTCTCCCCTCTTTCTCCTCCGCACTTTGCTTCGCTCCTTTGTCTGTCCTCTCTTCCAGGTGCCCTGCTCACCAGTTCCAGCTCATGTCATGGTTCTCCAGTGACAGCTGTTCGCAACCCCTTCCACCCCCTGCCTGCCCCTAATGTGACCCAGCTCACAGGGTCTCCGGCTGACCCCACCCAAACCCACACGCCCCAACACATTCCCTGGTTCAGCCCCTCTGCCCTATTCAGCCAAACTGGGCCTTTGCAACCTACCTATGCATCGTTGTTTCTCCTCAACATTCAAGGAGAGATCTCCTTTTGTACTTAGCTTGGTTGACTGGTGGATGGATGGATGGATGGATGGATGAATGGATGGATAGATGTATGGGTGGATGGATGGATGGATGGACAGGTCAATGGATCGGTTTTGTAGAGGCAGAGTACCATATAGGGGTACTGGAGTCCGCTGGTGTCAGATCCTTAGTCAATGTCAAATGTAAAGCATTAATTCATCAATAACAAAAATGAATAAGCACCTAAATAAATAAATAAATCAATATAAAAACTGGGTTAAAAAATCCATGTCGTCTTTGCCTTTCTGAATATGGAATGCTGTGTGGATCTTAACAAGGAAAGCACTGTCCTGAGTAGCCCATTTGAAGTCGTGGAATATTTCCTTTTCTTTTTTCTTTTTTTACTTTCTATTTTCTTGATTATTCACTGCAATAAATAGACAACAATTGAGACAGAAGGGAGGTAGAGAGAGTTTGAGACACAAGGAGAGACAACTGCAGCACTTCCTCACCACTTGTAAAGATTTCCCCTGGCAGGTGCGAACCAGGGTGTTGAAGCCCAGTCCTCCTGCATTGTAACATGAGTGCTTAACTGGGTGTGGCACACCTGGTACCCTTGATGGGACACTTTTTTTTAGCAATGAAAAGAAATTCTCGTGGCAAGGTAATAAATAAATGAAGAAGTAAATAAAAGTGCATTTACATTAACTCAGTGGAAACACACAGGGACATATACGTCTCTGTTACCTGTATTACTTCTTCATGTATGGATTGATTGCCTCAAGGGGTTATTGCCACAGCTGAGTGCCTACGCCACGAATAATCCACAGCTCCTGCACTCCATTTGTTCCCCTTTCGCTGCCCTTGTTCCTTGGTCACTGTGGTGGTTATTGTTTTTGTTGTTGTTGTTGTTACTGACCTTGCATCTGACAGACACAAAAGGAGAGAGCAGAGGAAATACAGGGTGGGAGAGAAAGATAGAGCTCCTAAAGACCTGCTTCACCCCCTGTAAAGCGACTCCCCTGCAGGTGGCGGTCTGGGGGCCAGACCCCAAATCCTTCCACCTGTCCCCTCTATTCGTGAGCGCCACAAGCCCTTAACCCTCTGACATACCGCCAAACCTCCCAGGATTTACTTTTGAAGGCAGTATCACCTGCCTCGTTTTGAATCCTCATTATCCTGAGAGTCAGTCCTGGAGACAGTGTCATGACACGACACACGGAGATCTCTGTTATCAGAGAGCACCTGGAAGAGCAGCTGGGGCTCTAGTGCCAGGGCAGGAGCAACTTCCCATCCACCTTCCACGGAGTCCACCTGCCTGCATTTTGGTCCTTTTCCCTCCAAAATAGATTTTTCCCTTTTTTCACTTTGAAACAGGCAGGAGACAGGTTACCCAGGCAGGGGGAAACAAAATAAAAAAGCCTTTTTTTTTTTTTTTTTTACCAAAGTGAATGACCATCTTCTGGGAAGTATAGGTTTTGAACCTGAAAACTCTGTCTGTCTGTCTCTTAGTCCACAGAAAGAGCCACTAGCCCAGCCAGATCTCACGCTCAGATGGGTTGTTTTTGCCAGTCAAAGGTCTGCACAGCGCACTAGGGATTGGGCGGCCTGAGACCCAAATGTTACATTGTAGATGGACTGTTTTCAGTTCTTGCTCCCCAGGACATTGGACTGTCTCAACTCCCTCCCCTACAGCATGAAAAAAAGTCTCTTTCCAACCTTGGAGCAACTGGAGTGGGGGCGAGGGTAGCTGTTTGCATGTCTGCACTGCTCATGCCCAGTTGTCTGTGGGGGTCCGTGGCAGAGGCTGTAAGGTGCTAGGGGGCAGAAGGAGACTGTTTGAGAGGCAGGCTGCAGGCAGGGGAGCCCAGGAGTGTGTGCAGGGCTGTGTGTGTGTGGGTGTGGTGGCAGGGGGTTAGGGCAGGTCCCCCTGCTGGATGGTGAGATGGCAGCTGGGCTGGCCCTGGGCCCTCAGGGCTGAAGGGCAGAAGCAGGGTGGCAGTAAAGTAGCGCAGGGAGGAACACAGTAGATGTTAGTTGGGAGCTGGGGGACAGAGGGTAAGGGGAAAGGGAGCATCCTTGAGGAGGGGTCAGGACTAGAGAGTGGGGGCAGCTGGAGGCATGGAAGGTCCCAGGAATCAGGGACTGACAGGAACCGATTCCTACACCCCCCCACTGGATAGAAGCTGCAGAAGCCAGAGCAGCAGCCCTGTCTTGCCTAGGCCAAGGGCCCTGAGTGAGTCCCTCTGAGGATGAGGAAGAGGAGGAGGGGGTGGAGGAGGAGGAGGAGGAAGAGAAGGACGAAGAGGAGGAAGAGGAGGAGGAAGAAGAGGAGGAGGAGGAGGAGGAGGAGGTGGGGGAGGAGGAGGAGGGGCAGGTGGGCAGCTGTCAGTAGGCAACGGGATTAATAGAGGCCTCCATTACGGAGGCATGTGTCCAGGCAGGCACCCACCAACCCTCAGGGGCAGCTCAGGGCACCCAGGGACTTGGTGTGGGTATCTCTGTGGCGGGGAGAGTCAGTCAGTCAGCAAGACTGTGTGTTAGTGCACATGGTGGGACAGGGGCCTGGCAGACCTTGGTCCCCCGCCCTAGACTGTCAGATGCCAGCTCCATGCCCAGACACACACCAATCTGCCCATAGCCCCTTGGCCCGGCCGACCAGCACCTGCTTTGGCCTGGAGCTCTGGCTCTGGTGGCTGGCCACCACCCCTAAGGTCAAGTTCAGCGTGGGGGTCATGGCTGCTGGTCAACTGGATGGGCGGGGTCCCCATGGCCAGGCAACCACAGGAGCCCTCTGTGATGTCCTAGCCCCTGGCAATCTGTGCTGGCCACACTGGCACTGGGCAGCCCAACTGCCCTGCCACTAGGTCAGGCAACAGCGCCCAGACGCCTGGGCCCTGGCACAGAGGGACGGAAGGATGGGAAGTCAGTGCTGACCGACGAGGGAACTCAGGGCTGGCAGCCAAGAGAAGACAGGTGGAGGTGCGCCCGGGATCCAGGGAGCCCAGGCCAGAGCTACCTGCATGCCTGCCTGCCTTCCTGGATGTCTGTATGCTGCCTTTGTCCAGGTAGGTTTCTCAGGTCCCCTCCAATCCTGTCCTCTCCTGTCCTCTCCTGTCCTCACCATCCTCTCCCCTCTCCTCTTCTCCGCACTTTGCTTCTCTCCTTTGTCTGTCCTCTCTTCCAGGTGCCCTGCTCACCAGCTCCAGCTCATGTCATGGTTCTCCAGTGACAGCTGTTCGCAACCCCTTCCACCCCCTGCCTGCCCCTAATGTGACCCAGCTCACAAGGTCTCCGGCTGACCCCACCCAAACCCACACGCCCCAACACATTCCCTGGTTCAGCCCCTCTGCCCTTTTCAGCCAAACTGGGCCTTTGCAACCTACCTATGCATCGTTGTTTCTCCTCACCATTCAAGGAGAGATCTCCTTTTGTATTTAGCTTGGTTGACTGGTGGATGGATGGATGGATGGATGGATGGATGGTTGGATGGATGAATGGATGGATAGATGTATGGGGGGATGGATGGATGGATGGAGAGGTCAATGGATCGGTTTTGTAGAGGCAGAGTACCATATAGGTGTACTGGAGTCCTCTGGTGTCAGATCCTTAGTCAATGTCAAATGTAAAGCATTAATTCATCAATAACAAAAATGAATAAGCACCTAAATAAATAAATAAATCAATATAAAAACTGGGTTAAAAAATCCATGTCGTCTTTGCCTTTCTGCATATGGAATGCTGTGAGGATCTTAACAAGGAAAGCATTGTCCTGAGTAGCCCATTTGACGTCGCGGAATATTTCCTTTTCCTTTTTCTTTTTTTACTTTCTATTTTCTTGATTATTCACTGGAATAAATAGACAGGAATTGAGAGGGAAGGGAGGTAGAGAGAGTTTGAGACCCAAGGAGAGACAACTGCAGCACTTCCGCACCACTTGTAAAGATTTCCCCTGGCAGGTGCTAACCAGGGTGTTGAAGCCCAGTCCTCCTGCATTGTAACATGAGTGCTTAACTGGGTGTGGCACACCTGGTACCCTTGATGGGACACTTTTTTTTAGCAATGAAAAGAAATTCTCGTGGCAAGGTAATAAATAAATGAAGAAGTAAATAAAAGTGCATTTACATTAACTCAGTGGAAACACACAGGGACATATAAGTCTCTGTTACCTGTATTACTTCTTCATGTATGGATTGATTGCCTCAAGGGGATATTGCCACAGCTGAGTGCCTAAGCCACGAATAATCCACAGCTCCTGCACTCCATTTGTTCCCCATGGCTGCCCTTGTTGCTTGGTCACTGTGGTGGTTATTGTTTTTGTTGTTGTTGTTTTTACTGACCTTGCATCTGACAGACACAAAAGTAGAGAGCAGAGGAAATACAGGGTGGGAGAGAAAGATAGAGCTCCTAAAGACCTGCTTCACCCCCTGTAAAGCGACTCCCCTGCAGGTGGCGGTCTGGGGGCCAAACCCCAAATCCTTCCACCTGTCCCCTCGATTCGTGAGCGCCACAAGCCCTTAACCCTCTGACATACCGCCAAACCTCCCTGGATTTACTTTTGATGGCAGTATCACCTGCCTCGTTTTGAATCCTCATTATCCTGAGAGTCAGTCCTGAAGACAGTGTCATGACACGACACACGGAGATCTCTGTTATCAGAGAGCACCTGGAAGAGCAGCTGGGGCTCTAGTGCCAGGGCAGGAGCAAATTCCCATCCACCTTCCACGGAGTCCACCTGCCTGCATTTTGGTCCTTTTCCCTCCAAAATAGATTTTTCCCTTTTTTCACTTTGAAACAGGCAGGAGACAGGTTACCCAGGCAGGGGGAAAAAAATAAAAAAGCCTATTTTTTTTTTTTTTTTTTTTTTTTTTTTACCGAAGTGAATGACCATCTTCTGGGAAGTATAGGTTTTGAACCTGAAAACTCTGTCTGTCTGTCTCTTAGTCCACAGAAAGAGCCACTAGCCCAGCCAGATCTCACACTCAGATGGGGTGTTTTTGCCAGTCAAAGGTCTGCACAGCGCACTAGTGATTGGGCGTCCTGAGACCCAAATGTTACATTGCAGATGGACTGTTTGCAGTTCCTGCTCCCCAGGACATTGGACTGTCTCAACTCCCTCCCCTACAGCATGAAAAAAAGACTCTTGCCAACCTTGGAGCAACTGGAGTGGGGGCGAGGGTAGCTGTTTGCATGTCTGCACTGCTCATGCCCAGGTGTCTGTGGGGGTCCTTGGCAGTGGCTGTAAGGGGGCTAGGGGGCAGAAGGAGACTGTTTGAGAGGCAGGCTGCAGGCAGGGGAGCCCAGGAGTGTGTGCAGGGCTGTGTGTGTGGGTGTGGTGGCAGGGGGTTAGGGCAGGTCCCCCTGCTGGATGGTGAGATGGCAGCTGGGCTGGCCCTGGGCCCTCAGGGCTGAAGGGCAGAAGCAGGGTGGCAGTAAAGTAGCGCAGGGAGGAACACAGTAGATGTTAGTTGGGAGCTGGGGGACAGAGGGTAAGGGGAAAGGGAGCATCCTTGAGGAGGGGTCAGGACTAGAGAGTGGGGGCAGCTGGAGGCATGGAAGGTCCCAGGAATCAGGGACTGACAGGAACAGATTCCTACACCCCCCCACTGGATAGAAGCTGCTGAAGCCAGAGCAGCAGCCCTGGCTTGCCTAGGCCAAGGGCCCTGAGTGAGTCCCTCTGAGGATGAGGAAGAGGAGGAGGGGGTGGAGGAGGAGGAGGAGGAAGAGGAGGAGGAAGAGGAGGAAGAGGAGGAGAAAGAAGAGGAGGAGGAGGAGGAGTAGGAGGTGGGGGAGGAGGAGGAGGGGCAGGTGGGCAGCTGTCAGTGGGCAACGGGATTAATAGAGGCTCCATTATGGAGGCATGTGTCCAGGCAGGCACCCACCAACCCTCAGGGGCAGCTCAGGGCACCCAGGGACTTGGTGTGTGTATCTCTGGGGCGGGGACTGTCACTCAGTCAGCAAGACTGTGAGTCAGTGCACATGGTGGGACAGGGGCCTGGCAGACCTTGGTCCCCTGCCCTGGACTGTCAGATGCCAGCCCCATGCCCAGATACACACCAATCTGCCCATAGCCCCTTGGCCCGGCCGACCAGCACCTGCTTTGGCCTGGGGCTCTGGCTCTGGTGGCTGGCCACCACCCCTCAGGTCAAGTTCAGCGTGGGGGTCATGGCTGCTGGTCAACTGGATTGGCGGAGTCCCCGTGGCCTAGCAACCACAGGAGCCCTCTGTGATGTCCTAGCCCCTGGCAATCTGTGCTGGCCACACTGGCACTGGGCAGCCCAACTGCCCTGCCACTAGGTCAGGCATCAGCGCCCAGATGCCTGGGCCCTGGCACAGAGGGACGGAAGGATGGGAAGTCAGTGCTGACCGAAGAGGGAACTCAGGGCTGGCAGCCAAGAGAAGACAGGTGGAGGTGCGCCCGGGATCCAGGGAGCCCAGTCCAGAGCTGCCTGCATGCCTGCCTGCCTTCCTGGATGTCTGTATGCTGCCTTTGTCCAGGTAGGTTTCTCAGGTCCCCTCCAATCCTGTCCTCTCCTGTCCTCTCCTGTCCTCACCATCCTCTCCCCTCTCCTCTCCTCCGCACTTTGCTTCTCTCCTTTGTCTGTCCTCTCTTCCAGGTGCCCTGCTCACCAGCTCCAGCTCATGTCATGGTTCTCCAGTGACAGCTGTTCGCAACCCCTTCCACCCCCTGCCTGCCCCTAATGTGACCCAGCTCACAGGGTCTCCGGCTGACCCCACCCAAACCCACACGCCGCAACACATTCCCTGGTTCAGCCCCTCAGCCCTATTCAGCCAAACTGGGCCTTTGCAACCTACCTATGCATCGTTGTTTCTCCTCACCATTCAAGGATAGATCTCCTTTTGTACTTAGCTTGGTTGACTGGTGGATGGATGGATGGATGGATGGATGGATGAATGGATGGATAGATGTATGGGGGGATGGATGGATGGATGGACAGGTCAATGGATCGGTTTTGTAGAGGCAGAGTACCATATAGGGGTACTGGAGTCCGCTGGTGTCAGATCCTTAGTCAATGTCAAATGTAAAGCATTAATTCATCAATAACAAAAATGAATAAGCACCTAAATAAATAAATAAATCAATATAAAAACTGGGTTAAAAAATCCATGTCGTCTTTGCCTTTCTGCATATGGAATGCTGTGAGGATCTTAACAAGGAAAGCATTGTCCTGAGTAGCCCATTTGAAGTCGCGGAATATTTCCTTTTGCTTTTTCTTTTTTTACTTTCTATTTTCTTGATTATTCACTGGAATAAATAGACAGGAATTGATAGGGAAGGGAGGTAGAGAGAGTTTGAGACCCAAGGAGAGACAACTGCAGCACTTCCGCACCACTTGTAAAGATTTCCCCTGGCAGGTGCGAACCAGGGTGTTGAAGCCCAGTCCTCCTGCATTGTAACATGAGTGCTTAACTGGGTGTGGCACACCTGGTACCCTTGATGGGACACTTTTTTTTAGCAATGAAAAGAAATTCTCGTGGCAAGGTAATAAATAAATGAAGAAGTAAATAAAAGTGCATTTACATTAACTCAGTGGAAACACACAGGGACATATATGTCTCTGTTACCTGTATTACTTCTTCATGTATGGATTGATTGCCTCAAGGGGATATTGCCACAGCTGAGTGCCTAAGCCACGAATAATCCACAGCTCCTGCACTCCATTTGTTCCCCATGGCTGCCCTTGTTGCTTGGTCACTGTGGTGGTTATTGCTTTTGTTGTTGTTGTTGTTACTGACCTTGCATCTGACAGACACAAAAGGAGAGAGCAGAGGAAATACAGGGTGGGAGAGAAAGATAGAACTCCTAAAGACCTGCTTCACCCCCTGTAAAGCGACTACCCTGCAGGTGGCGGTCTGGGGGCCAAACCCCAAATCCTTCCACCTGTCCCCTCGATTCGTGAGCGCCACAAGCCCTTAACCCTCTGACATAACGCCAAACCTCCCTGGATTTACTTTTGAAGGCAGTATCACCTGCCTCGTTTTGAATCCTCATTATCCTGAGAGTCAGTCCTGAAGACAGTGTCATGACACGACACACGGAGATCTCTGTTATCAGAGAGCACCTGGAAGAGCAGCTGGGGCTCTAGTGCCAGGGCAGGAGCAACTTCCCATCCACCTTCCACGGAGTCCACCTGCCTGCATTTTGGTCCTTTTCCCTCCAAAATAGATTTTTCCCTTTTTTCACTTTGAAACAGGCAGGAGACAGGTTACCCAGGCAGGGGGAAAAAAATAAAAAAGCTTTTTTTTTTTTTTTTTTTTTTTTACCGAAGTGAATGACCATCTTCTGGGAAGTATAGGTTTTGAACCTGAAAACTCTGTCTGTCTGTCTCTTAGTCCACAGAAAGAGCCACTAGCCCAGCCAGATCTCACGCTCAGATGGGGTGTTTTTGCCAGTCAAAGGTCTGCACAGCGCACTAGGGATTGGGCGGCCTGAGACCCAAATGTTACATTGTAGATGGACTGTTTTAAGTTCTTGCTCCCCAGGACATTGGACTGTCTCAACTCCCTCCCCTACAGCATGAAAAAAGACTCTTGCCAACCTTGGAGCAACTGGAGTGGGGGCGAGGGGAGCTGTTTGCATGTCTGCACTGCTCATGCCCAGGTGTCTGTGGGGGTCCGTGGCAGAGGCTGTAAGGGGGCTAGGGGGAAGAAGGAGACTGTTTGAGAGGCAGGCTGCAGGCAGGGGAGCCCAGGAGTGTGTGCAGGGCTGTGTGTGTGGGTGTGGTGGCAGGGGGTTAGGGCAGGTCCCCCAGCTGGATGGTGAGATGGCAGCTGGGCTGGCCCTGGGCCCTCAGGGCTGAAGGGCAGAAGCAGGGTGGCAGTAAAGTAGCGCAGGGAGGAACAAGGTAGATGTTAGTTGGGAGCTGGGGGACAGAGGGTAAGGGGAAAGGGGGCATCCTTGAGGAGGGGTCAGGACTAGAGAGTGGGGGCAGCTGGAGGCATGGAAGGTCCCAGGAATCAGGGACTGACAGGAACAGATTCCTACACCCCCCCACTGGATAGAAGCTGCAGAAGCCAGAGCAGCAGCCCTGGCTTGCCTAGGCCAAGGGTCCTGAGTGAGTCCCTCTGAGGATGAGGAAGAGGAGGAGGGGGTGGAGGAGGAGGAGGAGGAAGAGGAGGAGGAAGAGGAGGAAGAGGAGGAGAAAGAAGAGGAGGAGGAGGAGGAGTAGGAGGTGGGGGAGGAGGAGGAGGGGCAGGTGGGCAGCTGTCAGTAGGCAACGGGATTAATAGAGGCTCCATTATGGAGGCATGTGTCCAGGCAGGCACCCACCAACCCTCAGGGGCAGCTCAGGGCACCCAGGGACTTGGTGTGTGTATCTCTGGGGCGGGGACTGTCACTCAGTCAGCAAGACTGTGAGTCAGTGCACATGGTGGGACAGAAGCCTGGCAGACCTTGGTCCCCTGCCCTGGACTGTCAGATGCCAGCCCCATGCCCAGACACACACCAATCTGCCCATAGCCCCTTGGCCCGGCCGACCAGCACCTGCTTTGGCCTGGGGCTCTGGCTCTGGTGGCTGGCCACCACCCCTCAGGTCAAGTTCAGCGTGGGGGTCATGGCTGCTGGTCAACTGGATTGGCGGAGTCCCCATGGCCTAGCAACCACAGGAGCCCTCTGTGATGTCCTAGCCCCTGGCAATCTGTGCTGGCCACACTGGCACTGGGCAGCCCAACTGCCCTGCCACTAGGTCAGGCATCAGCGCCCAGATGCCTGGGCCCTGGCACAGAGGGACGGAAGGATGGGAAGTCAGTGCTGACCGACGAGGGAACTCAGGGCTGGCAGCCAAGAGAAGACAGGTGGAGGTGCGCCCGGGATCCAGGGAGCCCAGGCCAGAGCTGCCTGCATGCCTGCCTGCCTTCCTGGATGTCTGTATGCTGCCTTTGTCCAGGTAGGTTTCTCAGGTCCCCTCCAATCCTATCCTCTCCTGTCCTCTCCTGTCCTCACCATCCTCTCCCCTCTCCTCTCCTCCGCACTTTGATTCTCTCCTTTGTCTGTCCTCTCTTCCAGGAACCGATTCCTAACCCCCCCCCCGAACTACTGGATAGAAGCTGCAGAAGCCTGAGCAGCAGCCCTGGCTTGCCTAGGCCAAGGGCCCTGAGTGAGTCCCTCTGAGGATGAGGAAGAGGAGAAGGGGGTGGAGGAGGAGGAGGAGGAAGAGCAGGAGGAAGAGGAGGAAGAGAAGTAGGAAGAAGAGGAGGAGGAGGAGGCGGAGGAGGAGGAGGAGGAGGGGCAGGAGGGCAGTTGTCAATAGGCAACGGGATTAATGGAGGCCTCCATTACGGAGGCATGTGTCCAGCCACGCACCCACCAACCCTCAGGGGCAGCTCAGGGCACCCAGGGACTTGGTGTGGGTATCTCTGGGGCGGGGACTGTCAGTCAGTCAGCAAGACTGTGTGTCAGTGCACATGGTGGGACAGGGGCCTGGCGGACCTTGGTCCCCCGCCCTGGACTGTCAGATGCCAGCCCCATGCCCAGACACACACCAATCTGCCCATAGCCCCTTGACCCGGCCGACCAGCACCTGCTTTGGCCTGGGGCTCTGGCTCTGGTGGCTGGCCACCACCCCTCAGGTCAAGTTCAGCGTGGGCGTCATTGCTGCTGGTCAACTGGATGGGAGGGGTCCCCGTGGCCTAGCAACCACAGGAGCCCTCTGTGATGTCCTAGCCCCTGGCAATCTGTGCTGGCCACACTGGCACTGGGCAGCCCAACTGCCCTGCCACTAGGTCAGGCAACAGCGCCCAGACGCCTGGGCCCTGGCACAGAGGGACGGAAGGATGGGAAGACAGTGCTGACCGACGAGGGACCTCAGGTCTGGCAGCCAAGAGAAGACAGGTGGAGGTGCGCCCGGGATCCAGGGAGCCCAGGCCAGAGCTACCTGCATGCCTGCCTGCCTTCCTGGATGTCTGTATGCTGCCTTTGTCCAGGTAGATTTCTCAGGTCCCCTCCAATCCTGTCCTCTCCTGTCCTCTCCTGTCCTCACCATCCTCTCCCCTCTCCTCTCCTCCGCACTTTGCTTCTCTCCTTTGTCTGTCCTCTCTTCCAGGTGCCCTGCTCACCAGCTCCAGCACTTGTGATGGTTCTCCAGTGACAGCTGTACGCAACCCCTTCCACCCCCTGCCTGCACCTAATGTGATCCAGCTCACAGGGTCTCCGGCTCACCCCACCCAAACCCACACGCCCCAACACATCCCCTGGTTCAGCCCCTCTGCCCTATTCAGCCAAACTGGGCCTTTGCAACCTACCTATGCATCGTTGTTTCTCCTCACCTTTAAGGAGAGATCTCCTTTTGTACTTAGCTTGGTTGACTGGTGGATGGATGGATGGATGGATGGATGAATGGATGGATGAATGGATGGATAGATGTATGGGTGGATGGATGGATGGATGGATGGATGGACAGGTCAATGGATCGGTTTTGTAGAGGCAGAGTACCATCTAGGGGTACTGGAGACCGCTGGTGTCAGATCCTTAGTCAATGTCAAATGTAAAACATTAATTCATCAATAACAAAAATGAATAAGCACCTAAATAAATAGATAAATATAAAAACTGGGTTAAAAAATACATGGCGTCTTTGCCTTTCTGCATATGGAATGCTGTGCTTATCTTAACAAGGATAGCATTGTCCTGAGTAGCCCATTTGAAGTCGTGGAATATTTCCTTTCCCTTTTTCTTTTTTTACTTTCTATTTTCTTGATTATTCACTGGAACAAATAGACAGGAATTGAGAGGGAAGGGAGGTAGAGAGAGTTTGAGACAGAGAGAGAGACAACTGCAGCACTTCCGCACCACTTGTAAAGATTTCCCCTGGCAGGTGGGAACCAGGGTGTTGAAGCCCAGTCCTCCTGCATTGTAACATGAGTGCTTAACTGGGTGTGGCACCACCTGGTACCCTTGATGGGACCCTTTTTTTAGCAATGAAAAGAAATTCTCTTGGCAAGTTAATAAATAAATGAAGAAGTAAATAAAAGTGCATTTACATTAACTCAGTGGAAACACACAGGGACATATACGTCTCTGTTACCTGTATTACTTCTTCATGTATGGATTGATTGCCTCAAGGGGTTATTGCCACAGCTGAGTGCAAACGCCACGAATAATCCACAGCTCCTGCAATCCATTTGTTCCACTTTCGCTGCCCTTGTTGCTTGGTCACTGTGGTGGTTTTTGTTTTTGTTGTTGTTGTTGTTACTGACCTTGCATCTGACAGACATAAAAGGAGAGAGCAGAGGAAATACAGGGTGGGAGAGAAAGATAGAGCTCCTAAAGACCTGCTTCACCCCCTGTAAAGCGACTCCCCTGCAGGTGGCGGTCTGGGGGCCAGACCCCAAATCCCTCCACCTGTCCCCTCTATTTGTGAGCGCCACAAGCCCTTAACCCTCTGACATACCGCCAAAACTCCCTGGATTTGCTTTTGAAGGTAGTATCACCTGCCTCGTTTTGAATCCTCATTATCCTGAGGGTCAGTCCTGGAGACAGTGTCAAAACACGACACACGGAGATCTCTGTTATCAGAGAGCACCTGGAACAGCAGCTGGGGCTCTAGTGCCAGGGCAGGAGCAACTCCCCATGCACCCTCCACGGAGTCCACCTGCCTGCATTTTGGTCCTTTTCCCTCCAAAAAAGATTTTTCCCTTTTTTCACTTTGAAACAGGCAGCAGACAGGTTACCCAGGCAGGGGAAAAAAAATAAAAAGCCTTTTTTTTTTTTTTTTTTTTTTTTTTTTTTTTTTTACCGAAGTGAATGACCATCTTCTGGCAAGCATAGGTTTTGAACCTGAAAACTCTGTCTGTCTGTCTCTTAGTCCACAGAAAGAGCCACTAGCCCAGCCAGATCTCACGCTCAGATGGGGTGTTTTTCCAGTCAATGGTCTGCACAGCGCACTAGGGATTGAGCGGCCTGAGACCCAAATGTTACATTGTAGATGGACTGTTTGCAGGTCTTGCTCCCCAGGACATTGGACTGTCTCAACTCCCTCCCCTACAGCGTGAAAAAAAGACTCTTGACAACCTTGGAGCAACTGGAATGGGGGCGAGGGTAGCTGTTTGCATGTCTGCACTGCTCATGCCCAGGTGTCTGTGGGGGTCCGTGGCAGAGGCTGTAAGGGGGCTAGGGGGCAGAAGGAGACTGTTTGAGAGGCAGGCTGCAGGCAGGGGAGCCCAGGAGTGTGTGCAGGGCTGTGTGTGTGTGGGTGTGGTGCAGGGGGTTAGGGCAGGTCCCCCTGCTGGATGGTGAGATGGCAGCTGGGCTGTCCCTGGGCCCTCATGGCTGAAGGGCAGAAGCAGGGTGGCAGTAAAGTAGCGCAGGGAGGAACAGAGTAGATGTTAGTTGGGAGCTGGGGGACAGAGGGTAAGGGGAAAGGGGGCATCCTTGAGGAGGGGTCAGGACTAGAGAGTGGGGGCAGCTGGAGGCATGGAAAGTCCCAGGAATCAGGGACTGACAGGAACCGATTCCTACACCCCCCCCCCCGAACTACTGGATAGAAGCTGCAGAAGCCAGAGCAGCAGTCCTGGCTTGCCTAGGCCAAGGGCCCTGAGTGAGTCCCTCTGAGGATGAGGAAGAGGAGGAGGGGGTGGAGGAGGAGGAGGAGGAGGAAGAGCAGGAGGAAGAGGAGGAAGAGAAGGAGGAAGAAGAGGAGGAGGAGGAGGAGGAGGCGGAGGAGGAGGAGGAGGGGCAGGAGGGCAGCTGTCAATAGGCAACGGGATTAATGGAGGCCTCCATTACGGAGGCATGTGTCCAGGCAGGCACCCACCAACCCTCAGGGGCAGCTCAGGGCACCCAGGGACTTGGTGTGGGTATCTCTGGGGCGGGGACTGTCAGTCAGTCAGCAAGACTGTGTGTCAGTGCACATGGTGGGACAGGGGCCTGGCGGACCTTGGTCCCCCGCCCTGGACTGTCAGATGCCAGCCCCATGCCCAGACACACACCAATCTGCCCATAGCCCCTTGGCCCGGCCGACCAGCACCTGCTTTGGCCTGGGGCTCTGGCTCTGGTGGCTGGCCACCACCCCTCAGGTCAAGTTCAGCGTGGGGGTCATGGCTTCTGGTCAACTGGATGGGCGGGGTCCCCGTGGCCTAGCAACCACAGGAGCCCTCTGTGATATCCTAGCCCCTGGCAATCTGTGCTGGCCACACTGGCACTGGGCAGCCCAACTGCCCTGCCACTAGATCAGGCAACAGCGCCCAGACGCCTGGGCCCTGGCACAGAGGGACGGAAGTATGGGAAGACAGTGCTGACCGACGAGGGAACTCAGGGCTGGCAGCCAAGAGAAGACAGGTGGAGGTGCGCCCGGGATCCAGGGAGCCCAGGCCAGAGCTGCCTGCATGCCTGCCTGCCTGCCTTCCTGGATGTCTGTATGCTGCCTTTGTCCAGGTAGGTTTCTCAGGTCCCCTCCAATCCTGTCCTCTCCTGTCCTCTCCTGTCCTCACCATCCTCTCCCCTCTCCTCTCCTCCGCACTTTGCTTCTCTCCTTTGTCTGTCCTCTCTTCCAGGTGCCCTGCTCACCAGCTCCAGCACTTGTGATGGTTCTCCAGTGACAGCTGTTCGCAACCCCTTCCACCCCCTGCCTGCCCCTAATGTGATCCAGCTCACAGGGACTCCGGCTCACCCCACCCAAACCCACACGCCCCAACACATTCCCTGGTTCAGCCCCTCTGCCCTATTCAGCCAAACTGGGCCTTTGCAACCTACCTATGCATCGTTGTTTCTCCTCACCATTAAGGAGATATCTCCTTTTGTACTTAGCTTGGTTGACTGGTGGATGGATGGATGGATGGATGGATGGATGAATGGATGGATGAATGGATGGATAGATGTATGGGTGGATGGATGGATGGATGGACAGGTCAATGGATCGGTTTTGTAGAGGCAGAGTACCATCTAGGGATACTGGAGACCGCTGGTGTCAGATCCTTAGTCAATGTCAAATGTAAAACATTAATTCATCAATAACAAAAATGAATAAGCACCTAAATAAATAGATAAATATAAAAACTGGGTTAAAAAATACATGGCGTCTTTGCCTTTCTGCATATGGAATGCTGTGCGGATCTTAACAAGGATAGCATTGTCCTGAGTAGCCCATTTGAAGTCGTGGAATATTTCCTTTTCCTTTTTCTTTTTTTACTTTCTATTTTCTTGATTATTCACTGGAATAAATAGACAGGAATTGAGAGGGAAGGGAGGTAGAGCGAGTTTGAGACAGAGAGAGAGACAACTGCAGCACTTCCGCACCACTTGTAACGATTTCCCCTGGCAGGTGGGAACCAGGGTGTTGAAGCCCAGTCCTCCTGCATTGTAACATGAGTGCTTAACTGGGTGTGGCACCACCTGGTACCCTTGATGGGACCCTTTTTTTAGCAATGAAAAGAAATTCTCTTGGCAAGGTAATAAATAAATGAAGAAGTAAATAAAAGTGCATTTACATTAACTCAGTGGAAACACACAGGGACATATACGTCTCTGTTACCTGTATTACTTCTTCATGTATGGATTGATTGCCTCAAGGGGTTATTGCCACAGCTGAGTGCCTACGCCAGGAATAATCCACAGCTCCTGCACTCCATTTGTTCCCCTTTCGCTGCCCTTGTTGCTTGGTCACTGTGGTGGTTATTGTTTTTGTTGTTGTTGTTGTTACTGACCTTGCATCTGACAGACATAAAAGGAGAGAGCAGAGGAAATACAGGGTGGGAGAGAAAGATAGAGCTCCTAAAGACCTGCTTCACCCCCTGTAAAGCGAGTCCCCTGCAGGTGGCGGTCTGGGGGCCAGACCCCAAATCCCTCCACCTGTCCCCTCTATTCGTGAGCGCCACAAGCCCTTAACCCTCTGACATACCGCCAAACCTCCCTGGATTTGCTTTTGAAGGCAGTATCACCTGCCTCGTTTTGAATCCTCATTATCCTGAGGGTCAGTCCTGATGACAGTGTCATGACAGGACACACGGAGATCTCTGTTATCAGAGAGCGCCTGGAACAGCAGCTGGGGCTCTAGTGCCAGGGCAGGAGCAACTCCCCATGCACCCTCCACGGAGTCCACCTGCCTGCATTTTGGTCCTTTTCCATCCAAAAAAGATTTTTCCCTTTTTTCACTTTGAAACAGGCAGCAGACAGGTTACCCAGGCAGGGGAAAAAAAAATAAAAAGCCTTTTTTTTTTTTTTTTTTTTTTTTTTTTTTACCGAAGTGAATGACCATCTTCTGGCAAGTATAGGTTTTGAACCTGAAAACTCTGTCTGTCTGTCTCTTAGTCCACAGAAAGAGCCACTAGCCCAGCCAGATCTCACGCTCAGATGGGGTGTTTTTCCAGTCAAAGGTCTGCACAGCGCACCAGGGATTGGGCGGCCTGAGACCCAAATGTTACATTGTAGATGGACTGTTTGCAGGTCTTGCTCCCCAGGACATTGGACTGTCTCAACTCCCTCCCCTACAGCATGAAAAAAAGACTCTTGACAACCTTGGAGCAACTGGAGTGGGGGCGAGGGGCGCTGTTTGCATGTCTGCACTGCTCATGCCCAGGTGTCTGTGGGGGTCCGTGGCAGAGGCTGTAAGGGGGCTAGGGGGCAGAAGGAGACTGTTTGAGAGGCAGGCTGCAGGCAGGGGAGCCCAGGAGTGTGTGCAGGGCTGTGTGTGTGTGGGTGTGGTGCAGGGGGTTAGGGCAGGTCCCCCTGCTGGATGGTGAGATGGCAGCTGGGCTGTCCCTGGGCCCTCATGGCTGAAGGGCAGAAGCAGGGTGGCAGTAAAGTAGCGCAGGGAGGAACAGAGTAGATGTTAGTTGGGAGCTGGGGGACAGAGGGTAAGGGGAAAGGGGGCATCCTTGAGGAGGGGTCAGGACTAGAGAGTGGGGGCAGCTGGAGGCATGGAAGGTCCCAGGAATCAGGGACTGACAGGAACCGATTCCTACACCCCCCCCCGAACTACTGGATAGAAGCTGCAGAAGCCAGAGCAGCAGCCCTGGCTTGCCTAGGCCAAGGGCCCTGAGTGAGTCCCTCTGAGGATGAGGAAGAGGAGGAGGGGGTGGAGGAGGAGGAGGAGGAAGAGCAGGAGGAAGAGGAGGAAGAAAAGGAGGAAGAAGAGGAGGAAGAGGAGGAGGCGGAGGAGCAGGAGGAGGGGCAGGAGGGCAGCTGTCAATAGGCAGCGGGATTAATGGAGGCCTCCATTACGGAGGCATGTGTCCAGGCAGGCACCCACCAACCCTCAGGGGCAGCTCAGGGCACCCAGGGACTTGGTGTGGGTATCTCTGGGGCGGGGACTGTCAGTCAGTCAGCAAGACTGTGTGTCAGTGCACATGGTGGGACAGGGGCCTGGCAGACCTTGGTCCCCCGCCCTGGACTGTCAGATGCCAGCCCCATGCCCAGACACACACCAATCTGCCCATAGCCCCTTGGCCCGGACGACCAGCACCTGCTTTGGCCTGGGGCTCTGGCTCTGGTGGCTGGCCACCACCCCTCAGGTCAAGTTCAGCGTGTGGGTCATGGCTGCTGGTCAACTGGATGGGCGGGGTCCCCGTGGCCTAGCAACCACAGGAGCCCTCTGTGATGTCCTAGCCCCTGGCAATCTGTGCTGGCCACACTGGCACTGGGCAGCCCAACTGCCCTGCCACTAGGTCAGGCAACAGCGCCCAGACGCCTGGGCCCTGGCACAGAGGGACGGAAGGATGGGAAGACAGTGCTGACCGACGAGGGACCTCAGGGCTGGCAGCCAAGAGAAGACAGGTGGAGGTGCGCCCGGGATCCAGGGAGCCCAGGCCAGAGCTGCCTGCATGCCTGCCTGCCTGCCTTCCTGGATGTCTGTATGCTGCCTTTGTCCAGGTAGGTTTCTCAGGTCCCCTCCAATCCTGTCCTCTCCTGTCCTCTCCTGTCCTCACCATCCTCTCCCCTCTCCTCTCCTCCGCACTTTGCTTCTCTCCTTTGTCTGTCCTCTCTTCCAGGTGCCCTGCTCACCAGCTCCAGCACTTGTGATGGTTCTCCAGTGACAGCTGTTCACAACCCCTTCCACCCCCTGCCTGCCCCTAATGTGATCCAGCTCACAGGGTCTCTGGCTCACCCCACCCAAACCCACACGCCCCAACACATTCCCTGGTTCAGCCCCTCTGCCCTATTCAGCCAAACTGGGCCTTTGCAACCTACCTATGCATCGTTGTTTCTCCTCACCATTAAGGAGAGATCTCCTATTGTACTTAGCTTGGTTGACTGGTGGATGGATGGATGGATGGATGGATGAATGGATGGATGAATGGATGGATAGATGTATGGGTGGATGGATGGATGGATGGATGGACAGGTCAATGGATCGGTTTTGTAGAGGCAGAGTACCATCTAGGGGTACTGGAGACCGCTGGTGTCAGATCCTTAGTCAATGTCAAATGTAAAACATTAATTCATCAATAACAAAAATGAATAAGCACCTAAATAAATAGATAAATATAAAAACTGGGTTAAAAAATACATGGCGTCTTTGCCTTTCTGCATATGGAATGCTGTGCGGATCTTAACAAGGATAGCATTGTCCTGAGTAGCCCATTTGAAGTCGTGGAATATTTCCTTTTCCTTTTTCTTTTTTTACTTTCTATTTTCTTGATTATTCACTGGAATAAATAGACAGGAATTGAGAGGGAAGGGAGGTAGAGAGAGTTTGAGACAGAGAGAGAGACAACTGCAGCACTTCCGCACCACTTGTAAAGATTTCCCCTGGCAGGTGGGAACCAGGGTGTTGAAGCCCAGTCCTCCTGCATTGTAACATGAGTGCTTAACTGGGTGTGGCACCACCTGGTACCCTTGATGGGACCCTTTTTTTAGCAATGAAAAGAAATTCTCTTGGCAAGGTAATAAATAAATGAAGAAGTAAATAAAAGTGCATTTACATTAACTCAGTGGAAACACACAGGGACATATACGTCTCTGTTACCTGTATTACTTCTTCATGTATGGATTGATTGCCTCAAGGGGTTATTGCCACAGCTGAGTGCCTACGCCAGGAATAATCCACAGCTCCTGCACTCCATTTGTTCCCCTTTCGCTGCCCTTGTTGCTTGGTCACTGTGGTGGTTATTGTTTTTGTTGTTGTTGTTGTTACTGACCTTGCATCTGACAGACATAAAAGGAGAGAGCAGAGGAAATACAGGGTGGGAGAGAAAGATAGAGCTCCTAAAGACCTGCTTCACCCCCTGTAAAGCGAGTCCCCTGCAGGTGGCGGTCTGGGGGCCAGACCCCAAATCCCTCCACCTGTCCCCTCTATTCGTGAGCGCCACAAGCCCTTAACCCTCTGACATACCGCCAAACCTCCCTGGATTTGCTTTTGAAGGCAGTATCACCTGCCTCGTTTTGAATCCTCATTATCCTGAGGGTCAGTCCTGATGACAGTGTCATGACAGGACACACGGAGATCTCTGTTATCAGAGAGCGCCTGGAACAGCAGCTGGGGCTCTAGTGCCAGGGCAGGAGCAACTCCCCATGCACCCTCCACGGAGTCCACCTGCCTGCATTTTGGTCCTTTTCCATCCAAAAAAGATTTTTCCCTTTTTTCACTTTGAAACAGGCAGCAGACAGGTTACCCAGGCAGGGGAAAAAAAAATAAAAAGCCTTTTTTTTTTTTTTTTTTTTACCGAAGTGAATGACCATCTTCTGGCAAGTATAGGTTTTGAACCTGAAAACTCTGTCTGTCTCTTAGTCCACAGAAAGAGCCACTAGCCCAGCCAGATCTCACGCTCAGATGGGGTGTTTTTCCAGTCAAAGGTCTGCACAGCGCACCAGGGATTGGGCGGCCTGAGACCCAAATGTTACATTGTAGATGGACTGTTTGCAGGTCTTGCTCCCCAGGACATTGGACTGTCTCAACTCCCTCCCCTACAGCATGAAAAAAAGACTCTTGACAACCTTGGAGCAACTGGAGTGGGGGCGAGGGGCGCTGTTTGCATGTCTGCACTGCTCATGCCCAGGTGTCTGTGGGGGTCCGTGGCAGAGGCTGTAAGGGGGCTAGGGGGCAGAAGGAGACTGTTTGAGAGGCAGGCTGCAGGCAGGGGAGCCCAGGAGTGTGTGCAGGGCTGTGTGTGTGTGGGTGTGGTGCAGGGGGTTAGGGCAGGTCCCCCTGCTGGATGGTGAGATGGCAGCTGGGCTGTCCCTGGGCCCTCATGGCTGAAGGGCAGAAGCAGGGTGGCAGTAAAGTAGCGCAGGGAGGAACAGAGTAGATGTTAGTTGGGAGCTGGGGGACAGAGGGTAAGGGGAAAGGGGGCATCCTTGAGGAGGGGTCAGGACTAGAGAGTGGGGGCAGCTGGAGGCATGGAAGGTCCCAGGAATCAGGGACTGACAGGAACCGATTCCTACACCCCCCCCCGAACTACTGGATAGAAGCTGCAGAAGCCAGAGCAGCAGCCCTGGCTTGCCTAGGCCAAGGGCCCTGAGTGAGTCCCTCTGAGGATGAGGAAGAGGAGGAGGGGGTGGAGGAGGAGGAGGAGGAAGAGCAGGAGGAAGAGGAGGAAGAAAAGGAGGAAGAAGAGGAGGAAGAGGAGGAGGCGGAGGAGCAGGAGGAGGGGCAGGAGGGCAGCTGTCAATAGGCAGCGGGATTAATGGAGGCCTCCATTACGGAGGCATGTGTCCAGGCAGGCACCCACCAACCCTCAGGGGCAGCTCAGGGCACCCAGGGACTTGGTGTGGGTATCTCTGGGGCGGGGACTGTCAGTCAGTCAGCAAGACTGTGTGTCAGTGCACATGGTGGGACAGGGGCCTGGCAGACCTTGGTCCCCCGCCCTGGACTGTCAGATGCCAGCCCCATGCCCAGACACACACCAATCTGCCCATAGCCCCTTGGCCCGGACGACCAGCACCTGCTTTGGCCTGGGGCTCTGGCTCTGGTGGCTGGCCACCACCCCTCAGGTCAAGTTCAGCGTGTGGGTCATGGCTGCTGGTCAACTGGATGGGCGGGGTCCCCGTGGCCTAGCAACCACAGGAGCCCTCTGTGATGTCCTAGCCCCTGGCAATCTGTGCTGGCCACACTGGCACTGGGCAGCCCAACTGCCCTGCCACTAGGTCAGGCAACAGCGCCCAGACGCCTGGGCCCTGGCACAGAGGGACGGAAGGATGGGAAGACAGTGCTGACCGACGAGGGACCTCAGGGCTGGCAGCCAAGAGAAGACAGGTGGAGGTGCGCCCGGGATCCAGGGAGCCCAGGCCAGAGCTGCCTGCATGCCTGCCTGCCTGCCTTCCTGGATGTCTGTATGCTGCCTTTGTCCAGGTAGGTTTCTCAGGTCCCCTCCAATCCTGTCCTCTCCTGTCCTCTCCTGTCCTCACCATCCTCTCCCCTCTCCTCTCCTCCGCACTTTGCTTCTCTCCTTTGTCTGTCCTCTCTTCCAGGTGCCCTGCTCACCAGCTCCAGCACTTGTGATGGTTCTCCAGTGACAGCTGTTCACAACCCCTTCCACCCCCTGCCTGCCCCTAATGTGATCCAGCTCACAGGGTCTCTGGCTCACCCCACCCAAACCCACACGCCCCAACACATTCCCTGGTTCAGCCCCTCTGCCCTATTCAGCCAAACTGGGCCTTTGCAACCTACCTATGCATCGTTGTTTCTCCTCACCATTAAGGAGAGATCTCCTATTGTACTTAGCTTGGTTGACTGGTGGATGGATGGATGGATGGATGGATGAATGGATGGATGAATGGATGGATAGATGTATGGGTGGATGGATGGATGGATGGATGGACAGGTCAATGGATCGGTTTTGTAGAGGCAGAGTACCATCTAGGGGTACTGGAGACCGCTGGTGTCAGATCCTTAGTCAATGTCAAATGTAAAACATTAATTCATCAATAACAAAAATGAATAAGCACCTAAATAAATAGATAAATATAAAAACTGGGTTAAAAAATACATGGCGTCTTTGCCTTTCTGCATATGGAATGCTGTGCGGATCTTAACAAGGATAGCATTGTCCTGAGTAGCCCATTTGAAGTCGTGGAATATTTCCTTTTCCTTTTTCTTTTTTTACTTTCTATTTTCTTGATTATTCACTGGAATAAATAGACAGGAATTGAGAGGGAAGGGAGGTAGAGAGAGTTTGAGACAGAGAGAGAGACAACTGCAGCACTTCCGCACCACTTGTAAAGATTTCCCCTGGCAGGTGGGAACCAGGGTGTTGAAGCCCAGTCCTCCTGCATTGTAACATGAGTGCTTAACTGGGTGTGGCACCACCTGGTACCCTTGATGGGACCCTTTTTTTAGCAATGAAAAGAAATTCTCTTGGCAAGGTAATAAATAAATGAAGAAGTAAATAAAAGTGCATTTACATTAACTCAGTGGAAACACACAGGGACATATACGTCTCTGTTACCTGTATTACTTCTTCATGTATGGATTGATTGCCTCAAGGGGTTATTGCCACAGCTGAGTGCCTACGCCAGGAATAATCCACAGCTCCTGCACTCCATTTGTTCCCCTTTCGCTGCCCTTGTTGCTTGGTCACTGTGGTGGTTATTGTTTTTGTTGTTGTTGTTGTTACTGACCTTGCATCTGACAGACATAAAAGGAGAGAGCAGAGGAAATACAGGGTGGGAGAGAAAGATAGAGCTCCTAAAGACCTGCTTCACCCCCTGTAAAGCGAGTCCCCTGCAGGTGGCGGTCTGGGGGCCAGACCCCAAATCCCTCCACCTGTCCCCTCTATTCGTGAGCGCCACAAGCCCTTAACCCTCTGACATACCGCCAAACCTCCCTGGATTTGCTTTTGAAGGCAGTATCACCTGCCTCGTTTTGAATCCTCATTATCCTGAGGGTCAGTCCTGATGACAGTGTCATGACAGGACACACGGAGATCTCTGTTATCAGAGAGCGCCTGGAACAGCAGCTGGGGCTCTAGTGCCAGGGCAGGAGCAACTCCCCATGCACCCTCCACGGAGTCCACCTGCCTGCATTTTGGTCCTTTTCCATCCAAAAAAGATTTTTCCCTTTTTTCACTTTGAAACAGGCAGCAGACAGGTTACCCAGGCAGGGGAAAAAAAAATAAAAAGCCTTTTTTTTTTTTTTTTTTTTTTTTTTTTTTACCGAAGTGAATGACCATCTTCTGGCAAGTATAGGTTTTGAACCTGAAAACTCTGTCTGTCTGTCTCTTAGTCCACAGAAAGAGCCACTAGCCCAGCCAGATCTCACGCTCAGATGGGGTGTTTTTCCAGTCAAAGGTCTGCACAGCGCACCAGGGATTGGGCGGCCTGAGACCCAAATGTTACATTGTAGATGGACTGTTTGCAGGTCTTGCTCCCCAGGACATTGGACTGTCTCAACTCCCTCCCCTACAGCATGAAAAAAAGACTCTTGACAACCTTGGAGCAACTGGAGTGGGGGCGAGGGGCGCTGTTTGCATGTCTGCACTGCTCATGCCCAGGTGTCTGTGGGGGTCCGTCGCAGAGGCTGTAAGGGGGCTAGGGGGCAGAAGGAGACTGTTTGAGAGGCAGGCTGCAGGCAGGGGAGCCCAGGAGTGTGTGCAGGGCTGTGTGTGTGTGGGTGTGGTGCAGGGGGTTAGGGCAGGTCCCCCTGCTGGATGGTGAGATGGCAGCTGGGCTGTCCCTGGGCCCTCATGGCTGAAGGGCAGAAGCAGGGTGGCAGTAAAGTAGCGCAGGGAGGAACAGAGTAGATGTTAGTTGGGAGCTGGGGGACAGAGGGTAAGGGGAAAGGGGGCATCCTTGAGGAGGGGTCAGGACTAGAGAGTGGGGGCAGCTGGAGGCATGGAAGGTCCCAGGAATCAGGGACTGACAGGAACCGATTCCTACACCCCCCCCCGAACTACTGGATAGAAGCTGCAGAAGCCAGAGCAGCAGCCCTGGCTTGCCTAGGCCAAGGGCCCTGAGTGAGTCCCTCTGAGGATGAGGAAGAGGAGGAGGGGGTGGAGGAGGAGGAGGAGGAAGAGCAGGAGGAAGAGGAGGAAGAAAAGGAGGAAGAAGAGGAGGAAGAGGAGGAGGCGGAGGAGCAGGAGGAGGGGCAGGAGGGCAGCTGTCAATAGGCAGCGGGATTAATGGAGGCCTCCATTACGGAGGCATGTGTCCAGGCAGGCACCCACCAACCCTCAGGGGCAGCTCAGGGCACCCAGGGACTTGGTGTGGGTATCTCTGGGGCGGGGACTGTCAGTCAGTCAGCAAGACTGTGTGTCAGTGCACATGGTGGGACAGGGGCCTGGCAGACCTTGGTCCCCCGCCCTGGACTGTCAGATGCCAGCCCCATGCCCAGACACACACCAATCTGCCCATAGCCCCTTGGCCCGGACGACCAGCACCTGCTTTGGCCTGGGGCTCTGGCTCTGGTGGCTGGCCACCACCCCTCAGGTCAAGTTCAGCGTGTGGGTCATGGCTGCTGGTCAACTGGATGGGCGGGGTCCCCGTGGCCTAGCAACCACAGGAGCCCTCTGTGATGTCCTAGCCCCTGGCAATCTGTGCTGGCCACACTGGCACTGGGCAGCCCAACTGCCCTGCCACTAGGTCAGGCAACAGCGCCCAGACGCCTGGGCCCTGGCACAGAGGGACGGAAGGATGGGAAGACAGTGCTGACCGACGAGGGACCTCAGGGCTGGCAGCCAAGAGAAGACAGGTGGAGGTGCGCCCGGGATCCAGGGAGCCCAGGCCAGAGCTGCCTGCATGCCTGCCTGCCTGCCTTCCTGGATGTCTGTATGCTGCCTTTGTCCAGGTAGGTTTCTCAGGTCCCCTCCAATCCTGTCCTCTCCTGTCCTCTCCTGTCCTCACCATCCTCTCCCCTCTCCTCTCCTCCGCACTTTGCTTCTCTCCTTTGTCTGTCCTCTCTTCCAGGTGCCCTGCTCACCAGCTCCAGCACTTGTGATGGTTCTCCAGTGACAGCTGTTCACAACCCCTTCCACCCCCTGCCTGCCCCTAATGTGATCCAGCTCACAGGGTCTCTGGCTCACCCCACCCAAACCCACACGCCCCAACACATTCCCTGGTTCAGCCCCTCTGCCCTATTCAGCCAAACTGGGCCTTTGCAACCTACCTATGCATCGTTGTTTCTCCTCACCATTAAGGAGAGATCTCCTATTGTACTTAGCTTGGTTGACTGGTGGATGGATGGATGGATGGATGGATGAATGGATGGATGAATGGATGGATAGATGTATGGGTGGATGGATGGATGGATGGATGGACAGGTCAATGGATCGGTTTTGTAGAGGCAGAGTACCATCTAGGGGTACTGGAGACCGCTGGTGTCAGATCCTTAGTCAATGTCAAATGTAAAACATTAATTCATCAATAACAAAAATGAATAAGCACCTAAATAAATAGATAAATATAAAAACTGGGTTAAAAAATACATGGCGTCTTTGCCTTTCTGCATATGGAATGCTGTGCGGATCTTAACAAGGATAGCATTGTCCTGAGTAGCCCATTTGAAGTCGTGGAATATTTCCTTTTCCTTTTTCTTTTTTTACTTTCTATTTTCTTGATTATTCACTGGAATAAATAGACAGGAATTGAGAGGGAAGGGAGGTAGAGAGAGTTTGAGACAGAGAGAGAGACAACTGCAGCACTTCCGCACCACTTGTAAAGATTTCCCCTGGCAGGTGGGAACCAGGGTGTTGAAGCCCAGTCCTCCTGCATTGTAACATGAGTGCTTAACTGGGTGTGGCACCACCTGGTACCCTTGATGGGACCCTTTTTTTAGCAATGAAAAGAAATTCTCTTGGCAAGGTAATAAATAAATGAAGAAGTAAATAAAAGTGCATTTACATTAACTCAGTGGAAACACACAGGGACATATACGTCTCTGTTACCTGTATTACTTCTTCATGTATGGATTGATTGCCTCAAGGGGTTATTGCCACAGCTGAGTGCCTACGCCAGGAATAATCCACAGCTCCTGCACTCCATTTGTTCCCCTTTCGCTGCCCTTGTTGCTTGGTCACTGTGGTGGTTATTGTTTTTGTTGTTGTTGTTGTTACTGACCTTGCATCTGACAGACATAAAAGGAGAGAGCAGAGGAAATACAGGGTGGGAGAGAAAGATAGAGCTCCTAAAGACCTGCTTCACCCCCTGTAAAGCGAGTCCCCTGCAGGTGGCGGTCTGGGGGCCAGACCCCAAATCCCTCCACCTGTCCCCTCTATTCGTGAGCGCCACAAGCCCTTAACCCTCTGACATACCGCCAAACCTCCCTGGATTTGCTTTTGAAGGCAGTATCACCTGCCTCGTTTTGAATCCTCATTATCCTGAGGGTCAGTCCTGATGACAGTGTCATGACAGGACACACGGAGATCTCTGTTATCAGAGAGCGCCTGGAACAGCAGCTGGGGCTCTAGTGCCAGGGCAGGAGCAACTCCCCATGCACCCTCCACGGAGTCCACCTGCCTGCATTTTGGTCCTTTTCCATCCAAAAAAGATTTTTCCCTTTTTTCACTTTGAAACAGGCAGCAGACAGGTTACCCAGGCAGGGGAAAAAAAAATAAAAAGCCTTTTTTTTTTTTTTTTTTACCGAAGTGAATGACCATCTTCTGGCAAGTATAGGTTTTGAACCTGAAAACTCTGTCTGTCTGTCTCTTAGTCCACAGAAAGAGCCACTAGCCCAGCCAGATCTCACGCTCAGATGGGGTGTTTTTCCAGTCAAAGGTCTGCACAGCGCACCAGGGATTGGGCGGCCTGAGACCCAAATGTTACATTGTAGATGGACTGTTTGCAGGTCTTGCTCCCCAGGACATTGGACTGTCTCAACTCCCTCCCCTACAGCATGAAAAAAAGACTCTTGACAACCTTGGAGCAACTGGAGTGGGGGCGAGGGGCGCTGTTTGCATGTCTGCACTGCTCATGCCCAGGTGTCTGTGGGGGTCCGTGGCAGAGGCTGTAAGGGGGCTAGGGGGCAGAAGGAGACTGTTTGAGAGGCAGGCTGCAGGCAGGGGAGCCCAGGAGTGTGTGCAGGGCTGTGTGTGTGTGGGTGTGGTGCAGGGGGTTAGGGCAGGTCCCCCTGCTGGATGGTGAGATGGCAGCTGGGCTGTCCCTGGGCCCTCATGGCTGAAGGGCAGAAGCAGGGTGGCAGTAAAGTAGCGCAGGGAGGAACAGAGTAGATGTTAGTTGGGAGCTGGGGGACAGAGGGTAAGGGGAAAGGGGGCATCCTTGAGGAGGGGTCAGGACTAGAGAGTGGGGGCAGCTGGAGGCATGGAAGGTCCCAGGAATCAGGGACTGACAGGAACCGATTCCTACACCCCCCCCCGAACTACTGGATAGAAGCTGCAGAAGCCAGAGCAGCAGCCCTGGCTTGCCTAGGCCAAGGGCCCTGAGTGAGTCCCTCTGAGGATGAGGAAGAGGAGGAGGGGGTGGAGGAGGAGGAGGAGGAAGAGCAGGAGGAAGAGGAGGAAGAAAAGGAGGAAGAAGAGGAGGAAGAGGAGGAGGCGGAGGAGCAGGAGGAGGGGCAGGAGGGCAGCTGTCAATAGGCAGCGGGATTAATGGAGGCCTCCATTACGGAGGCATGTGTCCAGGCAGGCACCCACCAACCCTCAGGGGCAGCTCAGGGCACCCAGGGACTTGGTGTGGGTATCTCTGGGGCGGGGACTGTCAGTCAGTCAGCAAGACTGTGTGTCAGTGCACATGGTGGGACAGGGGCCTGGCAGACCTTGGTCCCCCGCCCTGGACTGTCAGATGCCAGCCCCATGCCCAGACACACACCAATCTGCCCATAGCCCCTTGGCCCGGACGACCAGCACCTGCTTTGGCCTGGGGCTCTGGCTCTGGTGGCTGGCCACCACCCCTCAGGTCAAGTTCAGCGTGTGGGTCATGGCTGCTGGTCAACTGGATGGGCGGGGTCCCCGTGGCCTAGCAACCACAGGAGCCCTCTGTGATGTCCTAGCCCCTGGCAATCTGTGCTGGCCACACTGGCACTGGGCAGCCCAACTGCCCTGCCACTAGGTCAGGCAACAGCGCCCAGACGCCTGGGCCCTGGCACAGAGGGACGGAAGGATGGGAAGACAGTGCTGACCGACGAGGGACCTCAGGGCTGGCAGCCAAGAGAAGACAGGTGGAGGTGCGCCCGGGATCCAGGGAGCCCAGGCCAGAGCTGCCTGCATGCCTGCCTGCCTGCCTTCCTGGATGTCTGTATGCTGCCTTTGTCCAGGTAGGTTTCTCAGGTCCCCTCCAATCCTGTCCTCTCCTGTCCTCTCCTGTCCTCACCATCCTCTCCCCTCTCCTCTCCTCCGCACTTTGCTTCTCTCCTTTGTCTGTCCTCTCTTCCAGGTGCCCTGCTCACCAGCTCCAGCACTTGTGATGGTTCTCCAGTGACAGCTGTTCACAACCCCTTCCACCCCCTGCCTGCCCCTAATGTGATCCAGCTCACAGGGTCTCTGGCTCACCCCACCCAAACCCACACGCCCCAACACATTCCCTGGTTCAGCCCCTCTGCCCTATTCAGCCAAACTGGGCCTTTGCAACCTACCTATGCATCGTTGTTTCTCCTCACCATTAAGGAGAGATCTCCTATTGTACTTAGCTTGGTTGACTGGTGGATGGATGGATGGATGGATGGATGAATGGATGGATGAATGGATGGATAGATGTATGGGTGGATGGATGGATGGATGGATGGACAGGTCAATGGATCGGTTTTGTAGAGGCAGAGTACCATCTAGGGGTACTGGAGACCGCTGGTGTCAGATCCTTAGTCAATGTCAAATGTAAAACATTAATTCATCAATAACAAAAATGAATAAGCACCTAAATAAATAGATAAATATAAAAACTGGGTTAAAAAATACATGGCGTCTTTGCCTTTCTGCATATGGAATGCTGTGCGGATCTTAACAAGGATAGCATTGTCCTGAGTAGCCCATTTGAAGTCGTGGAATATTTCCTTTTCCTTTTTCTTTTTTTACTTTCTATTTTCTTGATTATTCACTGGAATAAATAGACAGGAATTGAGAGGGAAGGGAGGTAGAGAGAGTTTGAGACAGAGAGAGAGACAACTGCAGCACTTCCGCACCACTTGTAAAGATTTCCCCTGGCAGGTGGGAACCAGGGTGTTGAAGCCCAGTCCTCCTGCATTGTAACATGAGTGCTTAACTGGGTGTGGCACCACCTGGTACCCTTGATGGGACCCTTTTTTTAGCAATGAAAAGAAATTCTCTTGGCAAGGTAATAAATAAATGAAGAAGTAAATAAAAGTGCATTTACATTAACTCAGTGGAAACACACAGGGACATATACGTCTCTGTTACCTGTATTACTTCTTCATGTATGGATTGATTGCCTCAAGGGGTTATTGCCACAGCTGAGTGCCTACGCCAGGAATAATCCACAGCTCCTGCACTCCATTTGTTCCCCTTTCGCTGCCCTTGTTGCTTGGTCACTGTGGTGGTTATTGTTTTTGTTGTTGTTGTTGTTACTGACCTTGCATCTGACAGACATAAAAGGAGAGAGCAGAGGAAATACAGGGTGGGAGAGAAAGATAGAGCTCCTAAAGACCTGCTTCACCCCCTGTAAAGCGAGTCCCCTGCAGGTGGCGGTCTGGGGGCCAGACCCCAAATCCCTCCACCTGTCCCCTCTATTCGTGAGCGCCACAAGCCCTTAACCCTCTGACATACCGCCAAACCTCCCTGGATTTGCTTTTGAAGGCAGTATCACCTGCCTCGTTTTGAATCCTCATTATCCTGAGGGTCAGTCCTGATGACAGTGTCATGACAGGACACACGGAGATCTCTGTTATCAGAGAGCGCCTGGAACAGCAGCTGGGGCTCTAGTGCCAGGGCAGGAGCAACTCCCCATGCACCCTCCACGGAGTCCACCTGCCTGCATTTTGGTCCTTTTCCATCCAAAAAAGATTTTTCCCTTTTTTCACTTTGAAACAGGCAGCAGACAGGTTACCCAGGCAGGGGAAAAAAAAATAAAAAGCCTTTTTTTTTTTTTTTTTTTTTTTTTTTTTTACCGAAGTGAATGACCATCTTCTGGCAAGTATAGGTTTTGAACCTGAAAACTCTGTCTGTCTGTCTCTTAGTCCACAGAAAGAGCCACTAGCCCAGCCAGATCTCACGCTCAGATGGGGTGTTTTTCCAGTCAAAGGTCTGCACAGCGCACCAGGGATTGGGCGGCCTGAGACCCAAATGTTACATTGTAGATGGACTGTTTGCAGGTCTTGCTCCCCAGGACATTGGACTGTCTCAACTCCCTCCCCTACAGCATGAAAAAAAGACTCTTGACAACCTTGGAGCAACTGGAGTGGGGGCGAGGGGCGCTGTTTGCATGTCTGCACTGCTCATGCCCAGGTGTCTGTGGGGGTCCGTGGCAGAGGCTGTAAGGGGGCTAGGGGGCAGAAGGAGACTGTTTGAGAGGCAGGCTGCAGGCAGGGGAGCCCAGGAGTGTGTGCAGGGCTGTGTGTGTGTGGGTGTGGTGCAGGGGGTTAGGGCAGGTCCCCCTGCTGGATGGTGAGATGGCAGCTGGGCTGTCCCTGGGCCCTCATGGCTGAAGGGCAGAAGCAGGGTGGCAGTAAAGTAGCGCAGGGAGGAACAGAGTAGATGTTAGTTGGGAGCTGGGGGACAGAGGGTAAGGGGAAAGGGGGCATCCTTGAGGAGGGGTCAGGACTAGAGAGTGGGGGCAGCTGGAGGCATGGAAGGTCCCAGGAATCAGGGACTGACAGGAACCGATTCCTACACCCCCCCCCGAACTACTGGATAGAAGCTGCAGAAGCCAGAGCAGCAGCCCTGGCTTGCCTAGGCCAAGGGCCCTGAGTGAGTCCCTCTGAGGATGAGGAAGAGGAGGAGGGGGTGGAGGAGGAGGAGGAGGAAGAGCAGGAGGAAGAGGAGGAAGAAAAGGAGGAAGAAGAGGAGGAAGAGGAGGAGGCGGAGGAGCAGGAGGAGGGGCAGGAGGGCAGCTGTCAATAGGCAGCGGGATTAATGGAGGCCTCCATTACGGAGGCATGTGTCCAGGCAGGCACCCACCAACCCTCAGGGGCAGCTCAGGGCACCCAGGGACTTGGTGTGGGTATCTCTGGGGCGGGGACTGTCAGTCAGTCAGCAAGACTGTGTGTCAGTGCACATGGTGGGACAGGGGCCTGGCAGACCTTGGTCCCCCGCCCTGGACTGTCAGATGCCAGCCCCATGCCCAGACACACACCAATCTGCCCATAGCCCCTTGGCCCGGACGACCAGCACCTGCTTTGGCCTGGGGCTCTGGCTCTGGTGGCTGGCCACCACCCCTCAGGTCAAGTTCAGCGTGTGGGTCATGGCTGCTGGTCAACTGGATGGGCGGGGTCCCCGTGGCCTAGCAACCACAGGAGCCCTCTGTGATGTCCTAGCCCCTGGCAATCTGTGCTGGCCACACTGGCACTGGGCAGCCCAACTGCCCTGCCACTAGGTCAGGCAACAGCGCCCAGACGCCTGGGCCCTGGCACAGAGGGACGGAAGGATGGGAAGACAGTGCTGACCGACGAGGGACCTCAGGGCTGGCAGCCAAGAGAAGACAGGTGGAGGTGCGCCCGGGATCCAGGGAGCCCAGGCCAGAGCTGCCTGCATGCCTGCCTGCCTGCCTTCCTGGATGTCTGTATGCTGCCTTTGTCCAGGTAGGTTTCTCAGGTCCCCTCCAATCCTGTCCTCTCCTGTCCTCTCCTGTCCTCACCATCCTCTCCCCTCTCCTCTCCTCCGCACTTTGCTTCTCTCCTTTGTCTGTCCTCTCTTCCAGGTGCCCTGCTCACCAGCTCCAGCACTTGTGATGGTTCTCCAGTGACAGCTGTTCACAACCCCTTCCACCCCCTGCCTGCCCCTAATGTGATCCAGCTCACAGGGTCTCTGGCTCACCCCACCCAAACCCACACGCCCCAACACATTCCCTGGTTCAGCCCCTCTGCCCTATTCAGCCAAACTGGGCCTTTGCAACCTACCTATGCATCGTTGTTTCTCCTCACCATTAAGGAGAGATCTCCTATTGTACTTAGCTTGGTTGACTGGTGGATGGATGGATGGATGGATGGATGAATGGATGGATGAATGGATGGATAGATGTATGGGTGGATGGATGGATGGATGGATGGACAGGTCAATGGATCGGTTTTGTAGAGGCAGAGTACCATCTAGGGGTACTGGAGACCGCTGGTGTCAGATCCTTAGTCAATGTCAAATGTAAAACATTAATTCATCAATAACAAAAATGAATAAGCACCTAAATAAATAGATAAATATAAAAACTGGGTTAAAAAATACATGGCGTCTTTGCCTTTCTGCATATGGAATGCTGTGCGGATCTTAACAAGGATAGCATTGTCCTGAGTAGCCCATTTGAAGTCGTGGAATATTTCCTTTTCCTTTTTCTTTTTTTACTTTCTATTTTCTTGATTATTCACTGGAATAAATAGACAGGAATTGAGAGGGAAGGGAGGTAGAGAGAGTTTGAGACAGAGAGAGAGACAACTGCAGCACTTCCGCACCACTTGTAAAGATTTCCCCTGGCAGGTGGGAACCAGGGTGTTGAAGCCCAGTCCTCCTGCATTGTAACATGAGTGCTTAACTGGGTGTGGCACCACCTGGTACCCTTGATGGGACCCTTTTTTTAGCAATGAAAAGAAATTCTCTTGGCAAGGTAATAAATAAATGAAGAAGTAAATAAAAGTGCATTTACATTAACTCAGTGGAAACACACAGGGACATATACGTCTCTGTTACCTGTATTACTTCTTCATGTATGGATTGATTGCCTCAAGGGGTTATTGCCACAGCTGAGTGCCTACGCCAGGAATAATCCACAGCTCCTGCACTCCATTTGTTCCCCTTTCGCTGCCCTTGTTGCTTGGTCACTGTGGTGGTTATTGTTTTTGTTGTTGTTGTTGTTACTGACCTTGCATCTGACAGACATAAAAGGAGAGAGCAGAGGAAATACAGGGTGGGAGAGAAAGATAGAGCTCCTAAAGACCTGCTTCACCCCCTGTAAAGCGAGTCCCCTGCAGGTGGCGGTCTGGGGGCCAGACCCCAAATCCCTCCACCTGTCCCCTCTATTCGTGAGCGCCACAAGCCCTTAACCCTCTGACATACCGCCAAACCTCCCTGGATTTGCTTTTGAAGGCAGTATCACCTGCCTCGTTTTGAATCCTCATTATCCTGAGGGTCAGTCCTGATGACAGTGTCATGACAGGACACACGGAGATCTCTGTTATCAGAGAGCGCCTGGAACAGCAGCTGGGGCTCTAGTGCCAGGGCAGGAGCAACTCCCCATGCACCCTCCACGGAGTCCACCTGCCTGCATTTTGGTCCTTTTCCATCCAAAAAAGATTTTTCCCTTTTTTCACTTTGAAACAGGCAGCAGACAGGTTACCCAGGCAGGGGAAAAAAAAATAAAAAGCCTTTTTTTTTTTTTTTTTTTTTTTTTTTTTTACCGAAGTGAATGACCATCTTCTGGCAAGTATAGGTTTTGAACCTGAAAACTCTGTCTGTCTGTCTCTTAGTCCACAGAAAGAGCCACTAGCCCAGCCAGATCTCACGCTCAGATGGGGTGTTTTTCCAGTCAAAGGTCTGCACAGCGCACCAGGGATTGGGCGGCCTGAGACCCAAATGTTACATTGTAGATGGACTGTTTGCAGGTCTTGCTCCCCAGGACATTGGACTGTCTCAACTCCCTCCCCTACAGCATGAAAAAAAGACTCTTGACAACCTTGGAGCAACTGGAGTGGGGGCGAGGGGCGCTGTTTGCATGTCTGCACTGCTCATGCCCAGGTGTCTGTGGGGGTCCGTGGCAGAGGCTGTAAGGGGGCTAGGGGGCAGAAGGAGACTGTTTGAGAGGCAGGCTGCAGGCAGGGGAGCCCAGGAGTGTGTGCAGGGCTGTGTGTGTGTGGGTGTGGTGCAGGGGGTTAGGGCAGGTCCCCCTGCTGGATGGTGAGATGGCAGCTGGGCTGTCCCTGGGCCCTCATGGCTGAAGGGCAGAAGCAGGGTGGCAGTAAAGTAGCGCAGGGAGGAACAGAGTAGATGTTAGTTGGGAGCTGGGGGACAGAGGGTAAGGGGAAAGGGGGCATCCTTGAGGAGGGGTCAGGACTAGAGAGTGGGGGCAGCTGGAGGCATGGAAGGTCCCAGGAATCAGGGACTGACAGGAACCGATTCCTACACCCCCCCCCGAACTACTGGATAGAAGCTGCAGAAGCCAGAGCAGCAGCCCTGGCTTGCCTAGGCCAAGGGCCCTGAGTGAGTCCCTCTGAGGATGAGGAAGAGGAGGAGGGGGTGGAGGAGGAGGAGGAGGAAGAGCAGGAGGAAGAGGAGGAAGAAAAGGAGGAAGAAGAGGAGGAAGAGGAGGAGGCGGAGGAGCAGGAGGAGGGGCAGGAGGGCAGCTGTCAATAGGCAGCGGGATTAATGGAGGCCTCCATTACGGAGGCATGTGTCCAGGCAGGCACCCACCAACCCTCAGGGGCAGCTCAGGGCACCCAGGGACTTGGTGTGGGTATCTCTGGGGCGGGGACTGTCAGTCAGTCAGCAAGACTGTGTGTCAGTGCACATGGTGGGACAGGGGCCTGGCAGACCTTGGTCCCCCGCCCTGGACTGTCAGATGCCAGCCCCATGCCCAGACACACACCAATCTGCCCATAGCCCCTTGGCCCGGACGACCAGCACCTGCTTTGGCCTGGGGCTCTGGCTCTGGTGGCTGGCCACCACCCCTCAGGTCAAGTTCAGCGTGTGGGTCATGGCTGCTGGTCAACTGGATGGGCGGGGTCCCCGTGGCCTAGCAACCACAGGAGCCCTCTGTGATGTCCTAGCCCCTGGCAATCTGTGCTGGCCACACTGGCACTGGGCAGCCCAACTGCCCTGCCACTAGGTCAGGCAACAGCGCCCAGACGCCTGGGCCCTGGCACAGAGGGACGGAAGGATGGGAAGACAGTGCTGACCGACGAGGGACCTCAGGGCTGGCAGCCAAGAGAAGACAGGTGGAGGTGCGCCCGGGATCCAGGGAGCCCAGGCCAGAGCTGCCTGCATGCCTGCCTGCCTGCCTTCCTGGATGTCTGTATGCTGCCTTTGTCCAGGTAGGTTTCTCAGGTCCCCTCCAATCCTGTCCTCTCCTGTCCTCTCCTGTCCTCACCATCCTCTCCCCTCTCCTCTCCTCCGCACTTTGCTTCTCTCCTTTGTCTGTCCTCTCTTCCAGGTGCCCTGCTCACCAGCTCCAGCACTTGTGATGGTTCTCCAGTGACAGCTGTTCACAACCCCTTCCACCCCCTGCCTGCCCCTAATGTGATCCAGCTCACAGGGTCTCTGGCTCACCCCACCCAAACCCACACGCCCCAACACATTCCCTGGTTCAGCCCCTCTGCCCTATTCAGCCAAACTGGGCCTTTGCAACCTACCTATGCATCGTTGTTTCTCCTCACCATTAAGGAGAGATCTCCTATTGTACTTAGCTTGGTTGACTGGTGGATGGATGGATGGATGGATGGATGAATGGATGGATGAATGGATGGATAGATGTATGGGTGGATGGATGGATGGATGGATGGACAGGTCAATGGATCGGTTTTGTAGAGGCAGAGTACCATCTAGGGGTACTGGAGACCGCTGGTGTCAGATCCTTAGTCAATGTCAAATGTAAAACATTAATTCATCAATAACAAAAATGAATAAGCACCTAAATAAATAGATAAATATAAAAACTGGGTTAAAAAATACATGGCGTCTTTGCCTTTCTGCATATGGAATGCTGTGCGGATCTTAACAAGGATAGCATTGTCCTGAGTAGCCCATTTGAAGTCGTGGAATATTTCCTTTTCCTTTTTCTTTTTTTACTTTCTATTTTCTTGATTATTCACTGGAATAAATAGACAGGAATTGAGAGGGAAGGGAGGTAGAGAGAGTTTGAGACAGAGAGAGAGACAACTGCAGCACTTCCGCACCACTTGTAAAGATTTCCCCTGGCAGGTGGGAACCAGGGTGTTGAAGCCCAGTCCTCCTGCATTGTAACATGAGTGCTTAACTGGGTGTGGCACCACCTGGTACCCTTGATGGGACCCTTTTTTTAGCAATGAAAAGAAATTCTCTTGGCAAGGTAATAAATAAATGAAGAAGTAAATAAAAGTGCATTTACATTAACTCAGTGGAAACACACAGGGACATATACGTCTCTGTTACCTGTATTACTTCTTCATGTATGGATTGATTGCCTCAAGGGGTTATTGCCACAGCTGAGTGCCTACGCCAGGAATAATCCACAGCTCCTGCACTCCATTTGTTCCCCTTTCGCTGCCCTTGTTGCTTGGTCACTGTGGTGGTTATTGTTTTTGTTGTTGTTGTTGTTACTGACCTTGCATCTGACAGACATAAAAGGAGAGAGCAGAGGAAATACAGGGTGGGAGAGAAAGATAGACCTCCTAAAGACCTGCTTCACCCCCTGTAAAGCGAGTCCCCTGCAGGTGGCGGTCTGGGGGCCAGACCCCAAATCCCTCCACCTGTCCCCTCTATTCGTGAGCGCCACAAGCCCTTAACCCTCTGACATACCGCCAAACCTCCCTGGATTTGCTTTTGAAGGCAGTATCACCTGCCTCGTTTTGAATCCTCATTATCCTGAGGGTCAGTCCTGATGACAGTGTCATGACAGGACACACGGAGATCTCTGTTATCAGAGAGCGCCTGGAACAGCAGCTGGGGCTCTAGTGCCAGGGCAGGAGCAACTCCCCATGCACCCTCCACGGAGTCCACCTGCCTGCATTTTGGTCCTTTTCCATCCAAAAAAGATTTTTCCCTTTTTTCACTTTGAAACAGGCAGCAGACAGGTTACCCAGGCAGGGGAAAAAAAAATAAAAAGCCTTTTTTTTTTTTTTTTTTTTTTTTTTTTTTTACCGAAGTGAATGACCATCTTCTGGCAAGTATAGGTTTTGAACCTGAAAACTCTGTCTGTCTGTCTCTTAGTCCACAGAAAGAGCCACTAGCCCAGCCAGATCTCACGCTCAGATGGGGTGTTTTTCCAGTCAAAGGTCTGCACAGCGCACCAGGGATTGGGCGGCCTGAGACCCAAATGTTACATTGTAGATGGACTGTTTGCAGGTCTTGCTCCCCAGGACATTGGACTGTCTCAACTCCCTCCCCTACAGCATGAAAAAAAGACTCTTGACAACCTTGGAGCAACTGGAGTGGGGGCGAGGGGCGCTGTTTGCATGTCTGCACTGCTCATGCCCAGGTGTCTGTGGGGGTCCGTGGCAGAGGCTGTAAGGGGGCTAGGGGGCAGAAGGAGACTGTTTGAGAGGCAGGCTGCAGGCAGGGGAGCCCAGGAGTGTGTGCAGGGCTGTGTGTGTGTGGGTGTGGTGCAGGGGGTTAGGGCAGGTCCCCCTGCTGGATGGTGAGATGGCAGCTGGGCTGTCCCTGGGCCCTCATGGCTGAAGGGCAGAAGCAGGGTGGCAGTAAAGTAGCGCAGGGAGGAACAGAGTAGATGTTAGTTGGGAGCTGGGGGACAGAGGGTAAGGGGAAAGGGGGCATCCTTGAGGAGGGGTCAGGACTAGAGAGTGGGGGCAGCTGGAGGCATGGAAGGTCCCAGGAATCAGGGACTGACAGGAACCGATTCCTACACCCCCCCCCGAACTACTGGATAGAAGCTGCAGAAGCCAGAGCAGCAGCCCTGGCTTGCCTAGGCCAAGGGCCCTGAGTGAGTCCCTCTGAGGATGAGGAAGAGGAGGAGGGGGTGGAGGAGGAGGAGGAGGAAGAGCAGGAGGAAGAGGAGGAAGAAAAGGAGGAAGAAGAGGAGGAAGAGGAGGAGGCGGAGGAGCAGGAGGAGGGGCAGGAGGGCAGCTGTCAATAGGCAGCGGGATTAATGGAGGCCTCCATTACGGAGGCATGTGTCCAGGCAGGCACCCACCAACCCTCAGGGGCAGCTCAGGGCACCCAGGGACTTGGTGTGGGTATCTCTGGGGCGGGGACTGTCAGTCAGTCAGCAAGACTGTGTGTCAGTGCACATGGTGGGACAGGGGCCTGGCAGACCTTGGTCCCCCGCCCTGGACTGTCAGATGCCAGCCCCATGCCCAGACACACACCAATCTGCCCATAGCCCCTTGGCCCGGACGACCAGCACCTGCTTTGGCCTGGGGCTCTGGCTCTGGTGGCTGGCCACCACCCCTCAGGTCAAGTTCAGCGTGTGGGTCATGGCTGCTGGTCAACTGGATGGGCGGGGTCCCCGTGGCCTAGCAACCACAGGAGCCCTCTGTGATGTCCTAGCCCCTGGCAATCTGTGCTGGCCACACTGGCACTGGGCAGCCCAACTGCCCTGCCACTAGGTCAGGCAACAGCGCCCAGACGCCTGGGCCCTGGCACAGAGGGACGGAAGGATGGGAAGACAGTGCTGACCGACGAGGGACCTCAGGGCTGGCAGCCAAGAGAAGACAGGTGGAGGTGCGCCCGGGATCCAGGGAGCCCAGGCCAGAGCTGCCTGCATGCCTGCCTGCCTGCCTTCCTGGATGTCTGTATGCTGCCTTTGTCCAGGTAGGTTTCTCAGGTCCCCTCCAATCCTGTCCTCTCCTGTCCTCTCCTGTCCTCACCATCCTCTCCCCTCTCCTCTCCTCCGCACTTTGCTTCTCTCCTTTGTCTGTCCTCTCTTCCAGGTGCCCTGCTCACCAGCTCCAGCACTTGTGATGGTTCTCCAGTGACAGCTGTTCACAACCCCTTCCACCCCCTGCCTGCCCCTAATGTGATCCAGCTCACAGGGTCTCTGGCTCACCCCACCCAAACCCACACGCCCCAACACATTCCCTGGTTCAGCCCCTCTGCCCTATTCAGCCAAACTGGGCCTTTGCAACCTACCTATGCATCGTTGTTTCTCCTCACCATTAAGGAGAGATCTCCTATTGTACTTAGCTTGGTTGACTGGTGGATGGATGGATGGATGGATGGATGAATGGATGGATGAATGGATGGATAGATGTATGGGTGGATGGATGGATGGATGGATGGACAGGTCAATGGATCGGTTTTGTAGAGGCAGAGTACCATCTAGGGGTACTGGAGACCGCTGGTGTCAGATCCTTAGTCAATGTCAAATGTAAAACATTAATTCATCAATAACAAAAATGAATAAGCACCTAAATAAATAGATAAATATAAAAACTGGGTTAAAAAATACATGGCGTCTTTGCCTTTCTGCATATGGAATGCTGTGCGGATCTTAACAAGGATAGCATTGTCCTGAGTAGCCCATTTGAAGTCGTGGAATATTTCCTTTTCCTTTTTCTTTTTTTACTTTCTATTTTCTTGATTATTCACTGGAATAAATAGACAGGAATTGAGAGGGAAGGGAGGTAGAGAGAGTTTGAGACAGAGAGAGAGACAACTGCAGCACTTCCGCACCACTTGTAAAGATTTCCCCTGGCAGGTGGGAACCAGGGTGTTGAAGCCCAGTCCTCCTGCATTGTAACATGAGTGCTTAACTGGGTGTGGCACCACCTGGTACCCTTGATGGGACCCTTTTTTTAGCAATGAAAAGAAATTCTCTTGGCAAGGTAATAAATAAATGAAGAAGTAAATAAAAGTGCATTTACATTAACTCAGTGGAAACACACAGGGACATATACGTCTCTGTTACCTGTATTACTTCTTCATGTATGGATTGATTGCCTCAAGGGGTTATTGCCACAGCTGAGTGCCTACGCCAGGAATAATCCACAGCTCCTGCACTCCATTTGTTCCCCTTTCGCTGCCCTTGTTGCTTGGTCACTGTGGTGGTTATTGTTTTTGTTGTTGTTGTTGTTGTTGTTGTTGTTGTTACTGACCTTGCATCTGACAGACATAAAAGGAGAGAGCAGAGGAAATACAGGGTGGGAGAGAAAGATAGAGCTCCTAAAGACCTGCTTCACCCCCTGTAAAGCGAGTCCCCTGCAGGTGGCGGTCTGGGGGCCAGACCCCAAATCCCTCCACCTGTCCCCTCTATTCGTGAGCGCCACAAGCCCTTAACCCTCTGACATACCGCCAAACCTCCCTGGATTTGCTTTTGAAGGCAGTATCACCTGCCTCGTTTTGAATCCTCATTATCCTGAGGGTCAGTCCTGATGACAGTGTCATGACAGGACACACGGAGATCTCTGTTATCAGAGAGCGCCTGGAACAGCAGCTGGGGCTCTAGTGCCAGGGCAGGAGCAACTCCCCATGCACCCTCCACGGAGTCCACCTGCCTGCATTTTGGTCCTTTTCCCTCCAAAAAAGATTTTTCCCTTTTTTCACTTTGAAACAGGCAGCAGACAGGTTACCCAGGCAGGGGAAAAAAAAATAAAAAGCCTTTTTTTTTTTTTTTTTTTTTTTTTTTTTTTTACCGAAGTGAATGACCATCTTCTGGCAAGTATAGGTTTTGAACCTGAAAACTTTGTCTGTCTGTCTCTTAGTCCACAGAAAGAGCCACTAGCCCAGCCAGATCTCACGCTCAGATGGGGTGTTTTTCCAGTCAAAGGTCTGCACAGCGCACTAGGGATTGGGCGGCCTGAGACCCAAATGTTACATTGTAGATGGACTGTTTGCAGGTCTTGCTCCCCAGGATATTGGACTGTCTCAACTCCCTCCCCTACAGCATGAAAAAAAGACTCTTGACAACCTTGGAGCAACTGGAGTGGGGGCTAGGGGAGCTGTTTGCATGTCTGCACTGCTCATGCCCAGGTGTCTGTGGGGGTCCGTGGCAGAGGCTGTAAGGGGGCTAGGGGGCAGAAGGAGACTGTTTGAGAGGCAGGCTGAAGGCAGGGGAGCCCAGGAGTGTGTGCAGGGCTGTGTGTGTGTGGGTGTGGTGCAGGGGGTTAGGGCAGGTCCCCCTGCTGGATGGTGAGATGGCAGCTGGGCTGTCCCTGGGCCCTCATGGCTGAAGGGCAGAAGCAGGGTGGCAGTAAAGTAGCGCAGGGAGGAACAGAGTAGATGTTAGTTGGGAGCTGGGGGACAGAGGGTAAGGGGAAAGGGGGCATCCTTGAGGAGGGGTCAGGACTAGAGAGTGGGGGCAGCTGGAGGCATGGAAGGTCCCAGGAATCAGGGACTGACCGGAACCGATTCCTACACCCCCCCCAAACTACTGGATAGAAGCTGCAGAAGCCTGAGCAGCAGCCCTGGCTTGCCTAGGCCAAGGGCCCTGAGTGAGTCCTTCTGAGGATGAGGAAGAGGAGGAGGGGGTGGAGGCGGAGGAGGAGGAAGAGCAGGAGGAAGAGGAGGAAGAGAAGGAGGAAGAAGAGGAGGAGGAGGAGGAGGCGGAGGAGGAGGAGGAGGGGCAGGAGGCAGCTGTCAATAGGCAACGGGATTAATGGAGGCCTCCATTACGGAGGCATGTGTCCAGGCAGGCACCCACCAACCCTCAGGGGCAGCTCCGGGCACCAGGGACTTGGTGTGGGTATCTCTGGGGCGGGGACTGTCAGTCAGTCAGCAAGGCTGTGTGTCAGTGCACATGGTGGGACAGGGGCCTGGCGGACCTTGGTCCCCCGTCCTGGACTGTCAGATGCCAGCCCCATGACCAGACACACACCAATCTGCCCATAGCCCCTTGGCCCGGCCGACCAGCACCTGCTTTGACCTGGGGCTCTGGCTCTGGTGGCTGGCCACCACCCCTCAGGTCAAGTTCAGCGTGGGGGTCATGGCTGCTGGTCAACTGGATGGGCGGGGTCCCCGTGGCCTAGCAACCACAGGAGCCCTCTGTGATGTCCTAGCCCCTGGCAATCTGTGCTGGCCACACTGGCACTGGGCAGCCCAACTGCCCTGCCACTAGGTCAGGCAACAGCACACAGACACCTGGGCCCTGGCACAGAGGGACGGAAGGATGGAAGACAGTGCTGACCGACAAGGGACCTCAGGGCTGGCAGCCAAGAGAAGACAGGTGGAGGTGCGCCCGGGATCCAGGGAGCAAAGGCCAGAGCTACCTGCATGCCTGCCTGCCTTCCTGGATGTCTGTATGCTGCCTTTGCCCAGGTAGGTTTCTCAGGTCCCTTCCAATCCTGTCCTCTCCTGTCCTCACCATCCTCTCCCCTCTCCTCTCCTCCGCACTTTGCTTCTCTCCTTTGTCTGTCCTCTCTTCCAGGTGCCCTGCTCACCAGCTCCAGCACTTGTGATGGTTCTCCAGTGACAGCTGTTCGCAACCCCTTCCACCCCCTGCCTGCCCCTAATGTGATCCAGCTCACAGGGTCTCCGGCTCACCCCACCCAAACCCACACGCCCCAACACATCCCCTGGTTCAGCCCCTCCTCCCTATTCAGCCAAACTGGGCCTTTGCAACCTACCTATGCATCGTTGTTTCTCCTCACCATTAAGGAGAGATCTCCTTTTGTACTTAGCTTGGTTGACTGGTGGATGGATGGATGGATGGATGGATGGATGAATGGATGGATGAATGGATGGATAGATGTATGGGTGGATGGATGGATGGATGGATGGATGGACAGGTCAATGGATCGGTTTTGTAGAGGCAGAGTACCATCTAGGGGTACTGGAGACCGCTGGTGTCAGATCCTTAGTCAATGTCAAATGTAAAACATTAATTCATCAATAACAAAAATGAATAAGCACCTAAATAAATAGATAAATATAAAAACTGGGTTAAAAAATACATGGCGTCTTTGCCTTTCTGCATATGGAATGCTGTGCGGATCTTAACAAGGATAGCATTGTCCTGAGTAGCCCATTTGAAGTCGTGGAATATTTCCTTTTCCTTTTTCTTTTTTTACTTTCTATTTTCTTGATTATTCACTGGAATAAATAGACAGGAATTGAGAGGGAAGGGAGGTAGAGAGAGTTTGAGACAGAGAGAGAGACAACTGCAGCACTTCCGCACCACTTGTAAAGATTTCCCCTGGCAGGTGGGAACCAGGGTGTTGAAGCCCAGTCCTCCTGCATTGTAACATGAGTGCTTAACTGGGTGTGGCACCACCTGGTACCCTTGATGGGACCCTTTTTTTAGCAATGAAAAGAAATTCTCTTGGCAAGGTAATAAATAAATGAAGAAGTAAATAAAAGTGCATTTACATTAACTCAGTGGAAACACACAGGGACATATACGTCTCTGTTACCTGTATTACTTCTTCATGTATGGATTGATTGCCTCAAGGGGTTATTGCCACAGCTGAGTGCCTACGCCAGGAATAATCCACAGCTCCTGCACTCCATTTGTTCCCCTTTCGCTGCCCTTGTTGCTTGGTCACTGTGGTGGTTATTGTTTTTGTTGTTGTTGTTGTTGTTGTTGTTGTTGTTACTGACCTTGCATCTGACAGACATAAAAGGAGAGAGCAGAGGAAATACAGGGTGGGAGAGAAAGATAGAGCTCCTAAAGACCTGCTTCACCCCCTGTAAAGCGAGTCCCCTGCAGGTGGCGGTCTGGGGGCCAGACCCCAAATCCCTCCACCTGTCCCCTCTATTCGTGAGCGCCACAAGCCCTTAACCCTCTGACATACCGCCAAACCTCCCTGGATTTGCTTTTGAAGGCAGTATCACCTGCCTCGTTTTGAATCCTCATTATCCTGAGGGTCAGTCCTGATGACAGTGTCATGACAGGACACACGGAGATCTCTGTTATCAGAGAGCGCCTGGAACAGCAGCTGGGGCTCTAGTGCCAGGGCAGGAGCAACTCCCCATGCACCCTCCACGGAGTCCACCTGCCTGCATTTTGGTCCTTTTCCCTCCAAAAAAGATTTTTCCCTTTTTTCACTTTGAAACAGGCAGCAGACAGGTTACCCAGGCAGGGGAAAAAAAAATAAAAAGCCTTTTTTTTTTTTTTTTTTTTTTTTTACCGAAGTGAATGACCATCTTCTGGCAAGTATAGGTTTTGAACCTGAAAACTTTGTCTGTCTGTCTCTTAGTCCACAGAAAGAGCCACTAGCCCAGACAGATCTCACGCTCAGATGGGGTGTTTTTCCAGTCAAAGGTCTGCACAGCGCACTAGGGATTGGGCGGCCTGAGACCCAAATGTTACATTGTAGATGGACTGTTTGCAGGTCTTGCTCCCCAGGATATTGGACTGTCTCAACTCCCTCCCCTACAGCATGAAAAAAAGACTCTTGACAACCTTGGAGCAACTGGAGTGGGGGCTAGGGGAGCTGTTTGCATGTCTGCACTGCTCATGCCCAGGTGTCTGTGGGGGTCCGTGGCAGAGGCTGTAAGGGGGCTAGGGGGCAGAAGGAGACTGTTTGAGAGGCAGGCTGCAGGCAGGGGAGCCCAGGAGTGTGTGCAGGGCTGTGTGTGTGTGGGTGTGGTGCAGGGGGTTAGGGCAGGTCCCCCTGCTGGATGGTGAGATGGCAGCTGGGCTGTCCCTGGGCCCTCATGGCTGAAGGGCAGAAGCAGGGTGGCAGTAAAGTAGCGCAGGGAGGAACAGAGTAGATGTTAGTTGGGAGCTGGGGGACAGAGGGTAAGGGGAAAGGGGGCATCCTTGAGGAGGGGTCAGGACTAGAGAGTGGGGGCAGCTGGAGGCATGGAAGGTCCCAGGAATCAGGGACTGACCGGAACCGATTCCTACACCCCCCCCAAACTACTGGATAGAAGCTGCAGAAGCCTGAGCAGCAGCCCTGGCTTGCCTAGGCCAAGGGCCCTGAGTGAGTCCTTCTGAGGATGAGGAAGAGGAGGAGGGGGTGGAGGCGGAGGAGGAGGAAGAGCAGGAGGAAGAGGAGGAAGAGAAGGAGGAAGAAGAGGAGGAGGAGGAGGAGGCGGAGGAGGAGGAGGAGGGGCAGGAGGCAGCTGTCAATAGGCAACGGGATTAATGGAGGCCTCCATTACGGAGGCATGTGTCCAGGCAGGCACCCACCAACCCTCAGGGGCAGCTCCGGGCACCAGGGACTTGGTGTGGGTATCTCTGGGGCGGGGACTGTCAGTCAGTCAGCAAGGCTGTGTGTCAGTGCACATGGTGGGACAGGGGCCTGGCGGACCTTGGTCCCCCGCCCTGGACTGTCAGATGCCAGCCCCATGACCAGACACACACCAATCTGCCCATAGCCCCTTGGCCCGGCCGACCAGCACCTGCTTTGACCTGGGGCTCTGGCTCTGGTGGCTGGCCACCACCCCTCAGGTCAAGTTCAGCGTGGGGGTCATGGCTGCTGGTCAACTGGATGGGCGGGGTCCCCGTGGCCTAGCAACCACAGGAGCCCTCTGTGATGTCCTAGCCCCTGGCAATCTGTGCTGGCCACACTGGCACTGGGCAGCCCAACTGCCCTGCCACTAGGTCAGGCAACAGCACACAGACACCTGGGCCCTGGCACAGAGGGACGGAAGGATGGAAGACAGTGCTGACCGACAAGGGACCTCAGGGCTGGCAGCCAAGAGAAGACAGGTGGAGGTGCGCCCGGGATCCAGGGAGCAAAGGCCAGAGCTACCTGCATGCCTGCCTGCCTTCCTGGATGTCTGTATGCTGCCTTTGCCCAGGTAGGTTTCTCAGGTCCCTTCCAATCCTGTCCTCTCCTGTCCTCACCATCCTCTCCCCTCTCCTCTCCTCCGCACTTTGCTTCTCTCCTTTGTCTGTCCTCTCTTCCAGGTGCCCTGCTCACCAGCTCCAGCACTTGTGATGGTTCTCCAGTGACAGCTGTTCGCAACCCCTTCCACCCCCTGCCTGCCCCTAATGTGATCCAGCTCACAGGGTCTCCGGCTCACCCCACCCAAACCCACACGCCCCAACACATCCCCTGGTTCAGCCCCTCCTCCCTATTCAGCCAAACTGGGCCTTTGCAACCTACCTATGCATCGTTGTTTCTCCTCACCATTAAGGAGAGATCTCCTTTTGTACTTAGCTTGGTTGACTGGTGGATGGATGGATGGATGGATGGATGGATGAATGGATGGATGAATGGATGGATAGATGTATGGGTGGATGGATGGATGGATGGATGGATGGACAGGTCAATGGATCGGTTTTGTAGAGGCAGAGTACCATCTAGGGGTACTGGAGACCGCTGGTGTCAGATCCTTAGTCAATGTCAAATGTAAAACATTAATTCATCAATAACAAAAATGAATAAGCACCTAAATAAATAGATAAATATAAAAACTGGGTTAAAAAATACATGGCGTCTTTGCCTTTCTGCATATGGAATGCTGTGCGGATCTTAACAAGGATAGCATTGTCCTGAGTAGCCCATTTGAAGTCGTGGAATATTTCCTTTTCCTTTTTCTTTTTTTACTTTCTATTTTCTTGATTATTCACTGGAATAAATAGACAGGAATTGAGAGGGAAGGGAGGTAGAGAGAGTTTGAGACAGAGAGAGAGACAACTGCAGCACTTCCGCACCACTTGTAAAGATTTCCCCTGGCAGGTGGGAACCAGGGTGTTGAAGCCCAGTCCTCCTGCATTGTAACATGAGTGCTTAACTGGGTGTGGCACCACCTGGTACCCTTGATGGGACCCTTTTTTTAGCAATGAAAAGAAATTCTCTTGGCAAGGTAATAAATAAATGAAGAAGTAAATAAAAGTGCATTTACATTAACTCAGTGGAAACACACAGGGACATATACGTCTCTGTTACCTGTATTACTTCTTCATGTATGGATTGATTGCCTCAAGGGGTTATTGCCACAGCTGAGTGCCTACGCCAGGAATAATCCACAGCTCCTGCACTCCATTTGTTCCCCTTTCGCTGCCCTTGTTGCTTGGTCACTGTGGTGGTTATTGTTTTTGTTGTTGTTGTTGTTACTGACCTTGCATCTTTCAGACATAAAAGGAGAGAGCAGAGGAAATACAGGGTGGGAGAGAAAGATAGAGCTCCTAAAGACCTGCTTCACCCCTTGTAAAGCGAGTCCCCTGCAGGTGGCGGTCTGGGGGCCAGACCCCAAATCCCTCCACCTGTCCCCTCTATTCGTGAGCGCCACAAGCCCTTAACCCTCTGACATACCGCCAAACCTCCCTGGATTTGCTTTTGAAGGCAGTATCACCTGCCTCGTTTTGAATCCTCATTATCCTGAGGGTCAGTCCTGATGACAGTGTCATGACAGGACACACGGAGATCTCTGTTATCAGAGAGCACCTGGAACAGCAGCTGGGGCTCTAGTGCCAGGGCAGGAGCAACTCCCCATGCACCCTCCACGGAGTCCACCTGCCTGCATTTTGGTCCTTTTCCCTCCAAAAAAGATTTTTTCCCTTTTTTCACTTTGAAACAGGCAGCAGACAGGTTACCCAGGCAGGGGAAAAAAAAATAAAAAGCCTTTTTTTTTTTTTTTTTTTTTTTTACCGAAGTGAATGACCATCTTCTGGCAAGTATAGGTTTTGAACCTGAAAACTCTGTCTGTCTGTCTCTTAGTCCACAGAAAGAGCCACTAGCCCAGCCAGATCTCACGCTCAGATGGGGTGTTTTTCCAGTCAAAGGTCTGCACAGCGCACTAGGGATTGGGCGGCCTGAGACCCAAATGTTACATTGTAGATGGACTGTTTGCAGGTCTTGCTCCCCAGGACATTGGACTGTCTCAACTCCCTCCCCTACAGCATGAAAAAAAGACTCTTGACAACCTTGGAGCAACTGGAGTGGGGGCGACGGGAGCTGTTTGCATGTCTGCACTGCTCATGCCCACGTGTCTGTGGGGGTCCGTGGCAGAGGCTGTAAGGGGGCTAGGGGGCAGAAGGAGACTGTTTGAGAGGCAGGCTGCAGGCAGGGGAGCCCAGGAGTGTGTGCAGGGCTGTGTGTGTGTGGGTGTGGTGCAGGGGGTTAGGGCAGGTCCCCCTGCTGGATGGTGAGATGGCAGCTGGGCTGTCCCTGGGCCCTCATGGCTGAAGGGCAGAATCAGGGTGGCAGTAAAGTAGCGCAGGGAGGAACAGAGTAGATGTTAGTTGGGAGCTGGGGGACAGAGGGTAAGGGGAAAGGGGGCATCCTTGAGGAGGGGTCAGGACTAGAGAGTGGGGGCAGCTGGAGGCATGGAAGGTCCCAGGAATCAGGGACTGACCGGAACCGATTCCTACACCCCCCCCCAAACTACTGGATAGAAGCTGCAGAAGCCTGAGCAGCAGCCCTGGCTTGCCTAGGCCAAGGGCCCTGAGTGAGTCCTTCTGAGGATGAGGAAGAGGAGGAGGGGGTGGAGGCGGAGGAGGAGGAAGAGCAGGAGGAAGAGGAGGAAGAGAAGGAGGAAGAAGAGGAGGAGGAGGAGGAGGCGGAGGAGGAGGAGGAGGGGCAGGAGGCAGCTGTCAATAGGCAACGGGATTAATGGAGGCCTCCATTACGGAGGCATGTGTCCAGGCAGGCACCCACCAACCCTCAGGGGCAGCTCCGGGCACCAGGGACTTGGTGTGGGTATCTCTGGGGCGGGGACTGTCAGTCAGTCAGCAAGGCTGTGTGTAAGTGCACATGGTGGGACAGGGGCCTGGCGGACCTTGGTCCCCCGCCCTGGACTGTCAGATGCCAGCCCCATGACCAGACACACACCAATCTGCCCATAGCCCCTTGGCCCGGCCGACCAGCACCTGCTTTGACCTGGGGCTCTGGCTCTGGTGGCTGGCCACCACCCCTCAGGTCAAGTTCAGCGTGGGGGTCATGGCTGCTGTTCAACTGGATGGGCGTGGTCCCCGTGGCCTAGCAACCACAGGAGCCCTCTGTGATGTCCTAGCCCCTGGCAATCTGTGCTGGCCACACTGGCACTGGGCAGCCCAACTGCCCTGCCACTAGGTCAGGCAACAGCACACAGACACCTGGGCCCTGGCACAGAGGGACGGAAGGATGGAAGACAGTGCTGACCGACAAGGGACCTCAGGGCTGGCAGCCAAGAGAAGACAGGTGGAGGTGCGCCCGGGATCCAGGGAGCAAAGGCCAGAGCTACCTGCATGCCTGCCTGCCTTCCTGGATGTCTGTATGCTGCCTTTGCCCAGGTAGGTTTCTCAGGTCCCTTCCAATCCTGTCCTCTCCTGTCCTCACCATCCTCTCCCCTCTCCTCTCCTCCGCACTTTGCTTCTCTCCTTTGTCTGTCCTCTCTTCCAGGTGCCCTGCTCACCAGCTCCAGCACTTGTGATGGTTCTCCAGTGACAGCTGTTCGCAACCCCTTCCACCCCCTGCCTGCCCCTAATGTGATCCAGCTCACAGGGTCTCCGGCTCACCCCACCCAAACCCACACGCCCCAACACATCCCCTGGTTCAGCCCCTCCTCCCTATTCAGCCAAACTGGGCCTTTGCAACCTACCTATGCATCGTTGTTTCTCCTCACCATTAAGGAGAGATCTCCTTTTGTACTTAGCTTGGTTGACTGGTGGATGGATGGATGGATGGATGGATGGATGAATGGATGGATGAATGGATGGATAGATGTATGGGTGGATGGATGGATGGATGGATGGATGGACAGGTCAATGGATCGGTTTTGTAGAGGCAGAGTACCATCTAGGGGTACTGGAGACCGCTGGTGTCAGATCCTTAGTCAATGTCAAATGTAAAACATTAATTCATCAATAACAAAAATGAATAAGCACCTAAATAAATAGATAAATATAAAAACTGGGTTAAAAAATACATGGCGTCTTTGCCTTTCTGCATATGGAATGCTGTGCGGATCTTAACAAGGATAGCATTGTCCTGAGTAGCCCATTTGAAGTCGTGGAATATTTCCTTTTCCTTTTTCTTTTTTTACTTTCTATTTTCTTGATTATTCACTGGAATAAATAGACAGGAATTGAGAGGGAAGGGAGGTAGAGAGAGTTTGAGACAGAGAGAGAGACAACTGCAGCACTTCCGCACCACTTGTAAAGATTTCCCCTGGCAGGTGGGAACCAGGGTGTTGAAGCCCAGTCCTCCTGCATTGTAACATGAGTGCTTAACTGGGTGTGGCACCACCTGGTACCCTTGATGGGACCCTTTTTTTAGCAATGAAAAGAAATTCTCTTGGCAAGGTAATAAATAAATGAAGAAGTAAATAAAAGTGCATTTACATTAACTCAGTGGAAACACACAGGGACATATACGTCTCTGTTACCTGTATTACTTCTTCATGTATGGATTGATTGCCTCAAGGGGTTATTGCCACAGCTGAGTGCCTACGCCAGGAATAATCCACAGCTCCTGCACTCCATTTGTTCCCCTTTCGCTGCCCTTGTTGCTTGGTCACTGTGGTGGTTATTGTTTTTGTTGTTGTTGTTGTTACTGACCTTGCATCTTTCAGACATAAAAGGAGAGAGCAGAGGAAATACAGGGTGGGAGAGAAAGATAGAGCTCCTAAAGACCTGCTTCACCCCTTGTAAAGCGAGTCCCCTGCAGGTGGCGGTCTGGGGGCCAGACCCCAAATCCCTCCACCTGTCCCCTCTATTCGTGAGCGCCACAAGCCCTTAACCCTCTGACATACCGCCAAACCTCCCTGGATTTGCTTTTGAAGGCAGTATCACCTGCCTCGTTTTGAATCCTCATTATCCTGAGGGTCAGTCCTGATGACAGTGTCATGACAGGACACACGGAGATCTCTGTTATCAGAGAGCACCTGGAACAGCAGCTGGGGCTCTAGTGCCAGGGCAGGAGCAACTCCCCATGCACCCTCCACGGAGTCCACCTGCCTGCATTTTGGTCCTTTTCCCTCCAAAAAAGATTTTTTCCCTTTTTTCACTTTGAAACAGGCAGCAGACAGGTTACCCAGGCAGGGGAAAAAAAAATAAAAAGCCTTTTTTTTTTTTTTTTTTTTTTTTTACCGAAGTGAATGACCATCTTCTGGCAAGTATAGGTTTTGAACCTGAAAACTCTGTCTGTCTGTCTCTTAGTCCACAGAAAGAGCCACTAGCCCAGCCAGATCTCACGCTCAGATGGGGTGTTTTTCCAGTCAAAGGTCTGCACAGCGCACTAGGGATTGGGCGGCCTGAGACCCAAATGTTACATTGTAGATGGACTGTTTGCAGGTCTTGCTCCCCAGGACATTGGACTGTCTCAACTCCCTCCCCTACAGCATGAAAAAAAGACTCTTGACAACCTTGGAGCAACTGGAGTGGGGGCGACGGGAGCTGTTTGCATGTCTGCACTGCTCATGCCCACGTGTCTGTGGGGGTCCGTGGCAGAGGCTGTAAGGGGGCTAGGGGGCAGAAGGAGACTGTTTGAGAGGCAGGCTGCAGGCAGGGGAGCCCAGGAGTGTGTGCAGGGCTGTGTGTGTGTGGGTGTGGTGCAGGGGGTTAGGGCAGGTCCCCCTGCTGGATGGTGAGATGGCAGCTGGGCTGTCCCTGGGCCCTCATGGCTGAAGGGCAGAATCAGGGTGGCAGTAAAGTAGCGCAGGGAGGAACAGAGTAGATGTTAGTTGGGAGCTGGGGGACAGAGGGTAAGGGGAAAGGGGGCATCCTTGAGGAGGGGTCAGGACTAGAGAGTGGGGGCAGCTGGAGGCATGGAAGGTCCCAGGAATCAGGGACTGACAGGAACAGATTCCTACACCCCCCCCCGAACTATTGGATAGAAGCTGCAGAAGCCAGAGCAGCAGCCCTGGCTTGCCTAGGCCAAGGGCCCTGAGTGAGTCCCTCTGAGGATGAGGAAGAGGAGGAGGGGGTGGAGGAGGAGGAGGAGGAAGAGCAGGAGGAAGAGGAGGAACAGAAGGAGGAAGAAGAGGAGGAGGAGGAGGAGGCGGAGGAGGAGGAGGAGGGGCAGGAGGGCAGCTGTCAATAGGCAACGGGATTAATGGAGGCCTCCATTATGGAGGCATGTGTCCAGGCAGGCACCCACCAACCCTCAGGGGCAGCTCAGGGCACCCAGGGACTTGGTGTGGGTATCTCTGGGGCGGGGACTGTCAGTCAGTCAGCAAGACTGTGTGTCAGTGCACATGGTGGGACAGGGGCCTGGCGGACCTTGGTCCCCCGCCCTGGACTGTCAGATGCCAGCCCCATGCCCAGACACACACCAATCTGCCCATAGCCCCTTGGCCCGGCCGACCAGCACCTGCTTTGGCCTGGGGCTCTGGCTCTGGTGGCTGGCCACCACCCCTCAGGTCAAGTTCAGCGTGGGGGTCATGGCTGCTGGTCAACTGGATGGGCGGGGTCCCCGTGGCCTAGCAACCACAGGAGCCCTCTGTGATGTCCTAGCCCCTGGCAATCTGTGCTGGCCACACTGGCACTGGGCAGCCCAACTGCCCTGCCACTAGGTCAGGCAACAGCGCCCAGACGCCTGGGCCCTGGCACAGAGGGACAGAAGGATGGGAAGACAGTGCTGACCGACGAGGGACCTCAGGGCTGGCAGCCAAGAGAAGACAGGTGGAGGTGCGCCCGGGATCCAGGGAGCCCAGGCCAGAGCTACCTGCATGCCTGCCTGCCTTCCTGGATGTCTGTATGCTGCCTTTGTCCAGGTAGGTTTCTCAGGTCCCCTCCAATCCTGTCCTCTCCTGTCCTCACCATCCTCTCCCCTCTCCTCTCCTCCGCACTTTGCTTCTCTCCTTTGTCTGTCCTCTCTTCCAGGTGCCCTGCTCACCAGCTCCAGCACTTGTGATGGTTCTCCAGTGACAGCTGTTCGCAACCCCTTCCACCCCCTGCCTGCCCCTAATGTGATCCAGCTCACAGGGTCTCCGGCTCACCCCACCCAAACCCACACGCCCCAACACATCCCCTGGTTCAGCCCCTCCTCCCTATTCAGCCAACCTGGGCCTTTGCAACCTACCTATGCATCGTTGTTTCTCCTCACCATTAAGGAGAGATCTCCTTTTGTACTTAGCTTGGTTGACTGGTGGATGGATGGATGGATGGATGGATGGATGAATGGATGGATGAATGGATGGATAGATGTATGGGTGGATGGATGGATGGATGGATGGACAGGTCAATGGATCGGTTTTGTAGAGGCAGAGTACCATCTAGGGGTACTGGAGACCGCTGGTGTCAGATCCTTAGTCAATGTCAAATGTAAAACATTAATTCATCAATAACAAAAATGAATAAGCACCTAAATAAATAGATAAATATAAAAACTGGGTTAAAAAATACATGGCGTCTTTGCCTTTCTGCATATGGAATGCTGTGCGGATCTTAACAAGGATAGCATTGTCCTGAGTAGCCCATTTGAAGTCGTGGAATATTTCCTTTTCCTTTTTCTTTTTTTACTTTCTATTTTCTTGATTATTCACTGGAATAAATAGACAGGAATTGAATGGGAAGGGAGGTAGAGAGAGTTTGAGACAGAGAGAGAGACAACTGCAGCACTTCCGCACCACTTGTAAAGATTTCCCCTGGCAGGTGGGAACCAGGGTGTTGAAGCCCAGTCCTTCTGCATTGTAACATGAGTGCTTAACTGGGTGTGGCACCACCTGGTACCCTTGATGGGACCCTTTTTTTAGCAATGAAAAGAAATTCTCTTGGCAATGTAATAAATAAATGAAGAAGTAAATAAAAGTGCATTTACATTAACTCAGTGGAAACACACAGGGACATATACGTCTCTGTTACCTGTATTACTTCTTCATGTATGGATTGATTGCCTCAAGGGGTTATTGCCACAGCTGAGTGCCTACGCCAGGAATAATCCACAGCTCCTGCACTCCATTTGTTCCCCTTTCGCTGCCCTTGTTGCTTGGTCACTGTGGTGGTTATTGTTTTTGTTGTTGTTGTTGTTACTGACCTTGCATCTGACAGACATAAAAGGAGAGAGCAGAGGAAATACAGGGTGGGAGAGAAAGATAGAGCTCCTAAAGACCTGCTTCACCCCCTGTAAAGCGAGTCCCCTGCAGGTGGCGGTCTGGGGGCCAGACCCCAAATCCCTCCACCTGTCCCCTCTATTCGTGAGCGCCACAAGCCCTTAACCCTCTGACATACCGCCAAACCTCCCTGGATTTGCTTTTGAAGGCAGTATCACCTGCCTCGTTTTGAATCCTCATTATCCTGAGGGTCAGTCCTGATGACAGTGTCATGACAGGACACACGGAGATCTCTGTTATCAGAGAGCACCTGGAACAGCAGCTGGGGCTCTAGTGCCAGGGCAGGAGCAACTCCCCATGCACCCTCCACGGAGTCCACCTGCCTGCATTTTGGTCCTTTTCCCTCCAAAAAAGATTTTTTCCCTTTTTTCACTTTGAAACAGGCAGCAGACAGGTTACCCAGGCAGGGGAAAAAAAAATAAAAAGCCTTTTTTTTTTTTTTTTTTTTTTTTACCGAAGTGAATGACCATCTTCTGGCAAGTATAGGTTTTGAACCTGAAAACTCTGTCTGTCTGTCTCTTAGTCCACAGAAAGAGCCACTAGCCCAGCCAGATCTCACGCTCAGATGGGGTGTTTTTCCAGTCAAAGGTCTGCACAGCGCACTAGGGATTGGGCGGCCTGAGACCCAAATGTTACATTGTAGATGGACTGTTTGCAGGTCTTGCTCCCCAGGACATTGGACTGTCTCAACTCCCTCCCCTACAGCATGAAAAAAAGACTCTTGACAACCTTGGAGCAACTGGAGTGGGGGCGAGGGGAGCTGTTTGCATGTCTGCACTGCTCATGCCCAGGTGTCTGTGGGGGTCCGTGGCAGAGGCTGTAAGGGGGCTAGGGGGCAGAAGGAGACTGTTTGAGAGGCAGGCTGCAGGCAGGGGAGCCCAGGAGTGTGTGCAGGGCTGTGTGTGTGTGGGTGTGGTGCAGGGGGTTAGGGCAGGTCCCCCTGCTGGATGGTGAGATGGCAGCTGGGCTGTCCCTGGGCCCTCATGGCTGAAGGGCAGAAGCAGGGTGGCAGTAAAGTAGCGCAGGGAGGAACAGAGTAGATGTTAGTTGGGAGCTGGGGGACAGAGGGTAAGGGGAAAGGGGGCATCCTTGAGGAGGGGTCAGGACTAGAGAGTGGGGGCAGCTGGAGGCATGGAAGGTCCCAGGAATCAGGGACTGACAGGAACCGATTCCTACACCCCCCCTGAACTACTGGATAGAAGCTGCAGAAGCCAGAGCAGCAGCCCTGGCTTGCCTAGGCCAAGGGCCCTGAGTGAGTCCCTCTGAGGATGAGGAAGAGGAGGAGGGGGTGGAGGAGGAGGAGGAGGAAGAGCAGGAGGAAGAGGAGGAAGAGAAGGAGGAAGAAGAGGAGGAGGAGGAGGAGGCGGAGGAGGAGGAGGAGGAGGGGCAGGAGGGCAGCTGTCAATAGGCAACGGGATTAATGGAGGCCTCCATTACGGAGGCATGTGTCCAGGCAGGCACCCACCAACCCTCAGGGGCAGCTCAGGGCACCAAGGGACTTGGTGTGGGTATCTCTGGGGCGGGGACTGTCAGTCAGTCAGCAAGACTGTGTGTCCGTGCACATGGTGGGACAGGGGCCTGGCGGACCTTGGTCCCCCGCCCTGGACTGTCAGATGCCAGCCCCATGCCCAGACACACACCAATCTGCCCATAGCCCCTTGGCCCGGCCGACCAGCACCTGCTTTGGCCTGGGGCTCTGGCTCTGGTGGCTGGCCACCACCCCTCAGGTCAAGTTCAGCGTGGGGGTCATGGCTGCTGGTCAACTGGATGGGCGGGGTCCCCGTGGCCTAGCAACCACAGGAGCCCTCTGTGATGTCCTAGCCCCTGGCAATCTGTGCTGGCCACACTGGCACTGGGCAGCCCAACTGCCCTGCCACTAGGTCAGGCAACAGCGCCCAGACGCCTGGGCCCTGGCACAGAGGGACAGAAGGATGGGAAGACAGTGCTGACCGACGAGGGACCTCAGGGCTGGCAGCCAAGAGAAGACAGGTGGAGGTGCGCCCGGGATCCAGGGAGCCCAGGCCAGAGCTACCTGCATGCCTGCCTGCCTTCCTGGATGTCTGTATGCTGCCTTTGTCCAGGTAGGTTTCTCAGGTCCCCTCCAATCCTGTCCTCTCCTGTCCTCTCCTGTCCTCACCATCCTCTCCCCTCTCCTCTCCTCCGCACTTTGCTTCTCTCCTTTGTCTGTCCTCTCTTCCAGGTGCCCTGCTCACCAGCTCCAGCACTTGTGATGGTTCTCCAGTGACAGCTGTTCGCAACCCCTTCCACCCCCTGCCTGCCCCTAATGTGATCCAGCTCACAGGGTCTCCGGCTCACCCCACCCAAACCCACACGCCCCAACACATCCCCTGGTTCAGCCCCTCCTCCCTATTCAGCCAAACTGGGCCTTTGCAACCTACCTATGCATCGTTGTTTCTCCTCACCATTAAGGAGAGATCTCCTTTTGTACTTAGCTTGGTTGACTGGTGGATGGATGGATGGATGGATGGATGGATGAATGGATGGATGAATGGATGGATAGATGTATGGGTGGATGGATGGATGGATGGATGGACAGGTCAATGGATTGGTTTTGTAGAGGCAGAGTACCATCTAGGGGTACTGGAGACCGCTGGTGTCAGATCCTTAGTCAATGTCAAATGTAAAACATTAATTCATCAATAACAAAAATGAATAAGCACCTAAATAAATAGATAAATATAAAAACTGGGTTAAAAAATACATGGCGTCTTTGCCTTTCTGCATATGGAATGCTGTGCGGATCTTAACAAGGATAGCATTGTCCTGAGTAGCCCATTTGAAGTCGTGGAATATTTCCTTTTCCTTTTTCTTTTTTTACTTTCTATTTTCTTGATTATTCATTGGAATAAATAGACAGGAATTGAGATGGAAGGGAGGTAGAGAGAGTTTGAGACAGAGAGAGAGACAACTGCAGCACTTCCGCACCATTTGTAAAGATTTCCCCTGGCAGGTGGGAACCAGGGTGTTGAAGCCCAGTCCTCCTGCATTGTAACATGAGTGCTTAACTGGGTGTGGCACCACCTGGTACCCTTGATGGGACCCTTTTTTTAGCAATGAAAAGAAATTCTCTTGGCAAGGTAATAAATAAATGAAGAAGTAAATAAAAGTGCATTTACATTAACTCAGTGGAAACACACAGGGACATATACGTCTCTGTTACCTGTATTACTTCTTCATGTATGGATTGATTGCCTCAAGGGGTTATTGCCACAGCTGAGTGCCTACGCCAGGAATAATCCACAGCTCCTGCACTCCATTTGTTCCCCTTTCGCTGCCCTTGTTGCTTGGTCACTGTGGTGGTTATTGTTTTTGTTGTTGTTGTTGTTACTGACCTTGCATCTGACAGACATAAAAGGAGAGAGCAGAGGAAATACAGGGTGGGAGAGAAAGATAGAGCTCCTAAAGACCTGCTTCACCCCCTGTAAAGCGAGTCCCCTGCAGGTGGCGGTCTGGGGGCCAGACCCCAAATCCCTCCACCTGTCCCCTCTATTCGTGAGCGCCACAAGCCCTTAACCCTCTGACATACCGCCAAACCTCCCTGGATTTGCTTTTGAAGGCAGTATCACCTGCCTCGTTTTGAATCCTCATTATCCTGAGGGTCAGTCCTGATGACAGTGTCATGACAGGACACACGGAGATCTCTGTTATCAGAGAGCGCCTGGAACAGCAGCTGGGGCTCTAGTGCCAGGGCAGGAGCAACTCCCCATGCACCCTCCACGGAGTCCACCTGCCTGCATTTTGGTCCTTTTCCATCCAAAAAAGATTTTTCCCTTTTTTCACTTTGAAACAGGCAGCAGACAGGTTACCCAGGCAGGGGAAAAAAAAATAAAAAGCCTTTTTTTTTTTTTTTTTTTTTACCGAAGTGAATGACCATCTTCTGGCAAGTATAGGTTTTGAACCTGAAAACTCTGTCTGTCTGTCTCTTAGTCCACAGAAAGAGCCACTAGCCCAGCCAGATCTCACGCTCAGATGGGGTGTTTTTCCAGTCAAAGGTCTGCACAGCGCACCAGGGATTGGGCGGCCTGAGACCCAAATGTTACATTGTAGATGGACTGTTTGCAGGTCTTGCTCCCCAGGACATTGGACTGTCTCAACTCCCTCCCCTACAGCATGAAAAAAAGACTCTTGACAACCTTGGAGCAACTGGAGTGGGGGCGAGGGGCGCTGTTTGCATGTCTGCACTGCTCATGCCCAGGTGTCTGTGGGGGTCCGTGGCAGAGGCTGTAAGGGGGCTAGGGGGCAGAAGGAGACTGTTTGAGAGGCAGGCTGCAGGCAGGGGAGCCCAGGAGTGTGTGCAGGGCTGTGTGTGTGTGGGTGTGGTGCAGGGGGTTAGGGCAGGTCCCCCTGCTGGATGGTGAGATGGCAGCTGGGCTGTCCCTGGGCCCTCATGGCTGAAGGGCAGAAGCAGGGTGGCAGTAAAGTAGCGCAGGGAGGAACAGAGTAGATGTTAGTTGGGAGCTGGGGGACAGAGGGTAAGGGGAAAGGGGGCATCCTTGAGGAGGGGTCAGGACTAGAGAGTGGGGGCAGCTGGAGGCATGGAAGGTCCCAGGAATCAGGGACTGACAGGAACCGATTCCTACACCCCCCCCGAACTACTGGATAGAAGCTGCAGAAGCCAGAGCAGCAGCCCTGGCTTGCCTAGGCCAAGGGCCCTGAGTGAGTCCCTCTGAGGTTGAGGAAGAGGAGGAGGGGGTGGAGGAGGAGGAGGAGGAAGAGCAGGAGGAAGAGGAGGAAGAGAAGGAGGAAGAAGAGGAGGAGGAGGAGGAGGCGGAGGAGGAGGAGGAGGGGCAGGAGGGCAGCTGTCAATAGGCAACGGGATTAATGGAGGCCTCCATTACGGAGGCATGTGTCCAGGCAGGCACCCAACAACCCTCAGGGGCAGCTCCGGGCACCAGGGACTTGGTGTGGGTATCTCTGGGGCGGGGACTGTCAGTCAGTCAGCAAGACTTTGTGTCAGTGCACATGGTGGGACAGGGGCCTGGCGGACCTTGGTCCCCCGCCCTGGACTGTCAGATGCCAGCCCCATGCCCAGACACACACCAATCTGCCCATAGCCCCTTGGCCCGGCCGACCAGCACCTGCTTTGACCTGGGGCTCTGGCTCTGGTGGCTGGCCACCACCCCTCAGGTCAAGTTCAGCGTGGGGGTCATGGCTGCTGGTCAACTGGATGGGCGGGGTCCCCGTGGCCTAGCAACCACAGGAGCTCTCTGTGATGTCCTAGCCCCTGGCAATCTGTGCTGGCCACACTGGCACTGGGCAGCCCAACTGCCCTGCCACTAGGTCAGGCAACAGCGCACAGACGCCTGGGCCCTGGCACAGAGGGACGGAAGGATGGGAAGACAGTGCTGACCGACAAGGGACCTCAGGGCTGGCTGCCAAGAGAAGACAGGTGGAGGTGCGCCCGGGATCCAGGGAGCCCAGGCCAGAGCTGCCTGCATGCCTGCCTGCCTTCCTGGATGTCTGTATGCTGCCTTTGTCCAGGTAGGTTTCTCAGGTCCCCTCCAATCCTGTCCTCTCTTGTCCTCTCCTGTCCTCACCATCCTCTCCCCTCTCGTCTCCTCCGCACTTTGCTTCTCTCTTTGTCTGTCCTTTCTTCCAGGTGCCCTGCTCACCAGCTCCAGCACTTGTGATGGTTCTCCAGTGACAGCTGTTCGCAACCCCTTCCACCCCCTGCCTGCCCCTAATGTGATCCACCTCACAGGGTCTCCGGCTCACCCCACCCAAACCCACACGCCCCAACACATTCCCTGGTTCAGCCCCTCTGCCCTATTCAGCCAAACTGGGCCTTTGCTACCTACCTATGCATCGTTGTTTCTCCTCACCATTAAGGAGAAATCTCCTTTTGTACTTAGCTTGGTTGACTCGTGGATGGATGGATGGATGGATGGATGAATGGATGGATGAATGGATGGATAGATGTATGGGTGGATGGATGGATGGATGGATGTATGGACAGGTCAATGGATCGGTTTTGTAGAGGCAGAGTACCATCTAGGGGTACTGGAGACCGCTGGTGTCAGATCCTTAGTCAATGTCAAATGTAAAACATTAATTCATCAATAACAAAAATGAATAAGCACCTAAATAAATAGATAAATATAAAAACTGGGTTAAAAAATACATGGCGTCTTTGCCTTTCTGCATATGGAATGCTGTGCAGATCTTAACAAGGATAGCATTGTCCTGAGTAGCCCATTTGAAGTCGTGGAATATTTCCTTTTCCTTTTTCTTTTTTTACTTTCTATTTTCTTGATTATTCACTGGAATAAATAGACAGGAATTGAGAGGGAAGGGAGGTAGAGAGAGTTTGAGACAGAGAGAGAGACAACTGCAGCACTTCCGCACCACTTGTAAAGATTTCCCCTGGCAGGTGGGAACCAGGGTGTTGAAGCCCAGTCCTCCTGCATTGTAACATGAGTGCTTAACTGGGTGTGGCACCACCTGGTACCCTTGATGGGACCCTTTTTTTAGCAATGAAAAGAAATTCTCTTGGCAAGGTAATAAATAAATGAAGAAGTAAATAAAAGTGCATTTACATTAACTCAGTGGAAACACACAGGGACATATACGTCTCTGTTACCTGTATTACTTCTTCATGTATGGATTGATTGCCTCAAGGGGTTATTGCCACAGCTGAGTGCCTACGCCAGGAATAATCCACAGCTCCTGCACTCCATTTGTTCCCCTTTCGCTGCCCTTGTTGCTTGGTCACTGTGGTGGTTATTGTTTTTGTTGTTGTTGTTGTTACTGACCTTGCATCTGACAGACATAAAAGGAGAGAGCAGAGGAAATACAGGGTGGGAGAGAAAGATAGAGCTCCTAAAGACCTGCTTCACCCCCTGTAAAGCGAGTCCCCTGCAGGTGGCGGTCTGGGGGCCAGACCCCAAATCCCTCCACCTGTCCCCTCTATTCGTGAGCGCCACAAGCCCTTAACCCTCTGACATACCGCCAAACCTCCCTGGATTTGCTTTTGAAGGCAGTATCACCTGCCTCGTTTTGAATCCTCATTATCCTGAGGGTCAGTCCTGATGACAGTGTCATGACAGGACACACGGAGATCTCTGTTATCAGAGAGCGCCTGGAACAGCAGCTGGGGCTCTAGTGCCAGGGCAGGAGCAACTCCCCATGCACCCTCCACGGAGTCCACCTGCCTGCATTTTGGTCCTTTTCCCTCCAAAAAAGATTTTTCCCTTTTTTCACTTTGAAACAGGCAGCAGACAGGTTACCCAGGCAGGGGAAAAAAAAATAAAAAGCCTTTTTTTTTTTTTTTTTTTTTTTTTTTTTACCGAAGTGAATGACCATCTTCTGGCAAGTATAGGTTTTGAACCTGAAAACTCTGTCTGTCTGTCTCTTAGTCCACAGAAAGAGCCACTAGCCCAGCCAGATCTCACGCTCAGATGGGGTGTTTTTCCAGTCAAAGGTCTGCACAGCGCACTAGGGATTGGGCGGCCTGAGACCCAAATGTTACATTGTAGATGGACTGTTTGCAGGTCTTGCTCCCCAGGACATTGGACTGTCTCAACTCCCTCCCCTACAGCATGAAAAAAAGACTCTTGACAACCTTGGAGCAACTGGAGTGGGGGCGAGGGGAGCTGTTTGCATGTCTGCACTGCTCATGCCCAGGTGTCTGTGGGGGTCCGTGGCAGAGGCTGTAAGGGGGCTAGGGGGCAGAAGGAGACTGTTTGAGAGGCAGGCTGCAGGCAGGGGAGCCCAGGAGTGTGTGCAGGGCTGTGTGTGTGTGGGTGTGGTGCAGGGGGTTAGGGCAGGTCCCCCTGCTGGATGGTGAGATGGCAGCTGGGCTGTCCCTGGGCCCTCATGGCTGAAGGGCAGAATCAGGGTGGCAGTAAAGTAGCGCAGGGAGGAACAGAGTAGATGTTAGTTGGGAGCTGGGGGACAGAGGGTAAGGGGAAAGGGGGCATCCTTGAGGAGGGGTCAGGACTAGAGAGTGGGGGCAGCTGGAGGCATGGAAGGTCCCAGGAATCAGGGACTGACAGGAACCGATTCCTACACCCCCCCCTGAACTACTGGATAGAAGCTGCAGAAGCCAGAGCAGCAGCCCTGGCTTGCCTAGGCCAAGGGCCCTGAGTGAGTCCCTCTGAGGATGAGGAAGAGGAGGAGGGGGTGGAGGAGGAGGAGGAGGAAGAGCAGGAGGAAGAGGAGGAAGAGAAGGAGGAAGAAGAGGAGGAGGAGGAGGAGGAGGAGGCGGAGGAGGAGGAGGGGCAGGAGGGCAGCTGTCAATAGGCAACGGGATTAATGGAGGCCTCCATTACGGAGGCATGTGTCCAGGCAGGCACCCACCAACCCTCAGGGGCAGCTCAGGGCACCCAGGGACTTGGTGTGGGTATCTCTGGGGCGGGGACTGTCAGTCAGTCAGCAAGACTGTGTGTCCGTGCACATGGTGGGACAGGGGCCTGGCGGACCTTGGTCCCCCGCCCTGGACTGTCAGATGCCAGCCCCATGCCCAGACACACACCAATCTGCCCATAGCCCCTTGGCCCGGCCGACCAGCACCTGCTTTGGCCTGGGGCTCTGGCTCTGGTGGCTGGCCACCACCCCTCAGGTCAAGTTCAGCGTGGGGGTCATGGCTGCTGGTCAACTGGATGGGCGGGGTCCCCGTGGCCTAGCAACCACAGGAGCCCTCTGTGATGTCCTAGCCCCTGGCAATCTGTGCTGGCCACACTGGCACTGGGCAGCCCAACTGCCCTGCCACTAGGTCAGGCAACAGCGCCCAGACGCCTGGGCCCTGGCACAGAGGGACAGAAGGATGGGAAGACAGTGCTGACCGACGAGGGACCTCAGGGCTGGAAGCCAAGAGAAGACAGGTGGAGGTGCGCCCGGGATCCAGGGAGCCCAGGCCAGAGCTACCTGCATGCCTGCCTGCCTTCCTGGATGTCTGTATGCTGCCTTTGTCCAGGTAGGTTTCTCAGGTCCCCTCCAATCCTGTCCTCTCCTGTCCTCTCCTGTCCTCACCATCCTCTCCCCTCTCCTCTCCTCCGCACTTTGCTTCTCTCCTTTGTCTGTCCTCTCTTCCAGGTGCCCTGCTCACCAGCTCCAGCACTTGTGATGGTTCCCCAGTGACAGCTGTTCGCAACCCCTTCCACCCCCTGCCTGCCCCTAATGTGATCCAGCTCACAGTCTCCGGCTCACCCCACCCAAACCCACACGCCCCAACACATCCCCTGGTTCAGCCCCTCCTCCCTATTCAGCCAAACTGGGCCTTTGCAACCTACCTATGCATCGTTGTTTCTCCTCACCATTAAGGAGAGATCTCCTTTTGTACTTAGCTTGGTTGACTGGTGGATGGATGGATGGATGGATGGATGGATGGATGGATGGATGAATGGATGGATGAATGGATGGATAGATGTATGGGTGGATGGATGGATGGATGGATGGACAGGTCAATGGATTGGTTTTGTAGAGGCAGAGTACCATCTAGGGGTACTGGAGACCGCTGGTGTCAGATCCTTAGTCAATGTCAAATGTAAAACATTAATTCATCAATAACAAAAATGAATAAGCACCTAAATAAATAGATAAATATAAAAACTGGGTTAAAAAATACATGGCGTCTTTGCCTTTCTGCATATGGAATGCTGTGCGGATCTTAACAAGGATAGCATTGTCCTGAGTAGCCCATTTGAAGTCGTGGAATATTTCCTTTTCCTTTTTCTTTTTTTACTTTCTATTTTCTTGATTATTCACTGGAATAAATAGACAGGAATTGAGATGGAAGGGAGGTAGAGAGAGTTTGAGACAGAGAGAGAGACAACTGCAGCACTTCCGCACCATTTGTAAAGATTTCCCCTGGCAGGTGGGAACCAGGGTGTTGAAGCCCAGTCCTCCTGCATTGTAACATGAGTGCTTAACTGGGTGTGGCACCACCTGGTACCCTTGATGGGACCCTTTTTTTAGCAATGAAAAGAAATTCTCTTGGCAAGGTAATAAATAAATGAAGAAGTAAATAAAAGTGCATTTACATTAACTCAGTGGAAACACACAGGGACATATACGTCTCTGTTACCTGTATTACTTCTTCATGTATGGATTGATTGCCTCAAGGGGTTATTGCCACAGCTGAGTGCCTACGCCAGGAATAATCCACAGCTCCTGCACTCCATTTGTTCCCCTTTCGCTGCCCTTGTTGCTTGGTCACTGTGGTGGTTATTGTTTTTGTTGTTGTTGTTGTTACTGACCTTGCATCTGACAGACATAAAAGGAGAGAGCAGAGGAAATACAGGGTGGGAGAGAAAGATAGAGCTCCTAAAGACCTGCTTCACCCCCTGTAAAGCGAGTCCCCTGCAGGTGGCGGTCTGGGGGCCAGACCCCAAATCCCTCCACCTGTCCCCTCTATTCGTGAGCGCCACAAGCCCTTAACCCTCTGACATACCGCCAAACCTCCCTGGATTTGCTTTTGAAGGCAGTATCACCTGCCTCGTTTTGAATCCTCATTATCCTGAGGGTCAGTCCTGATGACAGTGTCATGACAGGACACACGGAGATCTCTGTTATCAGAGAGCGCCTGGAACAGCAGCTGGGGCTCTAGTGCCAGGGCAGGAGCAACTCCCCATGCACCCTCCACGGAGTCCACCTGCCTGCATTTTGGTCCTTTTCCATCCAAAAAAGATTTTTCCCTTTTTTCACTTTGAAACAGGCAGCAGACAGGTTACCCAGGCAGGGGAAAAAAAAATAAAAAGCCTTTTTTTTTTTTTTTTTTACCGAAGTGAATGACCATCTTCTGGCAAGTATAGGTTTTGAACCTGAAAACTCTGTCTGTCTGTCTCTTAGTCCACAGAAAGAGCCACTAGCCCAGCCAGATCTCACGCTCAGATGGGGTGTTTTTCCAGTCAAAGGTCTGCACAGCGCACCAGGGATTGGGCGGCCTGAGACCCAAATGTTACATTGTAGATGGACTGTTTGCAGGTCTTGCTCCCCAGGACATTGGACTGTCTCAACTCCCTCCCCTACAGCATGAAAAAAAGACTCTTGACAACCTTGGAGCAACTGGAGTGGGGGCGAGGGGCGCTGTTTGCATGTCTGCACTGCTCATGCCCAGGTGTCTGTGGGGGTCCGTGGCAGAGGCTGTAAGGGGGCTAGGGGGCAGAAGGAGACTGTTTGAGAGGCAGGCTGCAGGCAGGGGAGCCCAGGAGTGTGTGCAGGGCTGTGTGTGTGTGGGTGTGGTGCAGGGGGTTAGGGCAGGTCCCCCTGCTGGATGGTGAGATGGCAGCTGGGCTGTCCCTGGGCCCTCATGGCTGAAGGGCAGAAGCAGGGTGGCAGTAAAGTAGCGCAGGGAGGAACAGAGTAGATGTTAGTTGGGAGCTGGGGGACAGAGGGTAAGGGGAAAGGGGGCATCCTTGAGGAGGGGTCAGGACTAGAGTGTGGGGGCAGCTGGAGGCATGGAAGGTCCCAGGAATCAGGGACTGACCGGAATCGAAACCTACACCCCCCCCAAACTACTGGATAGAAGCTGCAGAAGCCAGAGCAGCAGCCCTGGCTTGCCTAGGCCAAGGGCCCTGAGTGAGTCCTTCTGAGGATGAGGAAGAGGAGGAGGGGGTGGAGGAGGAGGAGGAGGAAGAGCAGGAGGAAGAGGGGGAAGAGAAGGAGGAAGAAGAGGAGGAGGAGGAGGAGGCGGAGAAGGAGGAGGAGGGGCAGGAGGGCAGCTGTCAATAGGCAACGGGATTAATGGAGGCCTCCATTACGGAGGCATGTGTCCAGGCAGGCACCCACCAACCCTCAGGGGCAGCTCCGGGCACCAGGGACTTGGTGTGGGTATCTCTGGGGCGGGGACTGTCAGTCAGTCAGCAAGACTGTGTGTCAGTGCACATGGTGGGACAGGGGCCTGGCGGACCTTGGTCCCCCGCCCAGGACTGTCAGATGCCAGCCCCATGCCCAGACACACACCAATCTGCCCATAGCCCCTTGGCCCGGCCGACCAGCACCTGCTTTGACCTGGGGCTCTGGCTCTGGTGGCTGGCCACCACCCCTCAGGTCAAGTTCAGCCTGGGGGTCATGGCTGCTGGTCAACTGGATGGGCGGGGTCCCCGTGGCCTAGCAACCACAGGAGCCCTCTGTGATGTCCTAGCCCCTGGCAATCTGTGCTGGCCACACTGGCACTGGGCAGCCCAACTGCCCTGCCACTAGGTCAGGCAACAGCGCACAGACGCCTGGGCCCTGGCGCAGAGGGACAGAAGGATGGGAAGACAGTGCTGACCGACAAGGGACCTCAGGGCTGGCAGCCAAGAGAAGACAGGTGGAGGTGCGCCCGGCATCCATGGAGCCCAGGCCAGAGCTACCTGCATGCCTGCCTGCCTTCCTGGATGTCTGTATGCTGCCTTTGTCCAGGTAGGTTTCTCAGGTCCCCTCCAATCCTGTCCTCTCTTGTCCTCTCCTGTCCTCACCATCCTCTCCCCTCTCCTCTCCTCCGCACTTTGCTTCTCTCTTTGTCTGTCCTTTCTTCCAGGTGCCCTGCTCACCAGCTCCAGCACTTGTGATGGTTCTCCAGTGACAGCTGTTCGCAACCCCTTCCACCCCCTGCCTGCCCCTAATGTGATCCAGCTCACAGGGTCTCTGGCTCACCCCACCCAAACCCACACGCCCCAACACATTCCCTGGTTCAGCCCCTCTGCCCTATTCAGCCAAACTGGGCCTTTGCTACCTACCTATGCATCGTTGTTTCTCCTCACCATTAAGGAGAAATCTCCTTTTGTACTTAGCTTGGTTGACTGGTGGATGGATGGATGGATGGATGGATGAATGGATGGATGAATGGATGGATAGATGTATGGGTGGATGGATGGATGGATGGATGGATGGACAGGTCAATGGATCGGTTTTGTAGAGGCAGAGTACCATCTAGGGGTACTGGAGACCGCTGGTGTCAGATCCTTAGTCAATGTCAAATGTAAAACATTAATTCATCAATAACAAAAATGAATAAGCACCTAAATAAATAGATAAATATAAAAACTGGGTTAAAAAATACATGGCGTCTTTGCCTTTCTGCATATGGAATGCTGTGCGGATCTTAACAAGGATAGCATTGTCCTGAGTAGCCCATTTGAAGTCGTGGAATATTTCCTTTTCCTTTTTCTTTTTTTACTTTCTATTTTCTTGATTATTCACTGGAATAAATAGACAGGAATTGAGAGGGAAGGGAGGTAGAGAGAGTTTGAGACAGAGAGAGAGACAACTGCAGCACTTCCGCACCACTTGTAAAGATTTCCCCTGGCAGGTGGGAACCAGGGTGTTGAAGCCCAGTCCTCCTGCATTGTAACATGAGTGCTTAACTGGGTGTGGCACCACCTGGTACCCTTGATGGGACCCTTTTTTTAGCAATGAAAAGAAATTCTCTTGGCAAGGTAATAAATAAATGAAGAAGTAAATAAAAGTGCATTTACATTAACTCAGTGGAAACACACAGGGACATATACGTCTCTGTTACCTGTATTACTTCTTCATGTATGGATTGATTGCCTCAAGGGGTTATTGCCACAGCTGAGTGCCTACGCCAGGAATAATCCACAGCTCCTGCACTCCATTTGTTCCCCTTTCGCTGCCCTTGTTGCTTGGTCACTGTGGTGGTTATTGTTTTTGTTGTTGTTGTTGTTACTGACCTTGCATCTGACAGACATAAAAGGAGAGAGCAGAGGAAATACAGGGTGGGAGAGAAAGATAGAGCTCCTAAAGACCTGCTTCACCCCCTGTAAAGCGAGTCCCCTGCAGGTGGCGGTCTGGGGGCCAGACCCCAAATCCCTCCACCTGTCCCCTCTATTCGTGAGCGCCACAAGCCCTTAACCCTCTGACATACCGCCAAACCTCCCTGGATTTGCTTTTGAAGGCAGTATCACCTGCCTCGTTTTGAATCCTCATTATCCTGAGGGTCAGTCCTGATGACAGTGTCATGACAGGACACACGGAGATCTCTGTTATCAGAGAGCGCCTGGAACAGCAGCTGGGGCTCTAGTGCCAGGGCAGGAGCAACTCCCCATGCACCCTCCACGGAGTCCACCTGCCTGCATTTTGGTCCTTTTCCCTCCAAAAAAGATTTTTCCCTTTTTTCACTTTGAAACAGGCAGCAGACAGGTTACCCAGGCAGGGGAAAAAAAAATAAAAAGCCTTTTTTTTTTTTTTTTTTTTTTTTTTTTTACCGAAGTGAATGACCATCTTCTGGCAAGTATAGGTTTTGAACCTGAAAACTCTGTCTGTCTGTCTCTTAGTCCACAGAAAGAGCCACTAGCCCAGCCAGATCTCACGCTCAGATGGGGTGTTTTTCCAGTCAAAGGTCTGCACAGCGCACTAGGGATTGGGCGGCCTGAGACCCAAATGTTACATTGTAGATGGACTGTTTGCAGGTCTTGCTCCCCAGGACATTGGACTGTCTCAACTCCCTCCCCTACAGCATGAAAAAAAGACTCTTGACAACCTTGGAGCAACTGGAGTGGGGGCGAGGGGAGCTGTTTGCATGTCTGCACTGCTCATGCCCAGGTGTCTGTGGGGGTCCGTGGCAGAGGCTGTAAGGGGGCTAGGGGGCAGAAGGAGACTGTTTGAGAGGCAGGCTGCAGGCAGGGGAGCCCAGGAGTGTGTGCAGGGCTGTGTGTGTGTGGGTGTGGTGCAGGGGGTTAGGGCAGGTCCCCCTGCTGGATGGTGAGATGGCAGCTGGGCTGTCCCTGGGCCCTCATGGCTGAAGGGCAGAATCAGGGTGGCAGTAAAGTAGCGCAGGGAGGAACAGAGTAGATGTTAGTTGGGAGCTGGGGGACAGAGGGTAAGGGGAAAGGGGGCATCCTTGAGGAGGGGTCAGGACTAGAGAGTGGGGGCAGCTGGAGGCATGGAAGGTCCCAGGAATCAGGGACTGACAGGAACCGATTCCTACACCCCCCCCTGAACTACTGGATAGAAGCTGCAGAAGCCAGAGCAGCAGCCCTGGCTTGCCTAGGCCAAGGGCCCTGAGTGAGTCCCTCTGAGGATGAGGAAGAGGAGGAGGGGGTGGAGGAGGAGGAGGAGGAAGAGCAGGAGGAAGAGGAGGAAGAGAAGGAGGAAGAAGAGGAGGAGGAGGAGGAGGAGGAGGCGGAGGAGGAGGAGGGGCAGGAGGGCAGCTGTCAATAGGCAACGGGATTAATGGAGGCCTCCATTACGGAGGCATGTGTCCAGGCAGGCACCCACCAACCCTCAGGGGCAGCTCAGGGCACCCAGGGACTTGGTGTGGGTATCTCTGGGGCGGGGACTGTCAGTCAGTCAGCAAGACTGTGTGTCCGTGCACATGGTGGGACAGGGGCCTGGCGGACCTTGGTCCCCCGCCCTGGACTGTCAGATGCCAGCCCCATGCCCAGACACACACCAATCTGCCCATAGCCCCTTGGCCCGGCCGACCAGCACCTGCTTTGGCCTGGGGCTCTGGCTCTGGTGGCTGGCCACCACCCCTCAGGTCAAGTTCAGCGTGGGGGTCATGGCTGCTGGTCAACTGGATGGGCGGGGTCCCCGTGGCCTAGCAACCACAGGAGCCCTCTGTGATGTCCTAGCCCCTGGCAATCTGTGCTGGCCACACTGGCACTGGGCAGCCCAACTGCCCTGCCACTAGGTCAGGCAACAGCGCCCAGACGCCTGGGCCCTGGCACAGAGGGACAGAAGGATGGGAAGACAGTGCTGACCGACGAGGGACCTCAGGGCTGGAAGCCAAGAGAAGACAGGTGGAGGTGCGCCCGGGATCCAGGGAGCCCAGGCCAGAGCTACCTGCATGCCTGCCTGCCTTCCTGGATGTCTGTATGCTGCCTTTGTCCAGGTAGGTTTCTCAGGTCCCCTCCAATCCTGTCCTCTCCTGTCCTCTCCTGTCCTCACCATCCTCTCCCCTCTCCTCTCCTCCGCACTTTGCTTCTCTCCTTTGTCTGTCCTCTCTTCCAGGTGCCCTGCTCACCAGCTCCAGCACTTGTGATGGTTCCCCAGTGACAGCTGTTCGCAACCCCTTCCACCCCCTGCCTGCCCCTAATGTGATCCAGCTCACAGTCTCCGGCTCACCCCACCCAAACCCACACGCCCCAACACATCCCCTGGTTCAGCCCCTCCTCCCTATTCAGCCAAACTGGGCCTTTGCAACCTACCTATGCATCGTTGTTTCTCCTCACCATTAAGGAGAGATCTCCTTTTGTACTTAGCTTGGTTGACTGGTGGATGGATGGATGGATGGATGGATGGATGGATGGATGGATGAATGGATGGATGAATGGATGGATAGATGTATGGGTGGATGGATGGATGGATGGATGGACAGGTCAATGGATTGGTTTTGTAGAGGCAGAGTACCATCTAGGGGTACTGGAGACCGCTGGTGTCAGATCCTTAGTCAATGTCAAATGTAAAACATTAATTCATCAATAACAAAAATGAATAAGCACCTAAATAAATAGATAAATATAAAAACTGGGTTAAAAAATACATGGCGTCTTTGCCTTTCTGCATATGGAATGCTGTGCGGATCTTAACAAGGATAGCATTGTCCTGAGTAGCCCATTTGAAGTCGTGGAATATTTCCTTTTCCTTTTTCTTTTTTTACTTTCTATTTTCTTGATTATTCACTGGAATAAATAGACAGGAATTGAGATGGAAGGGAGGTAGAGAGAGTTTGAGACAGAGAGAGAGACAACTGCAGCACTTCCGCACCATTTGTAAAGATTTCCCCTGGCAGGTGGGAACCAGGGTGTTGAAGCCCAGTCCTCCTGCATTGTAACATGAGTGCTTAACTGGGTGTGGCACCACCTGGTACCCTTGATGGGACCCTTTTTTTAGCAATGAAAAGAAATTCTCTTGGCAAGGTAATAAATAAATGAAGAAGTAAATAAAAGTGCATTTACATTAACTCAGTGGAAACACACAGGGACATATACGTCTCTGTTACCTGTATTACTTCTTCATGTATGGATTGATTGCCTCAAGGGGTTATTGCCACAGCTGAGTGCCTACGCCAGGAATAATCCACAGCTCCTGCACTCCATTTGTTCCCCTTTCGCTGCCCTTGTTGCTTGGTCACTGTGGTGGTTATTGTTTTTGTTGTTGTTGTTGTTACTGACCTTGCATCTGACAGACATAAAAGGAGAGAGCAGAGGAAATACAGGGTGGGAGAGAAAGATAGAGCTCCTAAAGACCTGCTTCACCCCCTGTAAAGCGAGTCCCCTGCAGGTGGCGGTCTGGGGGCCAGACCCCAAATCCCTCCACCTGTCCCCTCTATTCGTGAGCGCCACAAGCCCTTAACCCTCTGACATACCGCCAAACCTCCCTGGATTTGCTTTTGAAGGCAGTATCACCTGCCTCGTTTTGAATCCTCATTATCCTGAGGGTCAGTCCTGATGACAGTGTCATGACAGGACACACGGAGATCTCTGTTATCAGAGAGCGCCTGGAACAGCAGCTGGGGCTCTAGTGCCAGGGCAGGAGCAACTCCCCATGCACCCTCCACGGAGTCCACCTGCCTGCATTTTGGTCCTTTTCCATCCAAAAAAGATTTTTCCCTTTTTTCACTTTGAAACAGGCAGCAGACAGGTTACCCAGGCAGGGGAAAAAAAAATAAAAAGCCTTTTTTTTTTTTTTTTTTACCGAAGTGAATGACCATCTTCTGGCAAGTATAGGTTTTGAACCTGAAAACTCTGTCTGTCTGTCTCTTAGTCCACAGAAAGAGCCACTAGCCCAGCCAGATCTCACGCTCAGATGGGGTGTTTTTCCAGTCAAAGGTCTGCACAGCGCACCAGGGATTGGGCGGCCTGAGACCCAAATGTTACATTGTAGATGGACTGTTTGCAGGTCTTGCTCCCCAGGACATTGGACTGTCTCAACTCCCTCCCCTACAGCATGAAAAAAAGACTCTTGACAACCTTGGAGCAACTGGAGTGGGGGCGAGGGGCGCTGTTTGCATGTCTGCACTGCTCATGCCCAGGTGTCTGTGGGGGTCCGTGGCAGAGGCTGTAAGGGGGCTAGGGGGCAGAAGGAGACTGTTTGAGAGGCAGGCTGCAGGCAGGGGAGCCCAGGAGTGTGTGCAGGGCTGTGTGTGTGTGGGTGTGGTGCAGGGGGTTAGGGCAGGTCCCCCTGCTGGATGGTGAGATGGCAGCTGGGCTGTCCCTGGGCCCTCATGGCTGAAGGGCAGAAGCAGGGTGGCAGTAAAGTAGCGCAGGGAGGAACAGAGTAGATGTTAGTTGGGAGCTGGGGGACAGAGGGTAAGGGGAAAGGGGGCATCCTTGAGGAGGGGTCAGGACTAGAGTGTGGGGGCAGCTGGAGGCATGGAAGGTCCCAGGAATCAGGGACTGACCGGAATCGAAACCTACACCCCCCCCAAACTACTGGATAGAAGCTGCAGAAGCCAGAGCAGCAGCCCTGGCTTGCCTAGGCCAAGGGCCCTGAGTGAGTCCTTCTGAGGATGAGGAAGAGGAGGAGGGGGTGGAGGAGGAGGAGGAGGAAGAGCAGGAGGAAGAGGGGGAAGAGAAGGAGGAAGAAGAGGAGGAGGAGGAGGAGGCGGAGAAGGAGGAGGAGGGGCAGGAGGGCAGCTGTCAATAGGCAACGGGATTAATGGAGGCCTCCATTACGGAGGCATGTGTCCAGGCAGGCACCCACCAACCCTCAGGGGCAGCTCCGGGCACCAGGGACTTGGTGTGGGTATCTCTGGGGCGGGGACTGTCAGTCAGTCAGCAAGACTGTGTGTCAGTGCACATGGTGGGACAGGGGCCTGGCGGACCTTGGTCCCCCGCCCAGGACTGTCAGATGCCAGCCCCATGCCCAGACACACACCAATCTGCCCATAGCCCCTTGGCCCGGCCGACCAGCACCTGCTTTGACCTGGGGCTCTGGCTCTGGTGGCTGGCCACCACCCCTCAGGTCAAGTTCAGCCTGGGGGTCATGGCTGCTGGTCAACTGGATGGGCGGGGTCCCCGTGGCCTAGCAACCACAGGAGCCCTCTGTGATGTCCTAGCCCCTGGCAATCTGTGCTGGCCACACTGGCACTGGGCAGCCCAACTGCCCTGCCACTAGGTCAGGCAACAGCGCACAGACGCCTGGGCCCTGGCGCAGAGGGACAGAAGGATGGGAAGACAGTGCTGACCGACAAGGGACCTCAGGGCTGGCAGCCAAGAGAAGACAGGTGGAGGTGCGCCCGGCATCCATGGAGCCCAGGCCAGAGCTACCTGCATGCCTGCCTGCCTTCCTGGATGTCTGTATGCTGCCTTTGTCCAGGTAGGTTTCTCAGGTCCCCTCCAATCCTGTCCTCTCTTGTCCTCTCCTGTCCTCACCATCCTCTCCCCTCTCCTCTCCTCCGCACTTTGCTTCTCTCTTTGTCTGTCCTTTCTTCCAGGTGCCCTGCTCACCAGCTCCAGCACTTGTGATGGTTCTCCAGTGACAGCTGTTCGCAACCCCTTCCACCCCCTGCCTGCCCCTAATGTGATCCAGCTCACAGGGTCTCTGGCTCACCCCACCCAAACCCACACGCCCCAACACATTCCCTGGTTCAGCCCCTCTGCCCTATTCAGCCAAACTGGGCCTTTGCTACCTACCTATGCATCGTTGTTTCTCCTCACCATTAAGGAGAAATCTCCTTTTGTACTTAGCTTGGTTGACTGGTGGATGGATGGATGGATGGATGGATGAATGGATGGATGAATGGATGGATAGATGTATGGGTGGATGGATGGATGGATGGATGGATGGACAGGTCAATGGATCGGTTTTGTAGAGGCAGAGTACCATCTAGGGGTACTGGAGACCGCTGGTGTCAGATCCTTAGTCAATGTCAAATGTAAAACATTAATTCATCAATAACAAAAATGAATAAGCACCTAAATAAATAGATAAATATAAAAACTGGGTTAAAAAATACATGGCGTCTTTGCCTTTCTGCATATGGAATGCTGTGCGGATCTTAACAAGGATAGCATTGTCCTGAGTAGCCCATTTGAAGTCGTGGAATATTTCCTTTTCCTTTTTCTTTTTTTACTTTCTATTTTCTTGATTATTCACTGGAATAAATAGACAGGAATTGAGAGGGAAGGGAGGTAGAGAGAGTTTGAGACAGAGAGAGAGACAACTGCAGCACTTCCGCACCACTTGTAAAGATTTCCCCTGGCAGGTGGGAACCAGGGTGTTGAAGCCCAGTCCTCCTGCATTGTAACATGAGTGCTTAACTGGGTGTGGCACCACCTGGTACCCTTGATGGGACCCTTTTTTTAGCAATGAAAAGAAATTCTCTTGGCAAGGTAATAAATAAATGAAGAAGTAAATAAAAGTGCATTTACATTAACTCAGTGGAAACACACAGGGACATATACGTCTCTGTTACCTGTATTACTTCTTCATGTATGGATTGATTGCCTCAAGGGGTTATTGCCACAGCTGAGTGCCTACGCCAGGAATAATCCACAGCTCCTGCACTCCATTTGTTCCCCTTTCGCTGCCCTTGTTGCTTGGTCACTGTGGTGGTTATTGTTTTTGTTGTTGTTGTTGTTACTGACCTTGCATCTGACAGACATAAAAGGAGAGAGCAGAGGAAATACAGGGTGGGAGAGAAAGATAGAGCTCCTAAAGACCTGCTTCACCCCCTGTAAAGCGAGTCCCCTGCAGGTGGCGGTCTGGGGGCCAGACCCCAAATCCCTCCACCTGTCCCCTCTATTCGTGAGCGCCACAAGCCCTTAACCCTCTGACATACCGCCAAACCTCCCTGGATTTGCTTTTGAAGGCAGTATCACCTGCCTCGTTTTGAATCCTCATTATCCTGAGGGTCAGTCCTGATGACAGTGTCATGACAGGACACACGGAGATCTCTGTTATCAGAGAGCGCCTGGAACAGCAGCTGGGGCTCTAGTGCCAGGGCAGGAGCAACTCCCCATGCACCCTCCACGGAGTCCACCTGCCTGCATTTTGGTCCTTTTCCCTCCAAAAAAGATTTTTCCCTTTTTTCACTTTGAAACAGGCAGCAGACAGGTTACCCAGGCAGGGGAAAAAAAAATAAAAAGCCTTTTTTTTTTTTTTTTTTTTTTTTTTTTTACCGAAGTGAATGACCATCTTCTGGCAAGTATAGGTTTTGAACCTGAAAACTCTGTCTGTCTGTCTCTTAGTCCACAGAAAGAGCCACTAGCCCAGCCAGATCTCACGCTCAGATGGGGTGTTTTTCCAGTCAAAGGTCTGCACAGCGCACTAGGGATTGGGCGGCCTGAGACCCAAATGTTACATTGTAGATGGACTGTTTGCAGGTCTTGCTCCCCAGGACATTGGACTGTCTCAACTCCCTCCCCTACAGCATGAAAAAAAGACTCTTGACAACCTTGGAGCAACTGGAGTGGGGGCGAGGGGAGCTGTTTGCATGTCTGCACTGCTCATGCCCAGGTGTCTGTGGGGGTCCGTGGCAGAGGCTGTAAGGGGGCTAGGGGGCAGAAGGAGACTGTTTGAGAGGCAGGCTGCAGGCAGGGGAGCCCAGGAGTGTGTGCAGGGCTGTGTGTGTGTGGGTGTGGTGCAGGGGGTTAGGGCAGGTCCCCCTGCTGGATGGTGAGATGGCAGCTGGGCTGTCCCTGGGCCCTCATGGCTGAAGGGCAGAATCAGGGTGGCAGTAAAGTAGCGCAGGGAGGAACAGAGTAGATGTTAGTTGGGAGCTGGGGGACAGAGGGTAAGGGGAAAGGGGGCATCCTTGAGGAGGGGTCAGGACTAGAGAGTGGGGGCAGCTGGAGGCATGGAAGGTCCCAGGAATCAGGGACTGACAGGAACCGATTCCTACACCCCCCCCTGAACTACTGGATAGAAGCTGCAGAAGCCAGAGCAGCAGCCCTGGCTTGCCTAGGCCAAGGGCCCTGAGTGAGTCCCTCTGAGGATGAGGAAGAGGAGGAGGGGGTGGAGGAGGAGGAGGAGGAAGAGCAGGAGGAAGAGGAGGAAGAGAAGGAGGAAGAAGAGGAGGAGGAGGAGGAGGAGGAGGCGGAGGAGGAGGAGGGGCAGGAGGGCAGCTGTCAATAGGCAACGGGATTAATGGAGGCCTCCATTACGGAGGCATGTGTCCAGGCAGGCACCCACCAACCCTCAGGGGCAGCTCAGGGCACCCAGGGACTTGGTGTGGGTATCTCTGGGGCGGGGACTGTCAGTCAGTCAGCAAGACTGTGTGTCCGTGCACATGGTGGGACAGGGGCCTGGCGGACCTTGGTCCCCCGCCCTGGACTGTCAGATGCCAGCCCCATGCCCAGACACACACCAATCTGCCCATAGCCCCTTGGCCCGGCCGACCAGCACCTGCTTTGGCCTGGGGCTCTGGCTCTGGTGGCTGGCCACCACCCCTCAGGTCAAGTTCAGCGTGGGGGTCATGGCTGCTGGTCAACTGGATGGGCGGGGTCCCCGTGGCCTAGCAACCACAGGAGCCCTCTGTGATGTCCTAGCCCCTGGCAATCTGTGCTGGCCACACTGGCACTGGGCAGCCCAACTGCCCTGCCACTAGGTCAGGCAACAGCGCCCAGACGCCTGGGCCCTGGCACAGAGGGACAGAAGGATGGGAAGACAGTGCTGACCGACGAGGGACCTCAGGGCTGGAAGCCAAGAGAAGACAGGTGGAGGTGCGCCCGGGATCCAGGGAGCCCAGGCCAGAGCTACCTGCATGCCTGCCTGCCTTCCTGGATGTCTGTATGCTGCCTTTGTCCAGGTAGGTTTCTCAGGTCCCCTCCAATCCTGTCCTCTCCTGTCCTCTCCTGTCCTCACCATCCTCTCCCCTCTCCTCTCCTCCGCACTTTGCTTCTCTCCTTTGTCTGTCCTCTCTTCCAGGTGCCCTGCTCACCAGCTCCAGCACTTGTGATGGTTCCCCAGTGACAGCTGTTCGCAACCCCTTCCACCCCCTGCCTGCCCCTAATGTGATCCAGCTCACAGTCTCCGGCTCACCCCACCCAAACCCACACGCCCCAACACATCCCCTGGTTCAGCCCCTCCTCCCTATTCAGCCAAACTGGGCCTTTGCAACCTACCTATGCATCGTTGTTTCTCCTCACCATTAAGGAGAGATCTCCTTTTGTACTTAGCTTGGTTGACTGGTGGATGGATGGATGGATGGATGGATGGATGGATGGATGGATGAATGGATGGATGAATGGATGGATAGATGTATGGGTGGATGGATGGATGGATGGATGGACAGGTCAATGGATTGGTTTTGTAGAGGCAGAGTACCATCTAGGGGTACTGGAGACCGCTGGTGTCAGATCCTTAGTCAATGTCAAATGTAAAACATTAATTCATCAATAACAAAAATGAATAAGCACCTAAATAAATAGATAAATATAAAAACTGGGTTAAAAAATACATGGCGTCTTTGCCTTTCTGCATATGGAATGCTGTGCGGATCTTAACAAGGATAGCATTGTCCTGAGTAGCCCATTTGAAGTCGTGGAATATTTCCTTTTCCTTTTTCTTTTTTTACTTTCTATTTTCTTGATTATTCACTGGAATAAATAGACAGGAATTGAGATGGAAGGGAGGTAGAGAGAGTTTGAGACAGAGAGAGAGACAACTGCAGCACTTCCGCACCATTTGTAAAGATTTCCCCTGGCAGGTGGGAACCAGGGTGTTGAAGCCCAGTCCTCCTGCATTGTAACATGAGTGCTTAACTGGGTGTGGCACCACCTGGTACCCTTGATGGGACCCTTTTTTTAGCAATGAAAAGAAATTCTCTTGGCAAGGTAATAAATAAATGAAGAAGTAAATAAAAGTGCATTTACATTAACTCAGTGGAAACACACAGGGACATATACGTCTCTGTTACCTGTATTACTTCTTCATGTATGGATTGATTGCCTCAAGGGGTTATTGCCACAGCTGAGTGCCTACGCCAGGAATAATCCACAGCTCCTGCACTCCATTTGTTCCCCTTTCGCTGCCCTTGTTGCTTGGTCACTGTGGTGGTTATTGTTTTTGTTGTTGTTGTTGTTACTGACCTTGCATCTGACAGACATAAAAGGAGAGAGCAGAGGAAATACAGGGTGGGAGAGAAAGATAGAGCTCCTAAAGACCTGCTTCACCCCCTGTAAAGCGAGTCCCCTGCAGGTGGCGGTCTGGGGGCCAGACCCCAAATCCCTCCACCTGTCCCCTCTATTCGTGAGCGCCACAAGCCCTTAACCCTCTGACATACCGCCAAACCTCCCTGGATTTGCTTTTGAAGGCAGTATCACCTGCCTCGTTTTGAATCCTCATTATCCTGAGGGTCAGTCCTGATGACAGTGTCATGACAGGACACACGGAGATCTCTGTTATCAGAGAGCGCCTGGAACAGCAGCTGGGGCTCTAGTGCCAGGGCAGGAGCAACTCCCCATGCACCCTCCACGGAGTCCACCTGCCTGCATTTTGGTCCTTTTCCATCCAAAAAAGATTTTTCCCTTTTTTCACTTTGAAACAGGCAGCAGACAGGTTACCCAGGCAGGGGAAAAAAAAATAAAAAGCCTTTTTTTTTTTTTTTTTTACCGAAGTGAATGACCATCTTCTGGCAAGTATAGGTTTTGAACCTGAAAACTCTGTCTGTCTGTCTCTTAGTCCACAGAAAGAGCCACTAGCCCAGCCAGATCTCACGCTCAGATGGGGTGTTTTTCCAGTCAAAGGTCTGCACAGCGCACCAGGGATTGGGCGGCCTGAGACCCAAATGTTACATTGTAGATGGACTGTTTGCAGGTCTTGCTCCCCAGGACATTGGACTGTCTCAACTCCCTCCCCTACAGCATGAAAAAAAGACTCTTGACAACCTTGGAGCAACTGGAGTGGGGGCGAGGGGCGCTGTTTGCATGTCTGCACTGCTCATGCCCAGGTGTCTGTGGGGGTCCGTGGCAGAGGCTGTAAGGGGGCTAGGGGGCAGAAGGAGACTGTTTGAGAGGCAGGCTGCAGGCAGGGGAGCCCAGGAGTGTGTGCAGGGCTGTGTGTGTGTGGGTGTGGTGCAGGGGGTTAGGGCAGGTCCCCCTGCTGGATGGTGAGATGGCAGCTGGGCTGTCCCTGGGCCCTCATGGCTGAAGGGCAGAAGCAGGGTGGCAGTAAAGTAGCGCAGGGAGGAACAGAGTAGATGTTAGTTGGGAGCTGGGGGACAGAGGGTAAGGGGAAAGGGGGCATCCTTGAGGAGGGGTCAGGACTAGAGTGTGGGGGCAGCTGGAGGCATGGAAGGTCCCAGGAATCAGGGACTGACCGGAATCGAAACCTACACCCCCCCCAAACTACTGGATAGAAGCTGCAGAAGCCAGAGCAGCAGCCCTGGCTTGCCTAGGCCAAGGGCCCTGAGTGAGTCCTTCTGAGGATGAGGAAGAGGAGGAGGGGGTGGAGGAGGAGGAGGAGGAAGAGCAGGAGGAAGAGGGGGAAGAGAAGGAGGAAGAAGAGGAGGAGGAGGAGGAGGCGGAGAAGGAGGAGGAGGGGCAGGAGGGCAGCTGTCAATAGGCAACGGGATTAATGGAGGCCTCCATTACGGAGGCATGTGTCCAGGCAGGCACCCACCAACCCTCAGGGGCAGCTCCGGGCACCAGGGACTTGGTGTGGGTATCTCTGGGGCGGGGACTGTCAGTCAGTCAGCAAGACTGTGTGTCAGTGCACATGGTGGGACAGGGGCCTGGCGGACCTTGGTCCCCCGCCCAGGACTGTCAGATGCCAGCCCCATGCCCAGACACACACCAATCTGCCCATAGCCCCTTGGCCCGGCCGACCAGCACCTGCTTTGACCTGGGGCTCTGGCTCTGGTGGCTGGCCACCACCCCTCAGGTCAAGTTCAGCCTGGGGGTCATGGCTGCTGGTCAACTGGATGGGCGGGGTCCCCGTGGCCTAGCAACCACAGGAGCCCTCTGTGATGTCCTAGCCCCTGGCAATCTGTGCTGGCCACACTGGCACTGGGCAGCCCAACTGCCCTGCCACTAGGTCAGGCAACAGCGCACAGACGCCTGGGCCCTGGCGCAGAGGGACGGAAGGATGGGAAGACAGTGCTGACCGACAAGGGACCTCAGGGCTGGCAGCCAAGAGAAGACAGGTGGAGGTGCGCCCGGCATCCATGGAGCCCAGGCCAGAGCTACCTGCATGCCTGCCTGCCTTCCTGGATGTCTGTATGCTGCCTTTGTCCAGGTAGGTTTCTCAGGTCCCCTCCAATCCTGTCCTCTCTTGTCCTCTCCTGTCCTCACCATCCTCTCCCCTCTCCTCTCCTCCGCACTTTGCTTCTCTCTTTGTCTGTCCTTTCTTCCAGGTGCCCTGCTCACCAGCTCCAGCACTTGTGATGGTTCTCCAGTGACAGCTGTTCGCAACCCCTTCCACCCCCTGCCTGCCCCTAATGTGATCCAGCTCACAGGGTCTCTGGCTCACCCCACCCAAACCCACACGCCCCAACACATTCCCTGGTTCAGCCCCTCTGCCCTATTCAGCCAAACTGGGCCTTTGCTACCTACCTATGCATCGTTGTTTCTCCTCACCATTAAGGAGAAATCTCCTTTTGTACTTAGCTTGGTTGACTGGTGGATGGATGGATGGATGGATGGATGAATGGATGGATGAATGGATGGATAGATGTATGGGTGGATGGATGGATGGATGGATGGATGGACAGGTCAATGGATCGGTTTTGTAGAGGCAGAGTACCATCTAGGGGTACTGGAGACCGCTGGTGTCAGATCCTTAGTCAATGTCAAATGTAAAACATTAATTCATCAATAACAAAAATGAATAAGCACCTAAATAAATAGATAAATATAAAAACTGGGTTAAAAAATACATGGCGTCTTTGCCTTTCTGCATATGGAATGCTGTGCGGATCTTAACAAGGATAGCATTGTCCTGAGTAGCCCATTTGAAGTCGTGGAATATTTCCTTTTCCTTTTTCTTTTTTTACTTTCTATTTTCTTGATTATTCACTGGAATAAATAGACAGGAATTGAGAGGGAAGGGAGGTAGAGAGAGTTTGAGACAGAGAGAGAGACAACTGCAGCACTTCCGCACCACTTGTAAAGATTTCCCCTGGCAGGTGGGAACCAGGGTGTTGAAGCCCAGTCCTCCTGCATTGTAACATGAGTGCTTAACTGGGTGTGGCACCACCTGGTACCCTTGATGGGACCCTTTTTTTAGCAATGAAAAGAAATTCTCTTGGCAAGGTAATAAATAAATGAAGAAGTAAATAAAAGTGCATTTACATTAACTCAGTGGAAACACACAGGGACATATACGTCTCTGTTACCTGTATTACTTCTTCATGTATGGATTGATTGCCTCAAGGGGTTATTGCCACAGCTGAGTGCCTACGCCAGGAATAATCCACAGCTCCTGCACTCCATTTGTTCCCCTTTCGCTGCCCTTGTTGCTTGGTCACTGTGGTGGTTATTGTTTTTGTTGTTGTTGTTGTTGTTGTTGTTGTTACTGACCTTGCATCTGACAGACATAAAAGGAGAGAGCAGAGGAAATACAGGGTGGGAGAGAAAGATAGAGCTCCTAAAGACCTGCTTCACCCCCTGTAAAGCGAGTCCCCTGCAGGTGGCGGTCTGGGGGCCAGACCCCAAATCCCTCCACCTGTCCCCTCTATTCGTGAGCGCCACAAGCCCTTAACCCTCTGACATACCGCCAAACCTCCCTGGATTTGCTTTTGAAGGCAGTATCACCTGCCTCGTTTTGAATCCTCATTATCCTGAGGGTCAGTCCTGATGACAGTGTCATGACAGGACACACGGAGATCTCTGTTATCAGAGAGCGCCTGGAACAGCAGCTGGGGCTCTAGTGCCAGGGCAGGAGCAACTCCCCATGCACCCTCCACGGAGTCCACCTGCCTGCATTTTGGTCCTTTTCCATCCAAAAAAGATTTTTCCCTTTTTTCACTTTGAAACAGGCAGCAGACAGGTTACCCAGGCAGGGGAAAAAAAAAATAAAAAGCCTTTTTTTTTTTTTTTTTTTACCGAAGTGAATGACCATCTTCTGGCAAGTATAGGTTTTGAACCTGAAAACTCTGTCTGTCTGTCTCTTAGTCCACAGAAAGAGCCACTAGCCCAGCCAGATCTCACGCTCAGATGGGGTGTTTTTCCAGTCAAAGGTCTGCACAGCGCACTAGGGATTGGGAGGCCTGAGACCCAAATGTTACATTGTAGATGGACTGTTTGCAGGTCTTGCTCCCCAGGACATTGGACTGTCTCAACTCCCTCCCCTACAGCATGAAAAAAAGACTCTTGACAACCTTGGAGCAACTGGAGTGGGGGCGAGGGGAGCTGTTTGCATGTCTGCACTGCTCATGCCCAGGTGTCTGTGGGGGTCCGTGGCAGAGGCTGTAAGGGGGCTAGGGGGCAGAAGGAGACTGTTTGAGAGGCAGGCTGCAGGCAGGGGAGCCCAGGAGTGTGTGCAGGGCTGTGTGTGTGTGGGTGTGGTGCAGGGGGTTAGGGCAGGTCCCCCTGCTGGATGGTGAGATGGCAGCTGGGCTGTCCCTGGGCCCTCATGGCTGAAGGGCAGAAGCAGGGTGGCAGTAAAGTAGCGCAGGGAGGAACAGAGTAGATGTTAGTTGGGAGCTGGGGGACAGAGGGTAAGGGGAAAGGGGGCATCCTTGAGGAGGGGTCAGGACTAGAGAGTGGGGGCAGCTGGAGGCATGGAAGGTCCCAGGAATCAGGGACTGACAGGAACCGATTCCTACACCCCCCCCTGAACTACTGGATAGAAGCTGCAGAAGCCAGAGCAGCAGCCCTGGCTTGCCTAGGCCAAGGGCCCTGAGTGAGTCCCTCTGAGGATGAGGAAGAGGAGGAGGGGGTGGAGGAGGAGGAGGAGGAAGAGCAGGAGGAAGAGGAGGAAGAGAAGGAGGAAGAAGAGGAGGAGGAGGAGGAGGAGGAGGCGGAGGAGGAGGAGGGGCAGGAGGGCAGCTGTCAATAGGCAACGGGATTAATGGAGGCCTCCATTACGGAGGCATGTGTCCAGGCAGGCACCCACCAACCCTCAGGGGCAGCTCAGGGCACCCAGGGACTTGGTGTGGGTATCTCTGGGGCGGGGACTGTCAGTCAGTCAGCAAGACTGTGTGTCCGTGCACATGGTGGGACAGGGGCCTGGCGGACCTTGGTCCCCCGCCCTGGACTGTCAGATGCCAGCCCCATGCCCAGACACACACCAATCTGCCCATAGCCCCTTGGCCCGGCCGACCAGCACCTGCTTTGGCCTGGGGCTCTGGCTCTGGTGGCTGGCCACCACCCCTCAGGTCAAGTTCAGCGTGGGGGTCATGGCTGCTGGTCAACTGGATGGGCGGGGTCCCCGTGGCCTAGCAACCACAGGAGCCCTCTGTGATGTCCTAGCCCCTGGCAATCTGTGCTGCCCACACTGGCACTGGGCAGCCCAACTGCCCTGCCACTAGGTCAGGCAACAGCGCCCAGACGCCTGGGCCCTGGCACAGAGGGACAGAAGGATGGGAAGACAGTGCTGACCGACGAGGGACCTCAGGGCTGGCAGCCAAGAGAAGACAGGTGGAGGTGCGCCCGGGATCCAGGGAGCCCAGGCCAGAGCTACCTGCATGCCTGCCTGCCTTCCTGGATGTCTGTATGCTGCCTTTGTCCAGGTAGGTTTCTCAGGTCCCCTCCAATCCTGTCCTCTCCTGTCCTCTCCTGTCCTCACCATCCTCTCCCCTCTCCTCTCCTCCGCACTTTGCTTCTCTCCTTTGTCTGTCCTCTCTTCCAGGTGCCCTGCTCACCAGCTCCAGCACTTGTGATGGTTCCCCAGTGACAGCTGTTCGCAACCCCTTCCACCCCCTGCCTGCCCCTAATGTGATCCAGCTCACAGGGTCTCCGGCTCACCCCACCCAAACCCACACGCCCCAACACATCCCCTGGTTCAGCCCCTCCTCCCTATTCAGCCAAACTGGGCCTTTGCAACCTACCTATGCATCGTTGTTTCTCCTCACCATTAAGGAGAGATCTCCTTTTGTACTTAGCTTGGTTGACTGGTGGATGGATGGATGGATGGATGGATGGATGGATGAATGGATGGATGAATGGATGGATAGATGTATGGGTGGATGGATGGATGGATGGATGGACAGGTCAATGGATTGGTTTTGTAGAGGCAGAGTACCATCTAGGGGTACTGGAGACCGCTGGTGTCAGATCCTTAGTCAATGTCAAATGTAAAACATTAATTCATCAATAACAAAAATGAATAAGCACCTAAATAAATAGATAAATATAAAAACTGGGTTAAAAAATACATGGCGTCTTTGCCTTTCTGCATATGGAATGCTGTGCGGATCTTAACAAGGATAGCATTGTCCTGAGTAGCCCATTTGAAGTCGTGGAATATTTCCTTTTCCTTTTTCTTTTTTTACTTTCTATTTTCTTGATTATTCACTGGAATAAATAGACAGGAATTGAGATGGAAGGGAGGTAGAGAGAGTTTGAGACAGAGAGAGAGACAACTGCAGCACTTCCGCACCATTTGTAAAGATTACCCCTGGCAGGTGGGAACCAGGGTGTTGAAGCCCAGTCCTCCTGCATTGTAACATGAGTGCTTAACTGGGTGTGGCACCACCTGGTACCCTTGATGGGACCCTTTTTTTAGCAATGAAAAGAAATTCTCTTGGCAAGGTAATAAATAAATGAAGAAGTAAATAAAAGTGCATTTACATTAACTCAGTGGAAACACACAGGGACATATACGTCTCTGTTACCTGTATTACTTCTTCATGTATGGATTGATTGCCTCAAGGGGTTATTGCCACAGCTGAGTGCCTACGCCAGGAATAATCCACAGCTCCTGCACTCCATTTGTTCCCCTTTCGCTGCCCTTGTTGCTTGGTCACTGTGGTGGTTATTGTTTTTGTTGTTGTTGTTGTTACTGACCTTGCATCTGACAGACATAAAAGGAGAGAGCAGAGGAAATACAGGGTGGGAGAGAAAGATAGAGCTCCTAAAGACCTGCTTCACCCCCTGTAAAGCGAGTCCCCTGCAGGTGGCGGTCTGGGGGCCAGACCCCAAATCCCTCCACCTGTCCCCTCTATCCGTGAGCGCCACAAGCCCTTAACCCTCTGACATACCGCCAAACCTCCCTGGATTTGCTTTTGAAGGCAGTATCACCTGCCTCGTTTTGAATCCTCATTATCCTGAGGGTCAGTCCTGATGACAGTGTCATGACAGGACACACTGAGATCTCTGTTATCAGAGAGCGCCTGGAACAGCAGCTGGGGCTCTAGTGCCAGGGCAGGAGCAACTCCCCATGCACCCTCCACGGAGTCCACCTGCCTGCATTTTGGTCCTTTTCCATCCAAAAAAGATTTTTCCCTTTTTTCACTTTGAAACAGGCAGCAGACAGGTTACCCAGGCAGGGGAAAAAAAAATAAAAAGCCTTTTTTTTTTTTTTTTTTTTTACCGAAGTGAATGACCATCTTCTGGCAAGTATAGGTTTTGTACCTGAAAACTCTGTCTGTCTGTCTCTTAGTCCACAGAAAGAGCCACTAGCCCAGCCAGATCTCACGCTCAGATGGGGTGTTTTTCCAGTCAAAGGTCTGCACAGCGCACCAGGGATTGGGCGGCCTGAGACCCAAATGTTACATTGTAGATGGACTGTTTGCAGGTCTTGCTCCCCAGGACATTGGACTGTCTCAACTCCCTCCCCTACAGCATGAAAAAAAGACTCTTGACAACCTTGGAGCAACTGGAGTGGGGGCGAGGGGCGCTGTTTGCATGTCTGCACTGCTCATGCCCAGGTGTCTGTGGGGGTCCGTGGCAGAGGCTGTAAGGGGGCTAGGGGGCAGAAGGAGACTGTTTGAGAGGCAGGCTGCAGGCAGGGGAGCCCAGGAGTGTGTGCAGGGCTGTGTGTGTGTGGGTGTGGTGCAGGGGGTTAGGGCAGGTCCCCCTGCTGGATGGTGAGATGGCAGCTGGGCTGTCCCTGGGCCCTCATGGCTGAAGGGCAGAAGCAGGGTGGCAGTAAAGTAGCGCAGGGAGGAACAGAGTAGATGTTAGTTGGGAGCTGGGGGACAGAGGGTAAGGGGAAAGGGGGCATCCTTGAGGAGGGGTCAGGACTAGAGAGTGGGGGCAGCTGGAGGCATGGAAGGTCCCAGGAATCAGGGACTGACAGGAACCGATTCCTACACCCCCCCCCGAACTACTGGATAGAAGCTGCAGAAGCCAGAGCAGCAGCCCTGGCTTGCCTAGGCCAAGGGCCCTGAGTGAGTCCCTCTGAGGATGAGGAAGAGGAGGAGGGGGTGGAGGAGGAGGAGGAGGAAGAGCAGGAGGAAGAGGAGGAAGAGAAGGAGGAAGAAGAGGAGGAGGAGGAGGAGGCGGAGGAGGAGGAGGAGGGGCAGGAGGGCAGCTGTCAATAGGCAATGGGATTAATGGAGGCCTCCATTACGGAGGCATGTGTCCAGGCAGGCACCCAACAACCCTCAGGGGCAGCTCCGGGCACCAGGGACTTGGTGTGGGTATCTCTGGGGCGGGGACTGTCAGTCAGTCAGCAAGACTTTGTGTCAGTGCACATGGTGGGACAGGGGCCTGGCGGACCTTGGTCCCCCGCCCTGGACTGTCAGATGCCAGCCCCATGCCCAGACACACACCAATCTGCCCATAGCCCCTTGGCCCGGCCTGACCAGCACCTGCTTTGACCTGGGGCTCTGGCTCTGGTGGCTGGCCACCACCCCTCAGGTCAAGTTCAGCGTGGGGGTCATGGCTGCTGGTCAACTGGATGGGCGGGGTCCCCGTGGCCTAGCAACCACAGGAGCTCTCTGTGATGTCCTAGCCCCTGGCAATCTGTGCTGGCCACACTGGCACTGGGCAGCCCAACTGCCCTGCCACTAGGTCAGGCAACAGCGCACAGACGCCTGGGCCCTGGCACAGAGGGACGGAAGGATGGGAAGACAGTGCTGACCGACAAGGGACCTCAGGGCTGGCTGCCAAGAGAAGACAGGTGGAGGTGCGCCCGGGATCCAGGGAGCCCAGGCCAGAGCTGCCTGCATGCCTGCCTGCCTTCCTGGATGTCTGTATGCTGCCTTTGTCCAGGTAGGTTTCTCAGGTCCCCTCCAATCCTGTCCTCTCTTGTCCTCTCCTGTCCTCACCATCCTCTCCCCTCTCGTCTCCTCCGCACTTTGCTTCTCTCTTTGTCTGTCCTTTCTTCCAGGTGCCCTGCTCACCAGCTCCAGCACTTGTGATGGTTCTCCAGTGACAGCTGTTCGCAACCCCTTCCACCCCCTGCCTGCCCCTAATGTGATCCACCTCACAGGGTCTCCGGCTCACCCCACCCAAACCCACACGCCCCAACACATTCCCTGGTTCAGCCCCTCTGCCCTATTCAGCCAAACTGGGCCTTTGCAACCTACCTATGCATCGTTGTTTCTCCTCACCATTAAGGAGAAATCTCCTTTTGTACTTAGCTTGGTTGACTCGTGGATGGATGGATGGATGGATGGATGGATGGATGGATGGATGAATGGATGGATGAATGGATGGATAGATGTATGGGTGGATGGATGGATGGATGGATGTATGGACAGGTCAATGGATCGGTTTTGTAGAGGCAGAGTACCATCTAGGGGTACTGGAGACCGCTGGTGTCAGATCCTTAGTCAATGTCAAATGTAAAACATTAATTCATCAATAACAAAAATGAATAAGCACCTAAATAAATAGATAAATATAAAAACTGGGTTAAAAAATACATGGCGTCTTTGCCTTTCTGCATATGGAATGCTGTGCGGATCTTAACAAGGATAGCATTGTCCTGAGTAGCCCATTTGAAGTCGTGGAATATTTCCTTTTCCTTTTTCTTTTTTTACTTTCTATTTTCTTGATTATTCACTGGAATAAATAGACAGGAATTGAGAGGGAAGGGAGGTAGAGAGAGTTTGAGACAGAGAGAGAGACAACTGCAGCACTTCCGCACCACTTGTAAAGATTTCCCCTGGCAGGTGGGAACCAGGGTGTTGAAGCCCAGTCCTCCTGCATTGTAACATGAGTGCTTAACTGGGTGTGGCACCACCTGGTACCCATGATGGGACCCTTTTTTTAGCAATGAAAAGAAATTCTCTTGGCAAGGTAATAAATAAATGAAGAAGTAAATAAAAGTGCATTTACATTAACTCAGTGGAAACACACAGGGACATATACGTCTCTGTTACCTGTATTACTTCTTCATGTATGGATTGATTGCCTCAAGGGGTTATTGCCACAGCTGAGTGCCTACGCCAGGAATAATCCACAGCTCCTGCACTCCATTTGTTCCCCTTTCGCTGCCCTTGTTGCTTGGTCACTGTGGTGGTTATTGTTTTTGTTGTTGTTGTTGTTACTGACCTTGCATCTGACAGACATAAAAGGAGAGAGCAGAGGAAATACAGGGTGGGAGAGAAAGATAGAGCTCCTAAAGACCTGCTTCACCCCCTGTAAAGCGAGTCCCCTGCAGGTGGCGGTCTGGGGGCCAGACCCCAAATCCCTCCACCTGTCCCCTCTATTCGTGAGCGCCACAAGCCCTTAACCCTCTGACATACCGCCAAACCTCCCTGGATTTGCTTTTGAAGGCAGTATCACCTGCCTCGTTTTGAATCCTCATTATCCTGAGGGTCAGTCCTGATGACAGTGTCATGACAGGACACACGGAGATCTCTGTTATCAGAGAGCACCTGGAACAGCAGCTGGGGCTCTAGTGCCAGGGCAGGAGCAACTCCCCATGCACCCTCCACGGAGTCCACCTGCCTGCATTTTGGTCCTTTTCCCTCCAAAAAAGATTTTTCCCTTTTTTCACTTTGAAACAGGCAGCAGACAGGTTACCCAGGCAGGGGAAAAAAAAATAAAAAGCCTTTTTTTTTTTTTTTTTTTTTTTTTTTTACCGAAGTGAATGACCATCTTCTGGCAAGTATAGGTTTTGAACCTGAAAACTCTGTCTGTCTGTCTCTTAGTCCACAGAAAGAGCCACTAGCCCAGCCAGATCTCACGCTCACATGGGGTGTTTTTCCAGTCAAAGGTCTGCACAGCGCACTAGGGATTGGGCGGCCTGAGACCCAAATGTTACATTGTAGATGGACTGTTTGCAGGTCTTGCTCCCCAGGACATTGGACTGTCTCAACTCCCTCCCCTACAGCATGAAAAAAAGACTCTTGACAACCTTGGAGCAACTGGAGTGGGGGCGAGGGGAGCTGTTTGCATGTCTGCACTGCTCATGCCCAGGTGTCTGTGGGGGTCCGTGGCAGAGGCTGTAAGGGGGCTAGGGGGCAGAAGGAGACTGTTTGAGAGGCAGGCTGCAGGCAGGGGAGCCCAGGAGTGTGTGCAGGGCTGTGTGTGTGTGGGTGTGGTGCAGGGGGTTAGGGCAGGTCCCCCTGCTGGATGGTGAGATGGCAGCTGGGCTGTCCCTGGGCCCTCATGGCTGAAGGGCAGAAGCAGGGTGGCAGTAAAGTAGCGCAGGGAGGAACAGAGTAGATGTTAGTTGGGAGCTGGGGGACAGAGGGTAAGGGGAAAGGGGGCATCCTTGAGGAGGGGTCAGGACTAGAGTGTGGGGGCAGCTGGAGGCATGGAAGGTCCCAGGAATCAGGGACTGACCGGAATCGATTCCTACACCCCCCCCAAACTACTGGATAGAAGCTGCAGAAGCCAGAGCAGCAGCCCTGGCTTGCCTAGGCCAAGGGCCCTGAGTGAGTCCTTCTGAGGATGAGGAAGAGGAGGAGGGGGTGGAGGAGGAGGAGGAGGAAGAGCAGGAGGAAGAGGAGGAAGAGAAGGAGGAAGAAGAGGAGGAGGAGGAGGAGGCGGAGGAGGAGGAGGAGGGGCAGGAGGGCAGCTGTCAATAGGCAACGGGATTAATGGAGGCCTCCATTACGGAGGCATGTGTCCAGGCAGGCACCCACCAACCCTCAGGGGCAGCTCCGGGCACCAGGGACTTGGTGTGGGTATCTCTGGGGCGGGGACTGTCAGTCAGTCAGCAAGACTGTGTGTCAGTGCACATGGTGGGACAGGGGCCTGGCGGACCTTGGTCCCCCGCCCAGGACTGTCAGATGCCAGCCCCATGCCCAGACACACACCAATCTGCCCATAGCCCCTTGGCCCGGCCGACCAGCACCTGCTTTGACCTGGGGCTCTGGCTCTGGTGGCTGGCCACCACCCCTCAGGTCAAGTTCAGCGTGGGGGTCATGGCTGCTGGTCAACTGGATAGGCGGGGTCCCCGTGGCCTAGCAACCACAGGAGCCCTCTGTGATGTCCTAGCCCCTGGCAATCTGTGCTGGCCACACTGGCACTGGGCAGCCCAACTGCCCTGCCACTAGGTCAGGCAACAGCGCACAGACGCCTGGGCCCTGGCGCAGAGGGACGGAAGGATGGGAAGACAGTGCTGACCGACAAGGGACCTCAGGGCTGGCAGCCAAGAGAAGACAGGTGGAGGTGCGCCCGGGATCCAGGGAGCCCAGGCCAGAGCTACCTGCATGCCTGCCTGCCTTCCTGGATGTCTGTATGCTGCCTTTGTCCAGGTAGGTTTCTCAGGTCCCCTCCAATCCTGTCCTCTCTTGTCCTCTCCTGTCCTCACCATCCTCTCCCCTCTCCTCTCCTCCGCACTTTGCTTCTCTCTTTGTCTGTCCTTTCTTCCAGGTGCCCTGCTCACCAGCTCCAGCACTTGTGATGGTTCTCCAGTGACAGCTGTTCGCAACCCCTTCCACCCCCTGCCTGCCCCTAATGTGATCCAGCTCACAGGGTCTCTGGCTCACCCCACCCAAACCCACACGCCCCAACACATTCCCTGGTTCAGCCCCTCTGCCCTATTCAGCCAAACTGGGCCTTTGCAACCTACCTATGCATCGTTGTTTCTCCTCACCATTAAGGAGAAATCTCCTTTTGTACTTAGCTTGGTTGACTGGTGGATGGATGGATGGATGGATGGATGGATGAATGGATGGATGAATGGATGGATAGATGTATGGGTGGATGGATGGATGGATGGATGGACAGGTCAATGGATCGGTTTTGTAGAGGCAGAGTACCATCTAGGGGTACTGGAGACCGCTGGTGTCAGATCCTTAGTCAATGTCAAATGTAAAACATTAATTCATCAATAACAAAAATGAATAAGCACCTAAATAAATAGATAAATATAAAAACTGGGTTAAAAAATACATGGCGTCTTTGCCTTTCTGCATATGGAATGCTGTGCGGATCTTAACAAGGATAGCATTGTCCTGAGTAGCCCAATTGAAGTCGTGGAATATTTCCTTTTCCTTTTTCTTTTTTTACTTTCTATTTTCTTGATTATTCACTGGAATAAATAGACAGGAATTGAGATGGAAGGGAGGTAGAGAGAGTTTGAGACAGAGAGAGAGACAACTGCAGCACTTCCGCACCATTTGTAAAGATTTCCCCTGGCAGGTGGGAACCAGGGTGTTGAAGCCCAGTCCTCCTGCATTGTAACATGAGTGCTTAACTGGGTGTGGCACCACCTGGTACCCTTGATGGGACCCTTTTTTTAGCAATGAAAAGAAATTCTCTTGGCAAGGTAATAAATAAATGAAGAAGTAAATAAAAGTGCATTTACATTAACTCAGTGGAAACACACAGGGACATATACGTCTCTGTTACCTGTATTACTTCTTCATGTATGGATTGATTGCCTCAAGGGGTTATTGCCACAGCTGAGTGCCTACGCCAGGAATAATCCACAGCTCCTGCACTCCATTTGTTCCCCTTTCGCTGCCCTTGTTGCTTGGTCACTGTGGTGGTTATTGTTTTTGTTGTTGTTGTTGTTACTGACCTTGCATCTGACAGACATAAAAGGAGAGAGCAGAGGAAATACAGGGTGGGAGAGAAAGATAGAGCTCCTAAAGACCTGCTTCACCCCCTGTAAAGCGAGTCCCCTGCAGGTGGCGGTCTGGGGGCCAGACCCCAAATCCCTCCACCTGTCCCCTCTATTCGTGAGCGCCACAAGCCCTTAACCCTCTGACATACCGCCAAACCTCCCTGGATTTGCTTTTGAAGGCAGTATCACCTGCCTCGTTTTGAATCCTCATTATCCTGAGGGTCAGTCCTGATGACAGTGTCATGACAGGACACACGGAGATCTCTGTTATCAGAGAGCACCTGGAACAGCAGCTGGGGCTCTAGTGCCAGGGCAGGAGCAACTCCCCATGCACCCTCCACGGAGTCCACCTGCCTGCATTTTGGTCCTTTTCCCTCCAAAAAAGATTTTTCCCTTTTTTCACTTTGAAACAGGCAGCAGACAGGTTACCCAGGCAGGGGAAAAAAAAATAAAAAGCCTTTTTTTTTTTTTTTTTTTTTTTTACCGAAGTGAATGACCATCTTGTGGCAAGTATAGGTTTTGAACCTGAAAACTCTGTCTGTCTGTCTCTTAGTCCACAGAAAGAGCCACTAGCCCAGCCAGATCTCACGCTCAGATGGGGTGTTTTTCCAGTCAATGGTCTGCACAGCGCACTAGGGATTGGGCGGCCTGAGACCCAAATGTTACATTGTAGATGGACTGTTTGCAGGTCTTGCTCCCCAGGACATTGGACTGTCTCAACTCCCTCCCCTACAGCATGAAAAAAAGACTCTTGACAACCTTGGAGCAACTGGAGTGGGGGCGAGGGGAGCTGTTTGCATGTCTGCACTGCTCATGCCCAGGTGTCTGTGGGGGTCCGTGGCAGAGGCTGTAAGGGGGCTAGGGGGCAGAAGGAGACTGTTTGAGAGGCAGGCTGCAGGCAGGGGAGCCCAGGAGTGTGTGCAGGGCTGTGTGTGTGTGGGTGTGGTGCAGGGGGTTAGGGCAGGTCCCCCTGCTGGATGGTGAGATGGCAGCTGGGCTGTCCCTGGGCCCTCATGGCTGAAGGGCAGAAGCAGGGTGGCAGTAAAGTAGCGCAGGGAGGAACAGAGTAGATGTTAGTTGGGAGCTGGGGGACAGAGGGTAAGGGGAAAGGGGGCATCCTTGAGGAGGGGTCAGGACTAGAGAGTGGGGGCAGCTGGAGGCATGGAAGGTCCCAGGAATCAGGGACTGACAGGAACCGATTCCTACACCCCCCCCCTGAACTACTGGATAGAAGCTGCAGAAGCCAGAGCAGCAGCCCTGGCTTGCCTAGGCCAAGGGCCCTGAGTGAGTCCCTCTGAGGATGAGGAAGAGGAGGAGGGGGTGGAGGAGGAGGAGGAGGAAGAGCAGGAGGAAGAGGAGGAAGAGAAGGAGGAAGAAGAGGAGGAGGAGGAGGAGGCGGAGGAGGAGGAGGAGGAGGGGCAGGAGGGCAGCTGTCAATAGGCAACGGGATTAATGGAGGCCTCCATTACGGAGGCATGTGTCCAGGCAGGCACCCACCAACCCTCAGGGGCAGCTCAGGGCACCCAGGGACTTGGTGTGGGTATCTCTGGGGCGGGGACTCTCAGTCAGTCAGCAAGACTGTGTGTCCGTGCACATGGTGGGACAGGGGCCTGGCGGACCTTGGTCCCCCGCCCTGGACTGTCAGATGCCAGCCCCATGCCCAGACACACACCAATCTGCCCATAGCCCCTTGGCCCGGCCGACCAGCACCTGCTTTGGCCTGGGGCTCTGGCTCTGGTGGCTGGCCACCACCCCTCAGGTCAAGTTCAGCGTGGGGGTCATGGCTGCTGGTCAACTGGATGGGCGGGGTCCCCGTGGCCTAGCAACCACAGGAGCCCTCTGTGATGTCCTAGCCCCTGGCAATCTGTGCTGGCCACACTGGCACTGGGCAGCCCAACTGCCCTGCCACTAGGTCAGGCAACAGCGCCCAGACGCCTGGGCCCTGGCACAGAGGGACAGAAGGATGGGAAGACAGTGCTGACCGACGAGGGACCTCAGGGCTGGCAGCCAAGAGAAGACAGGTGGAGGTGCGCCCGGGATCCAGGGAGCAAAGGCCAGAGCTACCTGCATGCCTGCCTGCCTTCCTGGATGTCTGTATGCTGCCTTTGTCCAGGTAGGTTTCTCAGGTCCCCTCCAATCCTGTCCTCTCCTGTCCTCTCCTGTCCTCACCATCCTCTCCCCTCTCCTCTCCTCCGCACTTTGCTTCTCTCCTTTGTCTGTCCTCTCTTCCAGGTGCCCTGCTCACCAGCTCCAGCACTTGTGATGGTTCTCCAGTGACAGCTGTTCGCAACCCCTTCCACCCCCTGCCTGCCCCTAATGTGATCCAGCTCACAGGGTCTCCGGCTCACCCCACCCAAACCCACACGCCCCAACACATCCCCTGGTTCAGCCCCTCCTCCCTATTCAGCCAAACTGGGCCTTTGCAACCTACCTATGCATCGTTGTTTCTCCTCACCATTAAGGAGAGATCTCCTTTTGTACTTAGCTTGGTTGACTGGTGGATGGATGGATGGATGGATGGATGGATGGATGAATGGATGGATGAATGGATGGATAGATGTATGGGTGGATGGATGGATGGATGGATGGACAGATCAATGGATTGGTTTTGTAGAGGCAGAGTACCATCTAGGGGTACTGGAGACCGCTGGTGTCAGATCCTTAGTCAATGTCAAATGTAAAACATTAATTCATCAATAACAAAAATGAATAAGCACCTAAATAAATAGATAAATATAAAAACTGGGTTAAAAAATACATGGCGTCTTTGCCTTTCTGCATATGGAATGCTGTGCGGATCTTAACAAGGATAGCATTGTCCTGAGTAGCCCATTTGAAGTCGTGGAATATTTCCTTTTCCTTTTTCTTTTTTTACTTTCTATTTTCTTGATTATTCACTGGAATAAATAGACAGGAATTGAGATGGAAGGGAGGTAGAGAGAGTTTGAGACAGAGAGAGAGACAACTGCAGCACTTCCGCACCATTTGTAAAGATTTCCCCTGGCAGGTGGGAACCAGGGTGTTGAAGCCCAGTCCTCCTGCATTGTAACATGAGTGCTTAACTGGGTGTGGCACCACCTGGTACCCTTGATGGGACCCTTTTTTTAGCAATGAAAAGAAATTCTCTTGGCAAGGTAATAAATAAATGAAGAAGTAAATAAAAGTGCATTTACATTAACTCAGTGGAAACACACAGGGACATATACGTCTCTGTTACCTGTATTACTTCTTCATGTATGGATTGATTGCCTCAAGGGGTTATTGCCACAGCTGAGTGCCTACGCCAGGAATAATCCACAGCTCCTGCACTCCATTTGTTCCCCTTTCGCTGCCCTTGTTGCTTGGTCACTGTGGTGGTTATTGTTTTTGTTGTTGTTGTTGTTACTGACCTTGCATCTGACAGACATAAAAGGAGAGAGCAGAGGAAATACAGGGTGGGAGAGAAAGATAGAGCTCCTAAAGACCTGCTTCACCCCCTGTAAAGCGAGTCCCCTGCAGGTGGCGGTCTGGGGGCCAGACCCCAAATCCCTCCACCTGTCCCCTCTATTCGTGAGCGCCACAAGCCCTTAACCCTCTGACATACCGCCAAACCTCCCTGGATTTGCTTTTGAAGGCAGTATCACCTGCCTCGTTTTGAATCCTCATTATCCTGAGGGTCAGTCCTGATGACAGTGTCATGACAGGACACACGGAGATCTCTGTTATCAGAGAGCACCTGGAACAGCAGCTGGGGCTCTAGTGCCAGGGCAGGAGCAACTCCCCATGCACCCTCCACGGAGTCCACCTGCCTGCATTTTGGTCCTTTTCCCTCCAAAAAAGATTTTTCCCTTTTTTCACTTTGAAACAGGCAGCAGACAGGTTACCCAGGCAGGGGAAAAAAAATAAAAAGCCTTTTTTTTTTTTTTTTTTTTTTTACCGAAGTGAATGACCATCTTCTGGCAAGTATAGGTTTTGAACCTGAAAACTCTGTCTGTCTGTCTCTTAGTCCACAGAAAGAGCCACTAGCCCAGCCAGATCTCACGCTCAGATGGGGTGTTTTTCCAGTCAATGGTCTGCACAGCGCACTAGGGATTGGGCGGCCTGAGACCCAAATGTTACATTGTAGATGGACTGTTTGCAGGTCTTGCTCCCCAGGACATTGGACTGTCTCAACTCCCTCCCCTACAGCATGAAAAAAAGACTCTTGACAACCTTGGAGCAACTGGAGTGGGGGCGAGGGGAGCTGTTTGCATGTCTGCACTGCTCATGCCCAGGTGTCTGTGGGGGTCCGTGGCAGAGGCTGTAAGGGGGCTAGGGGGCAGAAGGAGACTGTTTGAGAGGCAGGCTGCAGGCAGGGGAGCCCAGGAGTGTGTGCAGGGCTGTGTGTGTGTGGGTGTGGTGCAGGGGGTTAGGGCAGGTCCCCCTGCTGGATGGTGAGATGGCAGCTGGGCTGTCCCTGGGCCCTCATGGCTGAAGGGCAGAAGCAGGGTGGCAGTAAAGTAGCGCAGGGAGGAACAGAGTAGATGTTAGTTTGGAGCTGGTGGACAGAGGGTAAGGGGAAAGGGGGCATCCTTGAGGAGGGGTCAGGACTAGAGAGTGGGGGCAGCTGGAGGCATGGAAGGTCCCAGGAATCAGGTACTGACCGGAACCGATTCCTACACCCCCCCCAAACTACTGGATAGAAGCTGCAGAAGCCAGAGCAGCAGCCCTGGCTTGCCTAGGCCAAGGGCCCTGAGTGAGTCCTTCTGAGGATGAGGAAGAGGAGGAGGGGGTGGAGGAGGAGGAGGAGGAAGAGCAGGAGGAAGAGGAGGAAGAGAAGGAGGAAGAAGAGGAGGAGGAGGAGGAGGCGGAGGAGGAGGAGGAGGGGCAGGAGGGCAGGTGTCAATAGGCAACGGGATTAATGGAGGCCTCCATTACGGAGGCATGTGTCCAGGCAGGCACCCACCAACCCTCAGGGGCAGCTCTGGGCACCAGGGACTTGGTGTGGGTATCTCTGGGGCGGGGACTGTCAGTCAGTCAGCAAGACTGTGTGTCAGTGCACATGGTGGGACAGGGGCCTGGCGGACCTTGGTCCCCCGCCCTGGACTGTCAGATGCCAGCCCCATGCCCAGACACACACCAATCTGCCCATAGCCCCTTGGCCCGGCCGACCAGCACCTGCTTTGACCTGGGGCTCTGGTTCTGGTGGCTGGCCACCACCCCTCAGGTCAAGTTCAGCGTGGGGGTCATGGCTGCTGGTCAACTGGATGGGCGGGGTCCCCATGGCCTAGCAACCACAGGAGCCCTCTGTGATGTCCTAGCCCCTGGCAATCTGTGCTGGCCACACTGGCACTGGGCAGCCCAACTGCCCTGCCACTAGGTCAGGCAACAGCGCACAGACGCCTGGGCACTGACACAGAGGGACGGAACGATGGGAAGACAGTGCTGACCGACAAGGGACCTCAGGGCTGGCAGCCAAGAGAAGACAGGTGGAGGTGCGCCCGGGATCCAGGGAGCCCAGTCCAGAGCTACCTGCATGCCTGCCTGCCTTCCTGGATGTCTGTATGCTGCCTTTGTCCAGGTAGGTTTCTCAGGTCCCCTCCAATCCTGTCCTCTCCTGTCCTCTCCTGTCCTCACCATCCTCTCCCCTCTCCTCTCCTCCGCACTTTGCTTCTCTCTTTGTCTGTCCTCTCTTCCAGGTGCCCTGCTCACCAGCTCCAGCACTTGTGATGGTTCTCCAGTGACAGCTGTTCGCAACCCCTTCCACCCCCTGCCTGCCCCTAATGTGATCCAGCTCACAGGGTCTCCGGCTCACCCCACCCAAACCCACACGCCCCAACACATTCCCTGGTTCAGCCCCTCTGCCCTATTCAGCCAAACTGGGCCTTTGCAACCTACCTATGCATCGTTGTTTCTCCTCACCATTAAGGAGAAATCTCCTTTTGTACTTAGCTTGGTTGACTGGTGGATGGATGGATGGATGGATGGATGGATGAATGGATGGATGAATGGATGGATAGATGTATGGGTGGATGGATGGATGGATGGATGGACAGGTCAATGGATCGGTTTTGTAGAGGCAGAGTACCATCTAGGGGTACTGGAGACCGCTGGTGTCAGATCCTTAGTCAATGTCAAATGTAAAACATTAATTCATCAATAACAAAAATGAATAAGCACCTAAATAAATAGATAAATATAAAAACTGGGTTAAAAAATACATGGCGTCTTTGCCTTTCTGCATATGGAATGCTGTGCGGATCTTAACAAGGATAGCATTGTCCTGAGTAGCCCATTTGAAGTCGTGGAATATTTCCTTTTCCTTTTTCTTTTTTTACTTTCTATTTTCTTGATTATTCACTGGAATAAATAGACAGGAATTGAGAGGGAAGGGAGGTAGAGAGAGTTTGAGACAGAGAGAGAGACAACTGCAGCACTTCCGCACCACTTGTAAAGATTTCCCCTGGCAGGTGGGAACCAGGGTGTTGAAGCCCAGTCCTCCTGCATTGTAACATGAGTGCTTAACTGGGTGTGGCACCACCTGGTACCCTTGATGGGACCCTTTTTTTAGCAATGAAAAGAAATTCTCTTGGCAAGGTAATAAATAAATGAAGAAGTAAATAAAAGTGCATTTACATTAACTCAGTGGAAACACACAGGGACATATACGTCTCTGTTACCTGTATTACTTCTTCATGTATGGATTGATTGCCTCAAGGGGTTATTGCCACAGCTGAGTGCCTACGCCAGGAATAATCCACAGCTCCTGCACTCCATTTGTTCCCCTTTCGCTGCCCTTGTTGCTTGGTCACTGTGGTGGTTATTGTTTTTGTTGTTGTTGTTGTTACTGACCTTGCATCTGACAGACATAAAAGGAGAGAGCAGAGGAAATACAGGGTGGGAGAGAAAGATAGAGCTCCTAAAGACCTGCTTCACCCCCTGTAAAGCGAGTCCCCTGCAGGTGGCGGTCTGGGGGCCAGACCCCAAATCCCTCCACCTGTCCCCTCTATTCGTGAGCGCCACAAGCCCTTAACCCTCTGACATACCGCCAAACCTCCCTGGATTTGCTTTTGAAGGCAGTATCACCTGCCTCGTTTTGAATCCTCATTATCCTGAGGGTCAGTCCTGATGACAGTGTCATGACAGGACACACGGAGATCTCTGTTATCAGAGAGCACCTGGAACAGCAGCTGGGGCTCTAGTGCCAGGGCAGGAGCAACTCCCCATGCACCCTCCACGGAGTCCACCTGCCTGCATTTTGGTCCTTTTCCCTCCAAAAAAGATTTTTCCCTTTTTTCACTTTGAAACAGGCAGCAGACAGGTTACCCAGGCAGGGGAAAAAAAAATAAAAAGCCTTTTTTTTTTTTTTTTTACCGAAGTGAATGACCATCTTGTGGCAAGTATAGGTTTTGAACCTGAAAACTCTGTCTGTCTGTCTCTTAGTCCACAGAAAGAGCCACTAGCCCAGCCAGATCTCACGCTCAGATGGGGTGTTTTTCCAGTCAAAGGTCTGCACAGCGCACTAGGGATTGGGCGGCCTGAGACCCAAATGTTACATTGTAGATGGACTGTTTGCAGGTCTTGCTCCCCAGGACATTGGACTGTCTCAACTCCCTCCCCTACAGCATGAAAAAAAGACTCTTGACAACCTTGGAGCAACTGGAGTGGGGGCGAGGGGAGCTGTTTGCATGTCTGCACTGCTCATGCCCAGGTGTCTGTGGGGGTCCGTGGCAGAGGCTGTAAGGGGGCTAGGGGGCAGAAGGAGACTGTTTGAGAGGCAGGCTGCAGGCAGGGGAGCCCAGGAGTGTGTGCAGGGCTGTGTGTGTGTGGGTGTGGTGCAGGGGGTTAGGGCAGGTCCCCCTGCTGGATGGTGAGATGGCAGCTGGGCTGTCCCTGGGCCCTCATGGCTGAAGGGCAGAAGCAGGGTGGCAGTAAAGTAGCGCAGGGAGGAACAGAGTAGATGTTAGTTGGGAGCTGGGGGACAGAGGGTAAGGGGAAAGGGGGCATCCTTGAGGAGGGGTCAGGACTAGAGAGTGGGGGCAGCTGGAGGCATGGAAGGTCCCAGGAATCAGGGACTGACCGGAACCGATTCCTACACCCCTCCCAAACTACTGGATAGAAGCTGCAGAAGCCAGAGCAGCAGCCCTGGCTTGCCTAGGCCAAGGGCCCTGAGTGAGTCCTTCTGAGGATGAGGAAGAGGAGGAGGGGGTGGAGGAGGAGGAGGAAGAGCAGGAGGAAGAGGAGGAAGAGAAGGAGGAAGAAGAGGAGGAGGAGGAGGAGGCGGAGGAGGAGGAGGAGGGGCAGGAGGGCAGCTGTCAATAGGCAACGGGATTAATGGAGGCCTCCATTACGGAGGCATGTGTCCAGGCAGGCACCCACCAACCCTCAGGGGCAGCTCCGGGCACCAGGGACTTGGTGTGGGTATCTCTGGGGCGGGGACTGTCAGTCAGTCAGCAAGACTGTGTGTCAGTGCACATGGTGGGACAGGGGCCTGGCGGACCTTGGTCCCCTTCCATGGACTGTCAGATGCCAGCCCCATGCCCAGACACACACCAATCTGCCCATAGCCCCTTGGCCCGGCCGACCAGCACCTGCTTTGACCTGGGGCTCAGGCTCTGGTGGCTGGCCACCACCCCTCAGGTCAAGTTCAGCGTGGGGGTCATGGCTGCTGGTCAACTGGATGGGCGGGGTCCCCGTGGCCTAGCAACCACAGGAGCCCTCTGTGATGTCCTAGCCCCTGGCAATCTGTGCTGGCCACACTGGCACTGGGCAGCCCAACTGCCCTGCCACTAGGTCAGGCAACAGCGCACAGACGCCTGGGCCCTGGCACAGAGGGACGGAAGGATGGGAAGACAGTGCTGACCGACAAGGGACCTCAGGGCTGGCAGCCAAGAGAAGACAGGTGGAGGTGCGCCCGGGATCCAGGGAGCCCAGGCCAGAGCTACCTGCATGCCTGCCTGCCTTCCTGGATGTCTGTATGCTGCCTTTGTCCAGGTAGGTTTCTCAGGTCCCCTCCAATCCTGTCCTCTCCTGTCCTCTCCTGTCCTCACCATCCTCTCCCCTCTCCTCTCCTCCGCACTTGGCTTCTCTCTTTGTCTGTCCTCTCTTCCAGGTGCCCTGCTCACCAGCTCCAGCACTTGTGATGTTTCTCCAGTGACAGCTGTTCACAACCCCTTCCACCCCCTGCCTGCCCCTAATGTGATCCAGCTCACAGGGTCTCCGGCTCACCCCACCCAAACCCACACGCCCCAACACATTCCCTGGTTCAGCCCCTCTGCCCTATTCAGCCAAACTGGGCCTTTGCAACCTACCTATGCATCGTTGTTTCTCCTCACCATTAAGGAGAAATCTCCTTTTGTACTTAGCTTGGTTGACTGGTGGATGGATGGATGGATGGATGGATGGATGAATGGATGGATGAATGGATGGATAGATGTATGGGTGGATGGATGGATGGATGGATGGACAGGTCAATGGATAGGGTTTTGTAGAGGCAGAGTACCATCTAGGGGTACTGGAGACCGCTGGTGTCAGATCCTTAGTCAATGTCAAATGTAAAACATTAATTCATCAATAACAAAAATGAATAAGCACCTAAATAAATAGATAAATATAAAAACTGGGTTAAAAAATACATGGCGTCTTTGCCTTTCTGCATATGGAATGCTGTGCGGATCTTAACAAGGATAGCATTGTCCTGAGTAGCCCATTTGAAGTCGTGGAATATTTCCTTTTCCTTTTTCTTTTTTTACTTTCTATTTTCTTGATTATTCACTGGAATAAATAGACAGGAATTGAGAGGGAAGGGAGGTAGAGAGAGTTTGAGACAGAGAGAGAGACAACTGCAGCACTTCCGCACCACTTGTAAAGATTTCCCCTGGCAGGTGGGAACCAGGGTGTTGAAGCCCAGTCGTCCTGCATTGTAACATGAGTGCTTAACTGGGTGTGGCACCACCTGGTACCCTTGATGGGACCCTTTTTTTAGCAATGAAAAGAAATTCTCTTGGCAAGGTAATAAATAAATGAAGAAGTAAATAAAAGTGCATTTACATTAACTCAGTGGAAACACACAGGGACATATACGTCTCTGTTACCTGTATTACTTCTTCATGTATGGATTGATTGCCTCAAGGGGTTATTGCCACAGCTGAGTGCCTACGCCAGGAATAATCCACAGCTCCTGCACTCCATTTGTTCCCCTTTCGCTGCCCTTGTTGCTTGGTCACTGTGGTGGTTATTGTTTTTGTTGTTGTTGTTGTTACTGACCTTGCATCTGACAGACATAAAAGGAGAGAGCAGAGGAAATACAGGGTGGGAGAGAAAGATAGAGCTCCTAAAGACCTGCTTCACCCCCTGTAAAGCGAGTCCCCTGCAGGTGGCGGTCTGGGGGCCAGACCCCAAATCCCTCCACCTGTCCCCTCTATTCCTGAGCGCCACAAGCCCTTAACCCTCTGACATACCGCCAAACCTCCCTGGATTTGCTTTTGAAGGCAGTATCACCTGCCTCGTTTTGAATCCTCATTATCCTGAGGGTCAGTCCTGATGACAGTGTCATGACAGGACACACGGAGATCTCTGTTATCAGAGAGCACCTGGAACAGCAGCTGGGGCTCTAGTGCCAGGGCAGGAGCAACTCCCCATGCACCCTCCACGGAGTCCACCTGCCTGCATTTTGGTCCTTTTCCCTCCAAAAAAGATTTTTCCCTTTTTTCACTTTGAAACAGGCAGCAGACAGGTTACCCAGGCAGGGGAAAAAAAAATAAAAAGCCTTTTTTTTTTTTTTTTTTTTTTTTTTTTTACCGAAGTGAATGACCATCTTCTGGCAAGTATAGGTTTTGAACCTGAAAACTCTGTCTGTCTGTCTCTTAGTCCACAGAAAGAGCCACTAGCCCAGCCAGATCTCACGCTCACATGGGGTGTTTTTCCAGTCAAAGGTCTGCACAGCGCACTAGGGATTGGGCGGCCTGAGACCCAAATGTTACATTGTAGATGGATTGTTTGCAGGTCTTGCTCCCCAGGACATTGGACTGTCTCAACTCCCTCCCCTACAGCATGAAAAAAAGACTCTTGACAACCTTGGAGCAACTGGAGTGGGGGCGAGGGGAGCTGTTTGCATGTCTGCACTGCTCATGCCCAGGTGTCTGTGGGGGTCCGTGGCAGAGGCTGTAAGGGGGCTAGGGGGCAGAAGGAGATTGTTTGAGAGGCAGGCTGCAGGCAGGGGAGCCCAGGAGTGTGTGCAGGGCTGTGTGTGTGTGGGTGTGGTGCAGGGGGTTAGGGCAGGTCCCCCTGCTGGATGGTGAGATGGCAGCTGGGCTGGCCCTGGGCCCTCATGGCTGAAGGGCAGAAGCAGGGTGGCAGTAAAGTAGCGCAGGGAGGAACAGAGTAGATGTTAGTTGGGAGCTGGGGGACAGAGGGTAAGGGGAAAGGGGGCATCCTTGAGGAGGGGTCAGGACTAGAGAGTGGGGGCAGCTGGAGGCATGGAAGGTCCCAGGAATCAGGGAATGACAGGAACCGATTCCTACACCCCCCCACCGAACTACTGGATAGAAGCTGCAGAAGCCAGAGCAGCAGCCCTGGCTTGCCTAGGCCAAGGGCCCTGAGTGAGTCCCTCTGAGGATGAGGAAGAGGAGGAGGGGGTGGAGGAGGAGGAGGAGGAAGAGCAGGAGGAAGAGGAGGAAGAGAAGGAGGAAGAAGAGGAGGAGGAGGAGGAGGCGGAGGAGGAGGAGGAGGGGCAGGAGGGCAGCTGTCAATAGGCAACGGGATTAATGGAGGCCTCCATTACGGAGGCATGTGTCCAGGCAGGCACCCACCAACCCTCAGGGGCAGCTCCGGGCACCAGGGACTTGGTGTGGGTATCTCTGGGGCGGGGACTGTCAGTCAGTCAGCAAGACTGTGTGTCAGTGCACATGGTGGGACAGGGGCCTGGCGGACCTTGGTCCCCTTCCATGGACTGTCAGATGCCAGCCCCATGCCCAGACACACACCAATCTGCCCATAGCCCCTTGGCCCGGCCGACCAGCACCTGCTTTGACCTGGGGCTCAGGCTCTGGTGGCTGGCCACCACCCCTCAGGTCAAGTTCAGCGTGGGGGTCATGGCTGCTGGTCAACTGGATGGGCGGGGTCCCCGTGGCCTAGCAACCACAGGAGCCCTCTGTGATGTCCTAGCCCCTGGCAATCTGTGCTGGCCACACTGGCACTGGGCAGCCCAACTGCCCTGCCACTAGGTCAGGCAACATCGCACAGACGCCTGGGCCCTGGCACAGAGGGACGGAAGGATGGGAAGACAGTGCTGACCGACAAGGGACCTCAGGGCTGGCAGCCAAGAGAAGACAGGTGGAGGTGCGCCCGGGATCCAGGGAGCCCAGGCCAGAGCTACCTGCATGCCTGCCTGCCTTCCTGGATGTCTGTATGCTGCCTTTGTCCAGGTAGGTTTCTCAGGTCCCCTCCAATCCTGTCCTCTCCTCTCCTCTCCCGTCCTCACCATCCTCTCCCCTCTCCTCTCCTCCGCACTTTGCTTCTCTCTTTGTCTGTCCTCTCTTCCAGGTGCCCTGCTCACCAGCTCCAGCACTTGTGATGGTTCTCCAGTGACAGCTGTTCGCAACCCCTTCCACCCCCTGCCTGCCCCTAATGTGATCCAGGTCACAGGGTCTCCGGCTCACCCCACCCAAACCCACACGCCCCAACACATTCCCTGGTTCAGCCCCTCTGCCCTATTCAGCCAAACTGGGCCTTTGCAACCTACCTATGCATCGTTGTTTCTCCTCACCATTAAGGAGAAATCTCCTTTTGTACTTAGCTTGGTTGACTGGTGGATGGATGGATGGATGGATGGATGGATGGATGGATGGATGAATGGATGGATGAATGGATGGATAGATGTATGGGTGGATGGATGGATGGATGGATGGACAGGTCAATGGATCGGTTTTGTAGAGGCAGAGTACCATCTAGGGGTACTGGAGACCGCTGGTGTCAGATCCTTAGTCAATGTCAAATGTAAAACATTAATTCATCAATAACAAAAATGAATAAGCACCTAAATAAATAGATAAATATAAAAACTGGGTTAAAAAATACATGGCGTCTTTGCCTTTCTGCATATGGAATGCTGTGCGGATCTTAACAAGGATAGCATTGTCCTGAGTAGCCCATTTGAAGTCGTGGAATATTTCCTTTTCCTTTTTCTTTTTTTACTTTCTATTTTCTTGATTATTCACTGGAATAAATAGACAGGAATTGAGAGGGAAGGGAGGTAGAGAGAGTTTGAGACAGAGAGAGAGACAACTGCAGCACTTCCGCACCACTTGTAAAGATTTCCCCTGGCAGGTGGGAACCAGGGTGTTGAAGCCCAGTCCTCCTGCATTGTAACATGAGTGCTTAACTGGGTGTGGCACCACCTGGTACCCTTGATGGGACCCTTTTTTTAGCAATGAAAAGAAATTCTCTTGGCAAGGTAATAAATAAATGAAGAAGTAAATAAAAGTGCATTTACATTAACTCAGTGGAAACACACAGGGACATATACGTCTCTGTTACCTGTATTACTTCTTCATGTATGGATTGATTGCCTCAAGGGGTTATTGCCACAGCTGAGTGCCTACGCCAGGAATAATCCACAGCTCCTGCACTCCATTTGTTCCCCTTTCTCTGCCCTTGTTGCTTGGTCACTGTGGTGGTTATTGTTTTTTTTGTTGTTGTTGTTACTGACCTTGCATCTGACAGACATAAAAGGAGAGAGCAGAGGAAATACAGGGTGGGAGAGAAAGATAGAGCTCCTAAAGACCTGCTTCACCCCCTGTAAAGCGAGTCCCCTGCAGGTGGCGGTCTGGGGGCCAGACCCCAAATCCCTCCACCTGTCCCCTCTATTCGTGAGCGCCACAAGCCCTTAACCCTCTGACATACCGCCAAACCTCCCTGGATTTGCTTTTGAAGGCAGTATCACCTGCCTTGTTTTGAATCCTCATTATCCTGAGGGTCAGTCCTGATGACAGTGTCATGACAGGACACACGGAGATCTCTGTTATCAGAGAGCACCTGGAACAGCAGCTGGGGCTCTAGTGCCAGGGCAGGAGCAACTCCCCATGCACCCTCCACGGAGTCCACCTGCCTGCATTTTGGTCCTTTTCCCTCCAAAAAAGATTTTTCCCTTTTTTCACTTTGAAACAGGCAGCAGACAGGTTACCCAGGCAGGGGAAAAAAAAAATAAAAAACCTTTTTTTTTTTTTTTTTTTTTTTTTACCAAAGTGAATGACCATCTTCTGGCAAGTATAGGTTTTGAACCTGAAAACTCTGTCTGTCTGTCTCTTAGTCCACAGAAAGAGCCACTAGCCCAGCCAGATCTCACACTCAGATGGGGTGTTTTTCCAGTCAAAGGTCTGCACAGCGCACTAGGGATTGGGCGGCCTGAGACCCAAATGTTACATTGTAGATGGACTGTTTGCAGGTCTTGCTCCCCAGGACATTGGACTGTCTCAACTCCCTCCCCTACAGCATGAAAAAAAGACTCTTGACAACCTTGGAGCAACTGGAGTGGGGGCGAGGGGAGCTGTTTGCATGTCTGCACTGCTCATGCCCAGGTGTCTGTGGGGGTCCGTGGCAGAGGCTGTAAGGGGGCTAGGGGGCAGAAGGAGACTGTTTGAGAGGCAGGCTGCAGGCAGGGGAGCCCAGGAGTGTGTGCAGGGCTGTGTGTGTGTGGGTGTGGTGCAGGGGGTTAGGGCAGGTCCCCCTGCTGGATGGTGAGATGGCAGCTGGGCTGGCCCTGGGCCCTCATGGCTGAAGGGCAGAAGCAGGGTGGCAGTAAAGTAGCGCAGGGAGGAACAGAGTAGATGTTAGTTGGGAGCTGGGGGACAGAGGGTAAGGGGAAAGGGGGCATCCTTGAGGAGGGGTCAGGACTAGAGAGTGGGGGCAGCTGGAGGCATGGAAGGTCCCAGGAATCAGGGACTGACCGGAACCGATTCCTACACCCCCCCCAAACTACTGGATAGAAGCTGCAGAAGCCAGAGCAGCAGCCCTGGCTTGCCTAGGCCAAGGGCCCTGAGTGAGTCCTTCTGAGGATGAGGAAGAGGAGGAGGGGGTGGAGGAGGAGGAGGAGGAAGAGCAGGAGGAAGAGGAGGAAGAGAAGGAGGAAGAAGAGGAGGAGGAGGAGGAGGCGGAGGAGGAGGAGGAGGGGCAGGAGGGCAGCTGTCAATAGGCAACGGGATTAATGGAGGCCTCCATTACGGAGGCATGTGTCCAGGCAGGCACCCACCAACCCTCAGGGGCAGCTCCGGGCACCAGGGACTTGGTGTGGGTATCTCTGGGGCGGGGACTGTCAGTCAGTCAGCAAGACTGTGTGTCAGTGCACATGGTGGGACAGGGGCCTGGCGGACCTTGGTCCCCTTCCATGGACTGTCAGATGCCAGCCCCATGCCCAGACACACACCAATCTGCCCATAGCCCCTTGGCCCGGCCGACCAGCACCTGCTTTGACCTGGGGCTCAGGCTCTGGTGGCTGGCCACCACCCCTCAGGTCAAGTTCAGCGTGGGGGTCATGGCTGCTGGTCAACTGGATGGGCGGGGTCCCCGTGGCCTAGCAACCACAGGAGCCCTCTGTGATGTCCTAGCCCCTGGCAATCTGTGCTGGCCACACTGGCACTGGGCAGCCCAACTGCCCTGCCACTAGGTCAGGCAACAGCGCACAGACGCCTGGGCTCTGGCACAGAGGGACGGAAGGATGGGAAGACAGTGCTGACCGACAAGGGACCTCAGGGCTGGCAGCCAAGAGAAGACAGGTGGAGGTGCGCCCGGGATCCAGGGAGCCCAGGCCAGAGCTACCTGCATGCCTGCCTGCCTTCCTGGATGTCTGTATGCTGCCTTTGTCCAGGTAGGTTTCTCAGGTCCCCTCCAATCCTGTCCTCTCCTGTCCTCTCCTGTCCTCACCATCCTCTCCCCTCTCCTCTCCTCCGCACTTGGCTTCTCTCTTTGTCTGTCCTCTCTTCCAGGTGCCCTGCTCACCAGCTCCAGCACTTGTGATGGTTATCCAGTGACAGCTGTTCACAACGCCTTCCACCCCCTGCCTGCCCCTAATGTGATCCAGCTCACAGGGTCTCCGGCTCACCCCACCCAAACCCACACGCCCCAACACATTCCCTGGTTCAGCCCCTCTGCCCTATTCAGCCAAACTGGGCCTTTGCAACCTACCTATGCATCGTTGTTTCTCCTCACCATTAAGGAGAAATCTCCTTTTGTACTTAGCTTGGTTGACTGGTGGATGGATGGATGGATGGATGGATGGATGAATGGATGGATGAATGGATGGATAGATGTATGGGTGGATGGATGGATGGATGGATGGACAGGTCAATGGATAGGGTTTTGTAGAGGCAGAGTACCATCTAGGGGTACTGGAGACCGCTGGTGTCAGATCCTTAGTCAATGTCAAATGTAAAACATTAATTCATCAATAACAAAAATGAATAAGCACCTAAATAAATAGATAAATATAAAAACTGGGTTAAAAAATACATGGCGTCTTTGCCTTTCTGCATATGGAATGCTGTGCGGATCTTAACAAGGATAGCATTGTCCTGAGTAGCCCATTTGAAGTCGTGGAATATTTCCTTTTCCTTTTTCTTTTTTTACTTTCTATTTTCTTGATTATTCACTGGAATAAATAGACAGGAATTGAGAGGGAAGGGAGGTAGAGAGAGTTTGAGACAGAGAGAGAGACAACTGCAGCACTTCCGCACCACTTGTAAAGATTTCCCCTGGCAGGTGGGAACCAGGGTGTTGAAGCCCAGTCCTCCTGCATTGTAACATGAGTGCTTAACTGGGTGTGGCACCACCTGGTACCCTTGATGGGACCCTTTTTTTAGCAATGAAAAGAAATTCTCTTGGCAAGGTAATAAATAAATGAAGAAGTAAATAAAAGTGCATTTACATTAACTCAGTGGAAACACACAGGGACATATACGTCTCTGTTACCTGTATTACTTCTTCATGTATGGATTGATTGCCTCAAGGGGTTATTGCCACAGCTGAGTGCCTACGCCAGGAATAATCCACAGCTCCTGCACTCCATTTGTTCCCCTTTCGCTGCCCTTGTTGCTTGGTCACTGTGGTGGTTATTGTTTTTGTTGTTGTTGTTGTTACTGACCTTGCATCTGACAGACATAAAAGGAGAGAGCAGAGGAAATACAGGGTGGGAGAGAAAGATAGAGCTCCTAAAGACCTGCTTCACCCCCTGTAAAGCGAGTCCCCTGCAGGTGGCGGTCTGGGGGCCAGACCCCAAATCCCTCCACCTGTCCCCTCTATTCGTGAGCGCCACAAGCCCTTAACCCTCTGACATACCGCCAAACCTCCCTGGATTTGCTTTTGAAGGCAGTATCACCTGCCTCGTTTTGAATCCTCATTATCCTGAGGGTCAGTCCTGATGACAGTGTCATGACAGGACACACGGAGATCTCTGTTATCAGAGAGCACCTGGAACAGCAGCTGGGGCTCTAGTGCCAGGGCAGGAGCAACTCCCCATGCACCCTCCACGGAGTCCACCTGCCTGCATTTTGGTCCTTTTCCCTCCAAAAAAGATTTTTCCCTTTTTTCACTTTGAAACAGGCAGCAGACAGGTTACCCAGGCAGGGGAAAAAAAAATAAAAAGCCTTTTTTTTTTTTTTTTTTACCGAAGTGAATGACCATCTTCTGGCAAGTATAGGTTTTGAACCTGAAAACTCTGTCTGTCTGTCTCTTAGTCCACAGAAAGAGCCACTAGCCCAGCCAGATCTCACGCTCAGATGGGGTGTTTTTGCCAGTCAAAGGTCTGCACAGCGCACTAGGGATTGGGCGGCCTGAGACCCAAATGTTACATTGTAGATGGACTGTTTGCAGGTCTTGCTCCCCAGGACATTGGACTGTCTCAACTCCCTCCCCTACAGCATGAAAAAAAGACTCTTGACAACCTTGGAGCAACTGGAGTGGGGGCGAGGGGAGCTGTTTGCATGTCTGCACTGCTCATGCCCAGGTGTCTGTGGGGGTCCGTGGCAGAGGCTGTAAGGGGGCTAGGGGGCAGAAGGAGACTGTTTGAGAGGCAGGCTGCAGGCAGGGGAGCCCAGGAGTGTGTGCAGGGCTGTGTGTGTGTGGGTGTGGTGCAGGGGGTTAGGGCAGGTCACCCTGCTGGATGATGAGATGGCAGCTGGGCTGTCCCTGGGCCCTCATGGCTGAAGGGCAGAAGCAGGGTGGCAGTAAAGTAGCGCAGGGAGGAACAGAGTAGATGTTAGTTGGGAGCTGGGGGACAGAGGGTAAGGGGAAAGGGGGCATCCTTGAGGAGGGGTCAGGACTAGAGAGTGGGGGCAGCTGGAGGCATGGAAGGTCCCAGGAATCAGGGACTGACCGGAACCGATTCCTACACCCCTCCCAAACTACTGGATAGAAGCTGCAGAAGCCAGAGCAGCAGCCCTGGCTTGCCTAGGCCAAGGGCCCTGAGTGAGTCCTTCTGAGGATGAGGAAGAGGAGGAGGGGGTGGAGGAGGAGGAGGAGGAAGAGCAGGAGGAAGAGGAGGAAGAGAAGTAGGAAGAAGAGGAGGAGGAGGAGGAGGCGGAGGAGGAGGAGGAGGGGCAGGAGGGCAGCTGTCAATAGGCAACGGGATTAATGGAGGCCTCCATTACGGAGGCATGTGTCCAGGCAGGCACCCACCAACCCTCAGGGGCAGCTCCGGGCACCAGGGACTTGGTGTGGGTATCTCTGGGGCGGGGACTGTCAGTCAGTCAGCAAGACTGTGTGTCAGTGCACATGGTGGGACAGGGGCCTGGCGGACCTTGGTCCCCTTCCATGGACTGTCAGATGCCAGCCCCATGCCCAGACACACACCAATCTGCCCATAGCCCCTTGGCCCGGCCGACCAGCACCTGCTTTGACCTGGGGCTCAGGCTCTGGTGGCTGGCCACCACCCCTCAGGTCAAGTTCAGCGTGGGGGTCATGGCTGCTGGTCAACTGGATGGGCGGGGTCCCCGTGGCCTAGCAACCACAGGAGCCCTCTGTGATGTCCTAGCCCCTGGCAATCTGTGCTGGCCACACTGGCACTGGGCAACCCAACTGCCCTGCCACTAGGTCAGGCAACAGCGCACAGACGCCTGGGCCCTGGCACAGAGGGATGGAAGGATGGGAAGACAGTGCTGACCGACAAGGGACCTCAGGGCTGGCAGCCAAGAGAAGACAGGTGGAGGTGCGCCCGGGATCCAGGGAGCCCAGGCCAGAGCTACCTGCATGCCTGCCTGCCTTCCTGGATGTCTGTATGCTGCCTTTGTCCAGGTAGGTTTCTCAGGTCCCCTCCAATCCTGTCCTCTCCTCTCCTCTCCTGTCCTCACCATCCTCTCCCCTCTCCTCTCCTCCGCACTTTGCTTCTCTCTTTGTCTGTCCTCTCTTCCAGGTGCCCTGCTCACCAGCTCCAGCACTTGTGATGGTTCTCCAGTGACAGCTGTTCGCAACCCCTTCCACCCCCTGCCTGCCCCTAATGTGATCCAGGTCACAGGGTCTCCGGCTCACCCCACCCAAACCCACACGCCCCAACACATTCCCTGGTTCAGCCCCTCTGCCCTATTCAGCCAAACTGGGCCTTTGCAACCTACCTATGCATCGTTGTTTCTCCTCACCATTAAGGAGAAATCTCCTTTTGTACTTAGCTTGGTTGACTGGTGGATGGATGGATGGATGGATGGATGGATGGATGGATGAATGGATGGATGAATGGATGGATAGATGTATGGGTGGATGGATGGATGGATGGATGGACAGGTCAATGGATCGGTTTTGTAGAGGCAGAGTACCATCTAGGGGTACTGGAGACCGCTGGTGTCAGATCCTTAGTCAATGTCAAATGTAAAACATTAATTCATCAATAACAAAAATGAATAAGCACCTAAATAAATAGATAAATATAAAAACTGGGTTAAAAAATACATGGCGTCTTTGCCTTTCTGCATATGGAATGCTGTGCGGATCTTAACAAGGATAGCATTGTCCTGAGTAGCCCATTTGAAGTCGTGGAATATTTCCTTTTCCTTTTTCTTTTTTTACTTTCTATTTTCTTGATTATTCACTGGAATAAATAGACAGGAATTGAGAGGGAAGGGAGGTAGAGAGAGTTTGAGACAGAGAGAGAGACAACTGCAGCACTTCCGCACCACTTGTAAAGATTTCCCCTGGCAGGTGGGAACCAGGGTGTTGAAGCCCAGTCGTCCTGCATTGTAACATGAGTGCTTAACTGGGTGTGGCACCACCTGGTACCCTTGATGGGACCCTTTTTTTAGCAATAAAAGAAATTCTCTTGGCAAGGTAATAAATAAATGAAGAAGTAAATAAAAGTGCATTTACATTAACTCAGTGGAAACACACAGGGACATATACGTCTCTGTTACCTGTATTACTTCTTCATGTATGGATTGATTGCCTCAAGGGGTTATTGCCACAGCTGAGTGCCTACGCCAGGAATAATCCACAGCTCCTGCACTCCATTTGTTCCCCTTTCGCTGCCCTTGTTGCTTGGTCACTGTGGTGGTTATTGTTTTTGTTGTTGTTGTTGTTACTGACCTTGCATCTGACAGACATAAAAGGAGAGAGCAGAGGAAATACAGGGTGGGAGAGAAAGATAGAGCTCCTAAAGACCTGCTTCACCCCCTGTAAAGCGAGTCCCCTGCAGGTGGCGGTCTGGGGGCCAGACCCCAAATCCCTCCACCTGTCCCCTCTATTCGTGAGCGCCACAAGCCCTTAACCCTCTGACATACCGCCAAACCTCCCTGGATTTGCTTTTGAAGGCAGTATCACCTGCCTCGTTTTGAATCCTCATTATCCTGAGGGTCAGTCCTGATGACAGTGTCATGACAGGACACACGGAGATCTCTGTTATCAGAGAGCACCTGGAACAGCAGCTGGGGCTCTAGTGCCAGGGCAGGAGCAACTCCCCATGCACCCTCCACGGAGTCCACCTGCCTGCATTTTGGTCCTTTTCCCTCCAAAAAAGATTTTTCCCTTTTTTCACTTTGAAACAGGCAGCAGACAGGTTACCCAGGCAGGGGAAAAAAAAAATAAAAAAACTTTTTTTTTTTTTTTTTTTTTTTTTTTACCAAAGTGAATGACCATCTTCTGGCAAGTATAGGTTTTGAACCTGAAAACTCTGTCTGTCTGTCTCTTAGTCCACAGAAAGAGCCACTAGCCCAGCCAGATCTCACACTCAGATGGGGTGTTTTTCCAGTCAAAGGTCTGCACAGCGCACTAGGGATTGGGCGGCCTGAGACCCAAATGTTACATTGTAGATGGACTGTTTGCAGGTCTTGCTCCCCAGGACATTGGACTGTCTCAACTCCCTCCCCTACAGCATGAAAAAAAGACTCTTGACAACCTTGGAGCAACTGGAGTGGGGGCGAGGGGAGCTGTTTGCATGTCTGCACTGCTCATGCCCAGGTGTCTGTGGGGGTCCGTGGCAGAGGCTGTAAGGGGGCTAGGGGGCAGAAGGAGACTGTTTGAGAGGCAGGCTGCAGGCAGGGGAGCCCAGGAGTGTGTGCAGGGCTGTGTGTGTGTGGGTGTGGTGCAGGGGGTTAGGGCAGGTCCCCCTGCTGGATGGTGAGATGGCAGCTGGGCTGTCCCTGGGCCCTCATGGCTGAAGGGCAGAAGCAGGGTGGCAGTAAAGTAGCGCAGGGAGGAACAGAGTAGATGTTAGTTGGGAGCTGGGGGACAGAGGGTAAGGGGAAAGGGGGCATCCTTGAGGAGGGGTCAGGACTAGAGAGTGGGGGCAGCTGGAGGCATGGAAGGTCCCAGGAATCAGGGACTGACCGGAACCGATTCCTACACCCCCCCAAACTACTGGATAGAAGCTGCAGAAGCCAGAGCAGCAGCCCTGGCTTGCCTAGGCCAAGGGCCCTGAGTGAGTCCCTCTGAGGATGAGGAAGAGGAGGAGGGGGTGGAGGAGGAGGAGGAGGAAGAGCAGGAGGAAGAGGAGGAAGAGAAGGAGGAAGAAGAGGAGGAGGAGGAGGAGGCGGAGGAGGAGGAGGAGGGGCAGGAGGGCAGCTGTCAATAGGCAACGGGATTAATGGAGGCCTCCATTACGGAGGCATGTGTCCAGGCAGGCACCCACCAACCCTCAGGGGCAGCTCCGGGCACCAGGGACTTGGTGTGGGTATCTCTGGGGCGGGGACTGTCAGTCAGTCAGCAAGACTGTGTGTCAGTGCACATGGTGGGACAGGGGCCTGGCGGACCTTGGTCCCCTTCCATGGACTGTCAGATGCCAGCCCCATGCCCAGACACACACCAATCTGCCCATAGCCCCTTGGCCCGGCCGACCAGCACCTGCTTTGACCTGGGGCTCAGGCTCTGGTGGCTGGCCACCACCCCTCAGGTCAAGTTCAGCGTGGGGGTCATGGCTGCTGGTCAACTGGATGGGCGGGGTCCCCGTGGCCTAGCAACCACAGGAGCCCTCTGTGATGTCCTAGCCCCTGGCAATCTGTGCTGGCCACACTGGCACTGGGCAGCCCAACTGCCCTGCCACTAGGTCAGGCAACAGCGCCCAGACGCCTGGGCCCTGGCACAGAGGGACGGAAGGATGGGAAGACAGTGCTGACCGACGAGGGACCTCAGGGCTGGCAGCCAAGAGAAGACAGGTGGAGGTGCGCCCGGGATCCAGGGAGCCCAGGCCAGAGCTACCTGCATGCCTGCCTGCCTTCCTGGATGTCTGTATGCTGCCTTTGTCCAGGTAGGTTTCTCAGGTCCCCTCCAATCCTGTCCTCTCCTCTCCTCTCCTGTCCTCACCATCCTCTCCCCTCTCCTCTCCTCCGCACTTTGCTTCTCTCTTTGTCTGTCCTCTCTTCCAGGTGCCCTGCTCACCAGCTCCAGCACTTGTGATGGTTCTCCAGTGACAGCTGTTCGCAACCCCTTCCACCCCCTGCCTGCCCCTAATGTGATCCAGGTCACAGGGTCTCCGGCTCACCCCACCCAAACCCACACGCCCCAACACATTCCCTGGTTCAGCCCCTCTGCCCTATTCAGCCAAACTGGGCCTTTGCAACCTACCTATGCATCGTTGTTTCTCCTCACCATTAAGGAGAAATCTCCTTTTGTACTTAGCTTGGTTGACTGGTGGATGGATGGATGGATGGATGGATGGATGGATGAATGGATGGATGAATGGATGGATAGATGTATGGGTGGATGGATGGATGGATGGATGGACAGGTCAATGGATCGGTTTTGTAGAGGCAGAGTACCATCTAGGGGTACTGGAGACCGCTGGTGTCAGATCCTTAGTCAATGTCAAATGTAAAACATTAATTCATCAATAACAAAAATGAATAAGCACCTAAATAAATAGATAAATATAAAAACTGGGTTAAAAAATACATGGCGTCTTTGCCTTTCTGCATATGGAATGCTGTGCGGATCTTAACAAGGATAGCATTGTCCTGAGTAGCCCATTTGAAGTCGTGGAATATTTCCTTTTCCTTTTTCTTTTTTTACTTTCTATTTTCTTGATTATTCACTGGAATAAATAGACAGGAATTGAGAGGGAAGGGAGGTAGAGAGAGTTTGAGACAGAGAGAGAGACAACTGCAGCACTTCCGCACCACTTGTAAAGATTTCCCCTGGCAGGTGGGAACCAGGGTGTTGAAGCCCAGTCCTCCTGCATTGTAACATGAGTGCTTAACTGGGTGTGGCACCACCTGGTACCCTTGATGGGACCCTTTTTTTAGCAATGAAAAGAAATTCTCTTGGCAAGGTAATAAATAAATGAAGAAGTAAATAAAAGTGCATTTACATTAACTCAGTGGAAACACACAGGGACATATACGTCTCTGTTACCTGTATTACTTCTTCATGTATGGATTGATTGCCTCAAGGGGTTATTGCCACAGCTGAGTGCCTACGCCAGGAATAATCCACAGCTCCTGCACTCCATTTGTTCCCCTTTCGCTGCCCTTGTTGCTTGGTCACTGTGGTGGTTATTGTTTTTGTTGTTGTTGTTGTTACTGACCTTGCATCTGACAGACATAAAAGGAGAGAGCAGAGGAAATACAGGGTGGGAGAGAAAGATAGAGCTCCTAAAGACCTGCTTCACCCCCTGTAAAGCGAGTCCCCTGCAGGTGGCGGTCTGGGGGCCAGACCCCAAATCCCTCCACCTGTCCCCTCTATTCGTGAGCGCCACAAGCCCTTAACCCTCTGACATACCGCCAAACCTCCCTGGATTTGCTTTTGAAGGCAGTATCACCTGCCTCGTTTTGAATCCTCATTATCCTGAGGGTCAGTCCTGATGACAGTGTCATGACAGGACACACGGAGATCTCTGTTATCAGAGAGCACCTGGAACAGCAGCTGGGGCTCTAGTGCCAGGGCAGGAGCAACTCCCCATGCACCCTCCACGGAGTCCACCTGCCTGCATTTTGGTCCTTTTCCCTCCAAAAAAGATTTTTCCCTTTTTTCACTTTGAAACAGGCAGCAGACAGGTTACCCAGGCAGGGGAAAAAAAAATAAAAAGCCTTTTTTTTTTTTTTTTTTTACCGAAGTGAATGACCATCTTCTGGCAAGTATAGGTTTTGAACCTGAAAACTCTGTCTGTCTGTCTCTTAGTCCACAGAAAGAGCCACTAGCCCAGCCAGATCTCACGCTCAGATGGGGTGTTTTTCCAGTCAAAGGTCTGCACAGCGCACTAGGGATTGGGCGGCCTGAGACCCAAATGTTACATTGTAGATGGACTGTTTGCAGGTCTTGCTCCCCAGGACATTGGACTGTCTCAACTCCCTCCCCTACAGCATGAAAAAAAGACTCTTGACAACCTTGGAGCAACTGGAGTGGGGGCGAGGGGAGCTGTTTGCATGTCTGCACTGCTCATGCCCAGGTGTCTGTGGGGGTCCGTGGCAGAGGCTGTAAGGGGGCTAGGGGGCAGAAGGAGACTGTTTGAGAGGCAGGCTGCAGGCAGGGGAGCCCAGGAGTGTGTGCAGGGCTGTGTGTGTGTGGGTGTGGTGCAGGGGGTTAGGGCAGGTCACCCTGCTGGATGGTGAGATGGCAGCTGGGCTGTCCCTGGGCCCTCATGGCTGAAGGGCAGAAGCAGGGTGGCAGTAAAGTAGCGCAGGGAGGAACAGAGTAGATGTTAGTTGGGAGCTGGGGGACAGAGGGTAAGGGGAAAGGGGGCATCCTTGAGGAGGGGTCAGGACTAGAGAGTGGGGGCAGCTGGAGGCATGGAAGGTCCCAGGAATCAGGGACTGACCGGAACCGATTCCTACACCCCTCCCAAACTACTGGATAGAAGCTGCAGAAGCCAGAGCAGCTGCCCTGGCTTGCCTAGGCCAAGGGCCCTGAGTGAGTCCTTCTGAGGATGAGGAAGAGGAGGAGGGGGTGGAGGAGGAGGAGGAGGAAGAGCAGGAGGAAGAGGAGGAAGAGAAGGAGGAAGAAGAGGAGGAGGAGGAGGAGGCGGAGGAGGAGGAGGAGGGGCAGGAGGGCAGCTGTCAATAGGCAACGGGATTAATGGAGGCCTCCATTACGGAGGCATGTGTCCAGGCAGGCACCCACCAACCCTCAGGGGCAGCTCCGGGCACCAGGGACTTGGTGTGGGTATCTCTGGGGCGGGGACTGTCAGTCAGTCAGCAAGACTGTGTGTCAGTGCACATGGTGGGACAGGGGCCTGGCGGACCTTGGTCCCCTTCCATGGACTGTCAGATGCCAGCCCCATGCCCAGACACACACCAATCTGCCCATAGCCCCTTGGCCCGGCCGACCAGCACCTGCTTTGACCTGGGGCTCAGGCTCTGGTGGCTGGCCACCACCCCTCAGGTCAAGTTCAGCGTGGGGGTCATGGCTGCTGGTCAACTGGATGGGCGGGGTCCCCGTGGCCTAGCAACCACAGGAGCCCTCTGTGATGTCCTAGCCCCTGGCAATCTGTGCTGGCCACACTGGCACTGGGCAGCCCAACTGCCCTGCCACTAGGTCAGGCAACAGCGCACAGACGCCTGGGCCCTGGCACAGAGGGATGGAAGGATGGGAAGACAGTGCTGACCGACAAGGGACCTCAGGGCTGGCAGCCAAGAGAAGACAGGTGGAGGTGCGCCCGGGATCCAGGGAGCCCAGGCCAGAGCTACCTGCATGCCTGCCTGCCTTCCTGGATGTCTGTATGCTGCCTTTGTCCAGGTAGGTTTCTCAGGTCCCCTCCAATCCTGTCCTCTCCTCTCCTCTCCTGTCCTCACCATCCTCTCCCCTCTCCTCTCCTCCGCACTTTGCTTCTCTCTTTGTCTGTCCTCTCTTCCAGGTGCCCTGCTCACCAGCTCCAGCACTTGTGATGGTTCTCCAGTGACAGCTGTTCGCAACCCCTTCCACCCCCTGCCTGCCCCTAATGTGATCCAGGTCACAGGGTCTCCGGCTCACCCCACCCAAACCCACACGCCCCAACACATTCCCTGGTTCAGCCCCTCTGCCCTATTCAGCCAAACTGGGCCTTTGCAACCTACCTATGCATCGTTGTTTCTCCTCACCATTAAGGAGAAATCTCCTTTTGTACTTAGCTTGGTTGACTGGTGGATGGATGGATGGATGGATGGATGGATGGATGGATGGATGAATGGATGGATGAATGGATGGATAGATGTATGGGTGGATGGATGGATGGATGGACAGGTCAATGGATCGGTTTTGTAGAGGCAGAGTACCATCTAGGGGTACTGGAGACCGCTGGTGTCAGATCCTTAGTCAATGTCAAATGTAAAACATTAATTCATCAATAACAAAAATGAATAAGCACCTAAATAAATAGATAAATATAAAAACTGGGTTAAAAAATACATGGCGTCTTTGCCTTTCTGCATATGGAATGCTGTGCGGATCTTAACAAGGATAGCATTGTCCTGAGTAGCCCATTTGAAGTCGTGGAATATTTCCTTTTCCTTTTTCTTTTTTTACTTTCTATTTTCTTGATTATTCACTGGAATAAATAGACAGGAATTGAGAGGGAAGGGAGGTAGAGAGAGTTTGAGACAGAGAGAGAGACAACTGCAGCACTTCCGCACCACTTGTAAAGATTTCCCCTGGCAGGTGGGAACCAGGGTGTTGAAGCCCAGTCCTCCTGCATTGTAACATGAGTGCTTAACTGGGTGTGGCACCACCTGGTACCCTTGATGGGACCCTTTTTTTAGCAATGAAAAGAAATTCTCTTGGCAAGGTAATAAATAAATGAAGAAGTAAATAAAAGTGCATTTACATTAACTCAGTGGAAACACACAGGGACATATACGTCTCTGTTACCTGTATTACTTCTTCATGTATGGATTGATTGCCTCAAGGGGTTATTGCCACAGCTGAGTGCCTACGCCAGGAATAATCCACAGCTCCTGCACTCCATTTGTTCCCCTTTCGCTGCCCTTGTTGCTTGGTCACTGTGGTGGTTATTGTTTTTGTTGTTGTTGTTGTTACTGACCTTGCATCTGACAGACATAAAAGGAGAGAGCAGAGGAAATACAGGGTGGGAGAGAAAGATAGAGCTCCTAAAGACCTGCTTCACCCCCTGTAAAGCGAGTCCCCTGCAGGTGGCGGTCTGGGGGCCAGACCCCAAATCCCTCCACCTGTCCCCTCTATTCGTGAGCGCCACAAGCCCTTAACCCTCTGACATACCGCCAAACCTCCCTGGATTTGCTTTTGAAGGCAGTATCACCTGCCTCGTTTTGAATCCTCATTATCCTGAGGGTCAGTCCTGATGACAGTGTCATGACAGGACACACGGAGATCTCTGTTATCAGAGAGCACCTGGAACAGCAGCTGGGGCTCTAGTGCCAGGGCAGGAGCAACTCCCCATGCACCCTCCACGGAGTCCACCTGCCTGCATTTTGGTCCTTTTCCCTCCAAAAAAGATTTTTCCCTTTTTTCACTTTGAAACAGGCAGCAGACAGGTTACCCAGGCAGGGGAAAAAAAAATAAAAAGCCTTTTTTTTTTTTTTTTTTTTACCGAAGTGAATGACCATCTTCTGGCAAGTATAGGTTTTGAACCTGAAAACTCTGTCTGTCTGTCTCTTAGTCCACAGAAAGAGCCACTAGCCCAGCCAGATCTCACGCTCAGATGGGGTGTTTTTCCAGTCAAAGGTCTGCACAGCGCACTAGGGATTGGGCGGCCTGAGACCCAAATGTTACATTGTAGATGGACTGTTTGCAGGTCTTGCTCCCCAGGACATTGGACTGTCTCAACTCCCTCCCCTACAGCATGAAAAAAAGACTCTTGACAACCTTGGAGCAACTGGAGTGGGGGCGAGGGGAGCTGTTTGCATGTCTGCACTGCTCATGCCCAGGTGTCTGTGGGGGTCCGTGGCAGAGGCTGTAAGGGGGCTAGGGGGCAGAAGGAGACTGTTTGAGAGGCAGGCTGCAGGCAGGGGAGCCCAGGAGTGTGTGCAGGGCTGTGTGTGTGTGGGTGTGGTGCAGGGGGTTAGGGCAGGTCACCCTGCTGGATGGTGAGATGGCAGCTGGGCTGTCCCTGGGCCCTCATGGCTGAAGGGCAGAAGCAGGGTGGCAGTAAAGTAGCGCAGGGAGGAACAGAGTAGATGTTAGTTGGGAGCTGGGGGACAGAGGGTAAGGGGAAAGGGGGCATCCTTGAGGAGGGGTCAGGACTAGAGAGTGGGGGCAGCTGGAGGCATGGAAGGTCCCAGGAATCAGGGACTGACCGGAACCGATTCCTACACCCCTCCCAAACTACTGGATAGAAGCTGCAGAAGCCAGAGCAGCTGCCCTGGCTTGCCTAGGCCAAGGGCCCTGAGTGAGTCCTTCTGAGGATGAGGAAGAGGAGGAGGGGGTGGAGGAGGAGGAGGAGGAAGAGCAGGAGGAAGAGGAGGAAGAGAAGGAGGAAGAAGAGGAGGAGGAGGAGGAGGCGGAGGAGGAGGAGGAGGGGCAGGAGGGCAGCTGTCAATAGGCAACGGGATTAATGGAGGCCTCCATTACGGAGGCATGTGTCCAGGCAGGCACCCACCAACCCTCAGGGGCAGCTCCGGGCACCAGGGACTTGGTGTGGGTATCTCTGGGGCGGGGACTGTCAGTCAGTCAGCAAGACTGTGTGTCAGTGCACATGGTGGGACAGGGGCCTGGCGGACCTTGGTCCCCTTCCATGGACTGTCAGATGCCAGCCCCATGCCCAGACACACACCAATCTGCCCATAGCCCCTTGGCCCGGCCGACCAGCACCTGCTTTGACCTGGGGCTCAGGCTCTGGTGGCTGGCCACCACCCCTCAGGTCAAGTTCAGCGTGGGGGTCATGGCTGCTGGTCAACTGGATGGGCGGGGTCCCCGTGGCCTAGCAACCACAGGAGCCCTCTGTGATGTCCTAGCCCCTGGCAATCTGTGCTGGCCACACTGGCACTGGGCAGCCCAACTGCCCTGCCACTAGGTCAGGCAACAGCGCACAGACGCCTGGGCCCTGGCACAGAGGGATGGAAGGATGGGAAGACAGTGCTGACCGACAAGGGACCTCAGGGCTGGCAGCCAAGAGAAGACAGGTGGAGGTGCGCCCGGGATCCAGGGAGCCCAGGCCAGAGCTACCTGCATGCCTGCCTGCCTTCCTGGATGTCTGTATGCTGCCTTTGTCCAGGTAGGTTTCTCAGGTCCCCTCCAATCCTGTCCTCTCCTCTCCTCTCCTGTCCTCACCATCCTCTCCCCTCTCCTCTCCTCCGCACTTTGCTTCTCTCTTTGTCTGTCCTCTCTTCCAGGTGCCCTGCTCACCAGCTCCAGCACTTGTGATGGTTCTCCAGTGACAGCTGTTCGCAACCCCTTCCACCCCCTGCCTGCCCCTAATGTGATCCAGGTCACAGGGTCTCCGGCTCACCCCACCCAAACCCACACGCCCCAACACATTCCCTGGTTCAGCCCCTCTGCCCTATTCAGCCAAACTGGGCCTTTGCAACCTACCTATGCATCGTTGTTTCTCCTCACCATTAAGGAGAAATCTCCTTTTGTACTTAGCTTGGTTGACTGGTGGATGGATGGATGGATGGATGGATGGATGGATGGATGGATGAATGGATGGATGAATGGATGGATAGATGTATGGGTGGATGGATGGATGGATGGACAGGTCAATGGATCGGTTTTGTAGAGGCAGAGTACCATCTAGGGGTACTGGAGACCGCTGGTGTCAGATCCTTAGTCAATGTCAAATGTAAAACATTAATTCATCAATAACAAAAATGAATAAGCACCTAAATAAATAGATAAATATAAAAACTGGGTTAAAAAATACATGGCGTCTTTGCCTTTCTGCATATGGAATGCTGTGCGGATCTTAACAAGGATAGCATTGTCCTGAGTAGCCCATTTGAAGTCGTGGAATATTTCCTTTTCCTTTTTCTTTTTTTACTTTCTATTTTCTTGATTATTCACTGGAATAAATAGACAGGAATTGAGAGGGAAGGGAGGTAGAGAGAGTTTGAGACAGAGAGAGAGACAACTGCAGCACTTCCGCACCACTTGTAAAGATTTCCCCTGGCAGGTGGGAACCAGGGTGTTGAAGCCCAGTCCTCCTGCATTGTAACATGAGTGCTTAACTGGGTGTGGCACCACCTGGTACCCTTGATGGGACCCTTTTTTTAGCAATGAAAAGAAATTCTCTTGGCAAGGTAATAAATAAATGAAGAAGTAAATAAAAGTGCATTTACATTAACTCAGTGGAAACACACAGGGACATATACGTCTCTGTTACCTGTATTACTTCTTCATGTATGGATTGATTGCCTCAAGGGGTTATTGCCACAGCTGAGTGCCTACGCCAGGAATAATCCACAGCTCCTGCACTCCATTTGTTCCCCTTTCGCTGCCCTTGTTGCTTGGTCACTGTGGTGGTTATTGTTTTTGTTGTTGTTGTTGTTACTGACCTTGCATCTGACAGACATAAAAGGAGAGAGCAGAGGAAATACAGGGTGGGAGAGAAAGATAGAGCTCCTAAAGACCTGCTTCACCCCCTGTAAAGCGAGTCCCCTGCAGGTGGCGGTCTGGGGGCCAGACCCCAAATCCCTCCACCTGTCCCCTCTATTCGTGAGCGCCACAAGCCCTTAACCCTCTGACATACCGCCAAACCTCCCTGGATTTGCTTTTGAAGGCAGTATCACCTGCCTCGTTTTGAATCCTCATTATCCTGAGGGTCAGTCCTGATGACAGTGTCATGACAGGACACACGGAGATCTCTGTTATCAGAGAGCACCTGGAACAGCAGCTGGGGCTCTAGTGCCAGGGCAGGAGCAACTCCCCATGCACCCTCCACGGAGTCCACCTGCCTGCATTTTGGTCCTTTTCCCTCCAAAAAAGATTTTTCCCTTTTTTCACTTTGAAACAGGCAGCAGACAGGTTACCCAGGCAGGGGAAAAAAAAAATAAAAAAACTTTTTTTTTTTTTTTTTTTTTTTTTACCAAAGTGAATGACCATCTTCTGGCAAGTATAGGTTTTGAACCTGAAAACTCTGTCTGTCTGTCTCTTAGTCCACAGAAAGAGCCACTAGCCCAGCCAGATCTCACACTCAGATGGGGTGTTTTTCCAGTCAAAGGTCTGCACAGCGCACTAGGGATTGGGCGGCCTGAGACCCAAATGTTACATTGTAGATGGACTGTTTGCAGGTCTTGCTCCCCAGGACATTGGACTGTCTCAACTCCCTCCCCTACAGCATGAAAAAAAGACTCTTGACAACCTTGGAGCAACTGGAGTGGGGGCGAGGGGAGCTGTTTGCATGTCTGCACTGCTCATGCCCAGGTGTCTGTGGGGGTCCGTGGCAGAGGCTGTAAGGGGGCTAGGGGGCAGAAGGAGACTGTTTGAGAGGCAGGCTGCAGGCAGGGGAGCCCAGGAGTGTGTGCAGGGCTGTGTGTGTGTGGGTGTGGTGCAGGGGGTTAGGGCAGGTCCCCCTGCTGGATGGTGAGATGGCAGCTGGGCTGTCCCTGGGCCCTCATGGCTGAAGGGCAGAAGCAGGGTGGCAGTAAAGTAGCGCAGGGAGGAACAGAGTAGATGTTAGTTGGGAGCTGGGGGACAGAGGGTAAGGGGAAAGGGGGCATCCTTGAGGAGGGGTCAGGACTAGAGAGTGGGGGCAGCTGGAGGCATGGAAGGTCCCAGGAATCAGGGACTGACCGGAACCGATTCCTACACCCCCCCAAACTACTGGATAGAAGCTGCAGAAGCCAGAGCAGCAGCCCTGGCTTGCCTAGGCCAAGGGCCCTGAGTGAGTCCTTCTGAGGATGAGGAAGAGGAGGAGGGGGTGGAGGAGGAGGAGGAGGAAGAGCAGGAGGAAGAGGAGGAAGAGAAGGAGGAAGAAGAGGAGGAGGAGGAGGAGGCGGAGGAGGAGGAGGAGGGGCAGGAGGGCAGCTGTCAATAGGCAACGGGATTAATGGAGGCCTCCATTACGGAGGCATGTGTCCAGGCAGGCACCCACCAACCCTCAGGGGCAGCTCCGGGCACCAGGGACTTGGTGTGGGTATCTCTGGGGCGGGGACTGTCAGTCAGTCAGCAAGACTGTGTGTCAGTGCACATGGTGGGACAGGGGCCTGGCGGACCTTGGTCCCCTTCCATGGACTGTCAGATGCCAGCCCCATGCCCAGACACACACCAATCTGCCCATAGCCCCTTGGCCCGGCCGACCAGCACCTGCTTTGACCTGGGGCTCAGGCTCTGGTGGCTGGCCACCACCCCTCAGGTCAAGTTCAGCGTGGGGGTCATGGCTGCTGGTCAACTGGATGGGCGGGGTCCCCGTGGCCTAGCAACCACAGGAGCCCTCTGTGATGTCCTAGCCCCTGGCAATCTGTGCTGGCCACACTGGCACTGGGCAGCCCAACTGCCCTGCCACTAGGTCAGGCAACAGCGCACAGACGCCTGGGCCCTGGCACAGAGGGACGGAAGGATGGGAAGACAGTGCTGACCGACAAGGGACCTCAGGGCTGGCAGCCAAGAGAAGACAGGTGGAGGTGCGCCCGGGATCCAGGGAGCCCAGGCCAGAGCTACCTGCATGCCTGCCTGCCTTCCTGGATGTCTGTATGCTGCCTTTGTCCAGGTAGGTTTCTCAGGTCCCCTCCAATCCTGTCCTCTCCTCTCCTCTCCTGTCCTCACCATCCTCTCCCCTCTCCTCTCCTCCGCACTTTGCTTCTCTCTTTGTCTGTCCTCTCTTCCAGGTGCCCTGCTCACCAGCTCCAGCACTTGTGATGGTTCTCCAGTGACAGCTGTTCGCAACCCCTTCCACCCCCTGCCTGCCCCTAATGTGATCCAGGTCACAGGGTCTCCGGCTCACCCCACCCAAACCCACACGCCCCAACACATTCCCTGGTTCAGCCCCTCTGCCCTATTCAGCCAAACTGGGCCTTTGCAACCTACCTATGCATCGTTGTTTCTCCTCACCATTAAGGAGAAATCTCCTTTTGTACTTAGCTTGGTTGACTGGTGGATGGATGGATGGATGGATGGATGGATGAATGGATGGATGAATGGATGGATAGATGTATGGGTGGATGGATGGATGGATGGATGGACAGGTCAATGGATCGGTTTTGTAGAGGCAGAGTACCATCTAGGGGTACTGGAGACCGCTGGTGTCAGATCCTTAGTCAATGTCAAATGTAAAACATTAATTCATCAATAACAAAAATGAATAAGCACCTAAATAAATAGATAAATATAAAAACTGGGTTAAAAAATACATGGCGTCTTTGCCTTTCTGCATATGGAATGCTGTGCGGATCTTAACAAGGATAGCATTGTCCTGAGTAGCCCATTTGAAGTCGTGGAATATTTCCTTTTCCTTTTTCTTTTTTTACTTTCTATTTTCTTGATTATTCACTGGAATAAATAGACAGGAATTGAGAGGGAAGGGAGGTAGAGAGAGTTTGAGACAGAGAGAGAGACAACTGCAGCACTTCCGCACCACTTGTAAAGATTTCCCCTGGCAGGTGGGAACCAGGGTGTTGAAGCCCAGTCCTCCTGCATTGTAACATGAGTGCTTAACTGGGTGTGGCACCACCTGGTACCCTTGATGGGACCCTTTTTTTAGCAATGAAAAGAAATTCTCTTGGCAAGGTAATAAATAAATGAAGAAGTAAATAAAAGTGCATTTACATTAACTCAGTGGAAACACACAGGGACATATACGTCTCTGTTACCTGTATTACTTCTTCATGTATGGATTGATTGCCTCAAGGGGTTATTGCCACAGCTGAGTGCCTACGCCAGGAATAATCCACAGCTCCTGCACTCCATTTGTTCCCCTTTCGCTGCCCTTGTTGCTTGGTCACTGTGGTGGTTATTGTTTTTGTTGTTGTTGTTGTTACTGACCTTGCATCTGACAGACATAAAAGGAGAGAGCAGAGGAAATACAGGGTGGGAGAGAAAGATAGAGCTCCTAAAGACCTGCTTCACCCCCTGTAAAGCGAGTCCCCTGCAGGTGGCGGTCTGGGGGCCAGACCCCAAATCCCTCCACCTGTCCCCTCTATTTGTGAGCGCCACAAGCCCTTAACCCTCTGACATACCGCCAAACCTCCCTGGATTTGCTTTTGAAGGCAGTATCACCTGCCTCGTTTTGAATCCTCATTATCCTGAGGGTCAGTCCTGATGATAGTGTCATGACAGGACACACGGAGATCTCTGTTATCAGAGAGCACCTGGAACAGCAGCTGGGGCTCTAGTGCCAGGGCAGGAGCAACTCCCCATGCACCCTCCACGGAGTCCACCTGCCTGCATTTTGGTCCTTTTCCCTCCAAAAAAGATTTTTCCCTTTTTTCACTTTGAAACAGGCAGCAGACAGGTTACCCAGGCAGGGGAAAAAAAAATAAAAAGCCTTTTTTTTTTTTTTTTTTTACCGAAGTGAATGACCATCTTCTGGCAAGTATAGGTTTTGAACCTGAAAACTCTGTCTGTCTGTCTCTTAGTCCACAGAAAGAGCCACTAGCCCAGCCAGATCTCACGCTCAGATGGGGTGTTTTTCCAGTCAAAGGTCTGCACAGCGCACTAGGGATTGGGCGGCCTGAGACCCAAATGTTACATTGTAGATGGACTGTTTGCAGGTCTTGCTCACCAGGACATTGGACTGTCTCAACTCCCTCCCCTACAGCATGAAAAAAAGACTCTTGACAACCTTGGAGCAACTGGAGTGGGGGCGAGGGGAGCTGTTTGCATGTCTGCACTGCTCATGCCCAGGTGTCTGTGGGGGTCCGTGGCAGAGGCTGTAAGGGGGCTAGGGGGCAGAAGGAGACTGTTTGAGAGGCAGGCTGCAGGCAGGGGAGCCCAGGAGTGTGTGCAGGGCTGTGTGTGTGTGGGTGTGGTGCAGGGGGTTAGGGCAGGTCACCCTGCTGGATGGTGAGATGGCAGCTGGGCTGTCCCTGGGCCCTCATGGCTGAAGGGCAGAAGCAGGGTGGCAGTAAAGTAGCGCAGGGAGGAACAGAGTAGATGTTAGTTGGGAGCTGGGGGACAGAGGGTAAGGGGAAAGGGGGCATCCTTGAGGAGGGGTCAGGACTAGAGAGTGGGGGCAGCTGGAGGCATGGAAGGTCCCAGGAATCAGGGACTGACCGGAACCGATTCCTACACCCCTCCCAAACTACTGGATAGAAGCTGCAGAAGCCAGAGCAGCAGCCCTGACTTGCCTAGGCCAAGGGCCCTGAGTGAGTCCTTCTGAGGATGAGGAAGAGGAGGAGGGCGTGGAGGAGGAGAAGGAGGAAGAGCAGGAGGAAGAGGAGGAAGAGAAGGAGGAAGAAGAGGAGGAGGAGGAGGAGGCGGAGGAGGAGGAGGAGGGGCAGGAGGGCAGCTGTCAATAGGCAACGGGATTAATGGAGGCCTCCATTACGGAGGCATGTGTCCAGGCAGGCACCCACCAACCCTCAGGGGCAGCTCCGGGCACCAGGGACTTGGTGTGGGTATCTCTGGGGCGGGGACTGTCAGTCAGTCAGCAAGACTGTGTGTCAGTGCACATGGTGGGACAGGGGCCTGGCGGACCTTGGTCCCCTTCCATGGACTGTCAGATGCCAGCCCCATGCCCAGACACACACCAATCTGCCCATAGCCCCTTGGCCCGGCCGACCAGCACCTGCTTTGACCTGGGGCTCAGGCTCTGGTGGCTGGCCACCACCCCTCAGGTCAAGTTCAGCGTGGGGGTCATGGCTGCTGGTCAACTGGATGGGCGGGGTCCCCGTGGCCTAGCAACCACAGGAGCCCTCTGTGATGTCCTAGCCCCTGGCAATCTGTGCTGGCCACACTGGCACTGGGCAGCCCAACTGCCCTGCCACTAGGTCAGGCAACAGCGCACAGACGCCTGGGCCCTGGCACAGAGGGACGGAAGGATGGGAAGACAGTGCTGACCGACAAGGGACCTCAGGGCTGGCAGCCAAGAGAAGACAGGTGGAGGTGCGCCCGGGATCCAGGGAGCCCAGGCCAGAGCTACCTGCATGCCTGCCTGCCTTCCTGGATGTCTGTATGCTGCCTTTGTCCAGGTAGGTTTCTCAGGTCCCCTCCAATCCTGTCCTCTCCTCTCCTCTCCTGTCCTCACCATCCTCTCCCCTCTCCTCTCCTCCGCACTTTGCTTCTCTCTTTGTCTGTCCTCTCTTCCAGGTGCCCTGCTCACCAGCTCCAGCACTTGTGATGGTTCTCCAGTGACAGCTGTTCGCAACCCCTTCCACCCCCTGCCTGCCCCTAATGTGATCCAGGTCACAGGGTCTCCGGCTCACCCCACCCAAACCCACACGCCCCAACACATTCCCTGGTTCAGCCCCTCTGCCCTATTCAGCCAAACTGGGCCTTTGCAACCTACCTATGCATCGTTGTTTCTCCTCACCATTAAGGAGAAATCTCCTTTTGTACTTAGCTTGGTTGACTGGTGGATGGATGGATGGATGGATGGATGGATGGATGGATGGATGAATGGATGGATGAATGGATGGATAGATGTATGGGTGGATGGATGGATGGATGGATGGACAGGTCAATGGATCGGTTTTGTAGAGGCAGAGTACCATCTAGGGGTACTGGAGACCGCTGGTGTCAGATCCTTAGTCAATGTCAAATGTAAAACATTAATTCATCAATAACAAAAATGAATAAGCACCTAAATAAATAGATAAATATAAAAACTGGGTTAAAAAATACATGGCGTCTTTGCCTTTCTGCATATGGAATGCTGTGCGGATCTTAACAAGGATAGCATTGTCCTGAGTAGCCCATTTGAAGTCGTGGAATATTTCCTTTTCCTTTTTCTTTTTTTACTTTCTATTTTCTTGATTATTCACTGGAATAAATAGACAGGAATTGAGAGGGAAGGGAGGTAGAGAGAGTTTGAGACAGAGAGAGAGACAACTGCAGCACTTCCGCACCACTTGTAAAGATTTCCCCTGGCAGGTGGGAACCAGGGTGTTGAAGCCCAGTCCTCCTGCATTGTAACATGAGTGCTTAACTGGGTGTGGCACCACCTGGTACCCTTGATGGGACCCTTTTTTTAGCAATGAAAAGAAATTCTCTTGGCAAGGTAATAAATAAATGAAGAAGTAAATAAAAGTGCATTTACATTAACTCAGTGGAAACACACAGGGACATATACGTCTCTGTTACCTGTATTACTTCTTCATGTATGGATTGATTGCCTCAAGGGGTTATTGCCACAGCTGAGTGCCTACGCCAGGAATAATCCACAGCTCCTGCACTCCATTTGTTCCCCTTTCGCTGCCCTTGTTGCTTGGTCACTGTGGTGGTTATTGTTTTTGTTGTTGTTGTTGTTACTGACCTTGCATCTGACAGACATAAAAGGAGAGAGCAGAGGAAATACAGGGTGGGAGAGAAAGATAGAGCTCCTAAAGACCTGCTTCACCCCCTGTAAAGCGAGTCCCCTGCAGGTGGCGGTCTGGGGGCCAGACCCCAAATCCCTCCACCTGTCCCCTCTATTCGTGAGCGCCACAAGCCCTTAACCCTCTGACATACCGCCAAACCTCCCTGGATTTGCTTTTGAAGGCAGTATCACCTGCCTCGTTTTGAATCCTCATTATCCTGAGGGTCAGTCCTGATGACAGTGTCATGACAGGACACACGGAGATCTCTGTTATCAGAGAGCACCTGGAACAGCAGCTGGGGCTCTAGTGCCAGGGCAGGAGCAACTCCCCATGCACCCTACACGGAGTCCACCTGCCTGCATTTTGGTCCTTTTCCCTCCAAAAAAGATTTTTCCCTTTTTTCACTTTGAAACAGGCAGCAGACAGGTTACCCAGGCAGGGGAAAAAAAAATAAAAAAACTTTTTTTTTTTTTTTTTTTTTTTTTTACCAAAGTGAATGACCATCTTCTGGCAAGTATAGGTTTTGAACCTGAAAACTCTGTCTGTCTGTCTCTTAGTCCACAGAAAGAGCCACTAGCCCAGCCAGATCTCACACTCAGATGGGGTGTTTTTCCAGTCAAAGGTCTGCACAGCGCACTAGGGATTGGGCGGCCTGAGACCCAAATGTTACATTGTAGATGGACTGTTTGCAGGTCTTGCTCCCCAGGACATTGGACTGTCTCAACTCCCTCCCCTACAGCATGAAAAAAAGACTCTTGACAACCTTGGAGCAACTGGAGTGGGGGCGAGGGGAGCTGTTTGCATGTCTGCACTGCTCATGCCCAGGTGTCTGTGGGGGTCCGTGGCAGAGGCTGTAAGGGGGCTAGGGGGCAGAAGGAGACTGTTTGAGAGGCAGGCTGCAGGCAGGGGAGCCCAGGAGTGTGTGCAGGGCTGTGTGTGTGTGGGTGTGGTGCAGGGGGTTAGGGCAGGTCCCCCTGCTGGATGGTGAGATGGCAGCTGGGCTGTCCCTGGGCCCTCATGGCTGAAGGGCAGAAGCAGGGTGGCAGTAAAGTAGCGCAGGGAGGAACAGAGTAGATGTTAGTTGGGAGCTGGGGGACAGAGGGTAAGGGGAAAGGGGGCATCCTTGAGGAGGGGTCAGGACTAGAGAGTGGGGGCAGCTGGAGGCATGGAAGGTCCCAGGAATCAGGGACTGACCGGAACCGATTCCTACACCCCCCCAAACTACTGGATAGAAGCTGCAGAAGCCAGAGCAGCAGCCCTGGCTTGCCTAGGCCAAGGGCCCTGAGTGAGTCCTTCTGAGGATGAGGAAGAGGAGGAGGGGGTGGAGGAGGAGGAGGAGGAAGAGCAGGAGGAAGAGGAGGAAGAGAAGGAGGAAGAAGAGGAGGAGGAGGAGGAGGCGGAGGAGGAGGAGGAGGGGCAGGAGGGCAGCTGTCAATAGGCAACGGGATTAATGGAGGCCTCCATTACGGAGGCATGTGTCCAGGCAGGCACCCACCAACCCTCAGGGGCAGCTCCGGGCACCAGGGACTTGGTGTGGGTATCTCTGGGGCGGGGACTGTCAGTCAGTCAGCAAGACTGTGTGTCAGTGCACATGGTGGGACAGGGGCCTGGCGGACCTTGGTCCCCTTCCATGGACTGTCAGATGCCAGCCCCATGCCCAGACACACACCAATCTGCCCATAGCCCCTTGGCCCGGCCGACCAGCACCTGCTTTGACCTGGGGCTCAGGCTCTGGTGGCTGGCCACCACCCCTCAGGTCAAGTTCAGCGTGGGGGTCATGGCTGCTGGTCAACTGGATGGGCGGGGTCCCCGTGGCCTAGCAACCACAGGAGCCCTCTGTGATGTCCTAGCCCCTGGCAATCTGTGCTGGCCACACTGGCACTGGGCAGCCCAACTGCCCTGCCACTAGGTCAGGCAACAGCGCACAGACGCCTGGGCCCTGGCACAGAGGGACGGAAGGATGGGAAGACAGTGCTGACCGACAAGGGACCTCAGGGCTGGCAGCCAAGAGAAGACAGGTGGAGGTGCGCCCGGGATCCAGGGAGCCCAGGCCAGAGCTACCTGCATGCCTGCCTGCCTTCCTGGATGTCTGTATGCTGCCTTTGTCCAGGTAGGTTTCTCAGGTCCCCTCCAATCCTGTCCTCTCCTCTCCTCTCCTGTCCTCACCATCCTCTCCCCTCTCCTCTCCTCCGCACTTTGCTTCTCTCTTTGTCTGTCCTCTCTTCCAGGTGCCCTGCTCACCAGCTCCAGCACTTGTGATGGTTCTCCAGTGACAGCTGTTCGCAACCCCTTCCACCCCCTGCCTGCCCCTAATGTGATCCAGGTCACAGGGTCTCCGGCTCACCCCACCCAAACCCACAAGCCCCAACACATTCCCTGGTTCAGCCCCTCTGCCCTATTCAGCCAAACTGGGCCTTTGCAACCTACCTATGCATCGTTGTTTCTCCTCACCATTAAGGAGAAATCTCCTTTTGTACTTAGCTTGGTTGACTGGTGGATGGATGGATGGATGGATGGATGGATGGATGAATGGATGGATGAATGGATGGATAGATGTATGGGTGGATGGATGGATGGATGGATGGATGGACAGGTCAATGGATCGGTTTTGTAGAGGCAGAGTACCATCTAGGGGTACTGGAGACCGCTGGTGTCAGATCCTTAGTCAATGTCAAATGTAAAACATTAATTCATCAATAACAAAAATGAATAAGCACCTAAATAAATAGATAAATATAAAAACTGGGTTAAAAAATACATGGCGTCTTTGCCTTTCTGCATATGGAATGCTGTGCGGATCTTAACAAGGATAGCATTGTCCTGAGTAGCCCATTTGAAGTCGTGGAATATTTCCTTTTCCTTTTTCTTTTTTTACTTTCTATTTTCTTGATTATTCACTGGAATAAATAGACAGGAATTGAGAGGGAAGGGAGGTAGAGAGAGTTTGAGACAGAGAGAGAGACAACTGCAGCACTTCCGCACCACTTGTAAAGATTTCCCCTGGCAGGTGGGAACCAGGGTGTTGAAGCCCAGTCCTCCTGCATTGTAACATGAGTGCTTAACTGGGTGTGGCACCACCTGGTACCCTTGATGGGACCCTTTTTTTAGCAATGAAAAGAAATTCTCTTGGCAAGGTAATAAATAAATGAAGAAGTAAATAAAAGTGCATTTACATTAACTCAGTGGAAACACACAGGGACATATACGTCTCTGTTACCTGTATTACTTCTTCATGTATGGATTGATTGCCTCAAGGGGTTATTGCCACAGCTGAGTGCCTACGCCAGGAATAATCCACAGCTCCTGCACTCCATTTGTTCCCCTTTCGCTGCCCTTGTTGCTTGGTCACTGTGGTGGTTATTGTTTTTGTTGTTGTTGTTGTTACTGACCTTGCATCTGACAGACATAAAAGGAGAGAGCAGAGGAAATACAGGGTGGGAGAGAAAGATAGAGCTCCTAAAGACCTGCTTCACCCCCTGTAAAGCGAGTCCCCTGCAGGTGGCGGTCTGGGGGCCAGACCCCAAATCCCTCCACCTGTCCCCTCTATTCGTGAGCGCCACAAGCCCTTAACCCTCTGACATACCGCCAAACCTCCCTGGATTTGCTTTTGAAGGCAGTATCACCTGCCTCGTTTTGAATCCTCATTATCCTGAGGGTCAGTCCTGATGACAGTGTCATGACAGGACACACGGAGATCTCTGTTATCAGAGAGCACCTGGAACAGCAGCTGGGGCTCTAGTGCCAGGGCAGGAGCAACTCCCCATGCACCCTCCACGGAGTCCACCTGCCTGCATTTTGGTCCTTTTCCCTCCAAAAAAGATTTTTCCCTTTTTTCACTTTGAAACAGGCAGCAGACAGGTTACCCAGGCAGGGGAAAAAAAAATAAAAAGCCTTTTTTTTTTTTTTTTTTTTTTTTTTTTTACCGAAGTGAATGACCATCTTCTGGCAAGTATAGGTTTTTAACCTGAAAACTCTGTCTGTCTGTCTCTTAGTCCACAGAAAGAGCCACTAGCCCAGCCAGATCTCACGCTCACATGGGGTGTTTTTCCAGTCAAAGGTCTGCACAGCGCACTAGGGATTGGGCGGCCTGAGACCCAAATGTTACATTGTAGATGGACTGTTTGCAGGTCTTGCTCCCCAGGACATTGGACTGTCTCAACTCCCTCCCCTACAGCATGAAAAAAAGACTCTTGACAACCTTGGAGCAACTGGAGTGGGGGCGAGGGGAGCTGTTTGCATGTCTGCACTGCTCATGCCCAGGTGTCTGTGGGGGTCCGTGGCAGAGGCTGTAAGGGGGCTAGGGGGCAGAAGGAGACTGTTTGAGAGGCAGGCTGCAGGCAGGGGAGCCCAGGAGTGTGTGCAGGGCTGTGTGTGTGTGGGTGTGGTGCAGGGGGTTAGGGCAGGTCCCCCTGCTGGATGGTGAGATGGCAGCTGGGCTGTCCCTGGGCCCTCATGGCTGAAGGGCAGAAGCAGGGTGGCAGTAAAGTAGCGCAGGGAGGAACAGAGTAGATGTTAGTTGGGAGCTGGGGGACAGAGGGTAAGGGGAAAGGGGGCATCCTTGAGGAGGGGTCAGGACTAGAGAGTGGGGGCAGCTGGAGGCATGGAAGGTCCCAGGAATCAGGGACTGACAGGAACAGATTCCTACACCCCCCCACTGGATAGAAGCTGCAGAAGCCAGAGCAGCAGCCCTGGCTTGCCTAGGCCAAGGGCCCTGAGTGAGTCCCTCTGAGGATGAGGAAGAGGAGGAGGGGGTGGAGGAGGAGGAGGAGGAAGAGCAGGAGGAAGAGGAGGAAGAGAAGGAGGAAGAAGAGGAGGAGGAGGAGGAGGCGGAGGAGGAGGAGGAGGGGCAGGAGGGCAGCTGTCAATAGGCAACGGGATTAATGGAGGCCTCCATTACGGAGGCATGTGTCCAGGCAGGCACCCACCAACCCTCAGGGGCAGCTCAGGGCACTCAGGGACTTGGTGTGGGTATCTCTGGGGCGGGGACTGTCAGTCAGTCAGCAAGACTGTGTGTCAGTGCACATGGTGGGACAGGGGCCTGGCGGACCAAGGTCCCCCGCCCTGGACTGTCAGATGCCAGCCCCATGCCCAGACACACACCAATCTGCCCATAGCCCCTTGGCCCGGCCGACCAGCACCTGCTTTGGCCTGGGGCTCTGGCTCTGGTGGCTGGCCACCACCCCTCAGGTCAAGTTCAGCGTGGGGGTCATGGCTGCTGGTCAACTGGATGGGCGGGGTCCCCGTGGCCTAGCAACCACAGGAGCCCTCTGTGATGTCCTAGCCCCTGGCAATCTGTGCTGGCCACACTGGCACTGGGCAGCCCAACTGCCCTGCCACTAGGTCAGGCAACAGCGCACAGACGCCAGGACCCTGGCACAGAGGGACGGAAGGATGGGAAGACAGTGCTGACCAACAAGGGACCTCAGGGCTGGCAGCCAAGAGAAGACAGGTGGAGGTGCGCCCGGGATCCAGGGAGCCCAGGCCAGAGCTACCTGCATGCCTGCCTGCCTTCCTGGATGTCTGTATGCTGCCTTTGTCCAGGTAGGTTTCTCAGGTCCCCTCCAATCCTGTCCTCTCCTGTCCTCTCCTGTCCTCACCATCCTCTCCCCTCTCCTCTCCTCCGCACTTTGCTTCTCTCCTTTGTCTGTCCTCTCTTCCAGGTGCCCTGCTCACCAGCTCCAGCACTTGTGATGGTTCTCCAGTGACAGCTGTTCGCAACCCCTTCCACCCCCTGCCTGCCCCTAATGTGATCCAGCTCACAGGGTCTCCGGCTCACCCCACCCAAACCCACACGCCCCAACACATCCCCTGGTTCAGCCCCTCCTCCCTATTCAGCCAAACTGGGCCTTTGCAACCTACCTATGCATCGTTGTTTCTCCTCACCATTAAGGAGAGAGCTCCTTTTGTACTTAGCTTGGTTGACTGGTGGATGGATGGATGGATGGATGGATGGATGAATGGATGGATGAATGGATGGATAGATGTATGGGTGGATGGATGGATGGATGGACAGGTCAATGGATCGGTTTTGTAGAGGCAGAGTACCATCTAGGGGTACTGGAGACCGCTGGTGTCAGATCCTTAGTCAATGTCAAATGTAAAACATTAATTCATCAATAACAAAAATGAATAAGCACCTAAATAAATAGATAAATATAAAAACTGGGTTAAAAAATACATGGCGTCTTTGCCTTTCTGCATATGGAATGCTGTGCGGATCTTAACAAGGATAGCATTGTCCTGAGTAGCCCATTTGAAGTCGTGGAATATTTCCTTTTCCTTTTTCTTTTTTTACTTTCTATTTTCTTGATTATTCACTGGAATAAATAGACAGGAATTGAGAGGGAAGGGAGGTAGAGAGAGTTTGAGACAGAGAGAGAGACAACTGCAGCACTTCCGCACCACTTGTAAAGATTTCCCCTGGCAGGTGGGAACCAGGGTGTTGAAGCCCAGTCCTCCTGCATTGTAACATGAGTGCTTAACTGGGTGTGGCACCACCTGGTACCCTTGATGGGACCCTTTTTTTAGCAATGAAAAGAAATTCTCTTGGCAAGGTAATAAATAAATGAAGAAGTAAATAAAAGTGCATTTACATTAACTCAGTGGAAACACACAGGGACATATACGTCTCTGTTACCTGTATTACTTCTTCATGTATGGATTGATTGCCTCAAGGGGTTATTGCCACAGCTGAGTGCCTACGCCAGGAATAATCCACAGCTCCTGCACTCCATTTGTTCCCCTTTCGCTGCCCTTGTTGCTTGGTCACTGTGGTGGTTATTGTTTTTGTTGTTGTTGTTGTTACTGACCTTGCATCTGACAGACATAAAAGGAGAGAGCAGAGGAAATACAGGGTGGGAGAGAAAGATAGAGCTCCTAAAGACCTGCTTCACCCCCTGTAAAGCGAGTCCCCTGCAGGTGGCGGTCTGGGGGCCAGACCCCAAATCCCTCCACCTGTCCCCTCTATTCGTGAGCGCCACAAGCCCTTAACCCTCTGACATACCGCCAAACCTCCCTGGATTTGCTTTTGAAGGCAGTATCACCTGCCTCGTTTTGAATCCTCATTATCCTGAGGGTCAGTCCTGATGACAGTGTCATGACAGGACACACGGAGATCTCTGTTATCAGAGAGCACCTGGAACAGCAGCTGGGGCTCTAGTGCCAGGGCAGGAGCAACTCCCCATGCACCCTCCACGGAGTCCACCTGCCTGCATTTTGGTCCTTTTCCCTCCAAAAAAGATTTTTCCCTTTTTTCACTTTGAAACAGGCAGCAGACAGGTTACCCAGGCAGGGGAAAAAAAAAATAAAAAGCCTTTTTTTTTTTTTTTTTTTTTTTTTTTTACCGAAGTGAATGACCATCTTCTGGCAAGTATAGGTTTTGAACCTGAAAACTCTGTCTGTCTGTCTCTTAGTCCACAGAAAGAGCCACTAGCCCAGCCAGATCTCACGCTCACATGGGGTGTTTTTCCAGTCAAAGGTCTGCACAGCGCACTAGGGATTGGGCGGCCTGAGACCCAAATGTTACATTGTAGATGGACTGTTTGCAGGTCTTGCTCCCCAGGACATTGGACTGTCTCAACTCCCTCCCCTACAGCATGAAAAAAAGACTCTTGACAACCTTGGAGCAACTGGAGTGGGGGCGAGGGGAGCTGTTTGCATGTCTGCACTGCTCATGCCCAGGTGTCTGTGGGGGTCCGTGGCAGAGGCTGTAAGGGGGCTAGGGGGCAGAAGGAGACTGTTTGAGAGGCAGGCTGCAGGCAGGGGAGCCCAGGAGTGTGTGCAGGGCTGTGTGTGTGTGGGTGTGGTGCAGGGGGTTAGGGCAGGTCCCCCTGCTGGATGGTGAGATGGCAGCTGGGCTGTCCCTGGGCCCTCATGGCTGAAGGGCAGAAGCAGGGTGGCAGTAAAGTAGCGCAGGGAGGAACAGAGTAGATGTTAGTTGGGAGCTGGGGGACAGAGGGTAAGGGGAAAGGGGGCATCCTTGAGGAGGGGTCAGGACTAGAGAGTGGGGGCAGCTGGAGGCATGGAAGGTCCCAGGAATCAGGGACTGACCGGAACCGATTCCTACACCCCCCCCAAACTACTGGATAGAAGCTGCAGAAGCCAGAGCAGCAGCCCTGGCTTGCCTAGGCCAAGGGCCCTGAGTGAGTCCTTCTGAGGATGAGGAAGAGGAGGAGGGGGTGGAGGAGGAGGAGGAGGAAGAGCAGGAGGAAGAGGAGGAAGAGAAGGAGGAAGAAGAGGAGGAGGAGGAGGAGGCGGAGGAGGAGGAGGAGGGGCAGGAGGGCAGCTGTCAATAGGCAACGGGATTAATGGAGGCCTCCATTACGGAGGCATGTGTCCAGGCAGGCACCCACCAACCCTCAGGGGCAGCTCCGGGCACCAGGGACTTGGTGTGGGTATCTCTGGGGCGGGGACTGTCAGTCAGTCAGCAAGACTGTGTGTCAGTGCACATGGTGGGACAGGGGCCTGACGGAACTTGGTCCCCTGCCCTGGATTGTCAGATGCCAGCCCCATGCCCAGACACACACCAATCTGCCCATAGCCCCTTGGCCCGGCCGACCAGCACCTGCTTTGACCTGGGGCTCTGGCTCTGGTGGCTGGCCACCACCCCTCAGGTCAAGTTCAGCGTGGGGGTCATGGCTGCTGGTCAACTGGATGGTCGGGGTCCCCGTGGCCTAGCAACCACAGGAGCCCTCTGTGATGTCCTAGCCCCTGGCAATCTGTGCTGGCCACACTGGCACTGGGCAGCCCAACTGCCCTGCCACTAGGTCAGGCAACAGCGCACAGACACCTGGGCCCTGGCACAGAGGGACGGAAGGATGGGAAGACAGTGCTGACCGACAAGGGACCTCAGGGCTGGCAGCCAAGAGAAGACAGGTGGAGGTGCGCCCGGGATCCAGGGAGCCCAGGCCAGAGCTACCTGCATGCCTGCCTGCCTTCCTGGATGTCTGTATGCTGCCTTTGTCCAGGTAGGTTTCTCAGGTCCCCTCCAATCCTGTCCTCTCCTGTCCTCTCCTGTCCTCACCATCCTCTCCCCTCTCCTCTCCTCCGCACTTTGCTTCTCTCTTTGTCTGTCCTCTCTTCCAGGTGCCCTGCTCACCAGCTCCAGCACTTGTGATGGTTCTCCAGTGACAGCTGTTCGCAACCCCTTCCACCCCCTGCCTGCCCCTAATGTGATCCAGCTCACAGGGTCTCCGGCTCACCCCACCCAAACCCACACGCCCCAACACATTCCCTGGTTCAGCCCCTCTGCCCTATTCAGCCAAACTGGGCCTTTGCAACCTACCTATGCATCGTTGTTTCTCCTCACCATTAAGGAGAAATCTCCTTTTGTACTTAGCTTGGTTGACTGGTGGATGGATGGATGGATGGATGGATGGATGGATGGATGGATGAATGGATGGATGAATGGATGGATAGATGTATGGGTGGATGGATGGATGGATGGACAGGTCAATGGATCGGTTTTGTAGAGGCAGAGTACCATCTAGGGGTACTGGAGACCGCTGGTGTCAGATCCTTAGTCAATGTCAAATGTAAAACATTAATTCATCAATAACAAAAATGAATAAGCACCTAAATAGATAGATAAATATAAAAACTGGGTTAAAAAATACATGGCGTCTTTGCCTTTCTGCATATGGAATGCTGTGCTTATCTTAACAAGGATAGCATTGTCCTGAGTAGCCCATTTGAAGTCGTGGAATATTTCCTTTTCCTTTTTCTTTTTTTACTTTCTATTTTCTTGATTATTCACTGGAATAAATAGACAGGAATTGAGAGGGAAGGGAGGTAGAGAGAGTATGAGACAGAGAGAGAGACAACTGCAGCACTTCCGCACCACTTGTAAAGATTTCCCCTGGCAGGTGGGAACCAGGGTGTTGAAGCCCAGTCGTCCTGCATTGTAACATGAGTGCTTAACTGGGTGTGGCACCACCTGGTACCCTTGATGGGACCCTTTTTTTAGCAATGAAAAGAAATTCTCTTGGCAAGGTAATAAATAAATGAAGAAGTAAATAAAAGTGCATTTACATTAACTCAGTGGAAACACACAGGGACATATACGTCTCTGTTACCTGTATTACTTCTTCATGTATGGATTGATTGCCTCAAGGGGTTATTGCCACAGCTGAGTGCCTACGCCAGGAATAATCCACAGCTCCTGCACTCCATTTGTTCCCCTTTCGCTGCCCTTGTTGCTTGGTCACTGTGGTGGTTATTGTTTTTGTTGTTGTTGTTGTTACTGACCTTGCATCTGACAGACATAAAAGGAGAGAGCAGAGGAAATACAGGGTGGGAGAGAAAGATAGAGCTCCTAAAGACCTGCTTCACCCCCTGTAAAGCGAGTCCCCTGCAGGTGGCGGTCTGGGGGCCAGACCCCAAATCCCTCCACCTGTCCCCTCTATTCGTGAGCGCCACAAGCCCTTAACCCTCTGACATACCGCCAAACCTCCCTGGATTTGCTTTTGAAGGCAGTATCACCTGCCTCGTTTTGAATCCTCATTATCCTGAGGGTCAGTCCTGATGACAGTGTCATGACAGGACACACGGAGATCTCTGTTATCAGAGAGCACCTGGAACAGCAGCTGGGGCTCTAGTGCCAGGGCAGGAGCAACTCCCCATGCACCCTCCACGGAGTCCACCTGCCTGCATTTTGGTCCTTTTCCCTCCAAAAAAGATTTTTCCCTTTTTTCACTTTGAAACAGGCAGCAGACAGGTTACCCAGGCAGGGGAAAAAAAAAATAAAAAGCCTTTTTTTTTTTTTTTTTTTTTTTTTTTTTTTAACCGAAGTGAATGACCATCTTCTGGCAAGTATAGGTTTTGAACCTGAAAACTCTGTCTGTCTGTCTCTTAGTCCACAGAAAGAGCCACTAGCCCAGCCAGATCTCACGCTCACATGGGGTGTTTTTCCAGTCAAAGGTCTGCACAGCGCACTAGGGATTGGGCGGCCTGAGACCCAAATGTTACATTGTAGATGGACTGTTTGCAGGTCTTGCTCCCCAGGACATTGGACTGTCTCAACTCCCTCCCCTACAGCATGAAAAAAAGACTCTTGACAACCTTGGAGCAACTGGAGTGGGGGCGAGGGGAGCTGTTTGCATGTCTGCACTGCTCATGCCCAGGTGTCTGTGGGGGTCCGTGGCAGAGGCTGTAAGGGGGCTAGGGGGCAGAAGGAGACTGTTTGAGAGGCAGGCTGCAGGCAGGGGAGCCCAGGAGTGTGTGCAGGGCTGTGTGTGTGTGGGTGTGGTGCAGGGGGTTAGGGCAGGTCCCCCTGCTGGATGGTGAGATGGCAGCTGGGCTGTCCCTGGGCCCTCATGGCTGAAGGGCAGAAGCAGGGTGGCAGTAAAGTAGCGCAGGGAGGAACAGAGTAGATGTTAGTTGGGAGCTGGGGGACAGAGGGTAAGGGGAAAGGGGGCATCCTTGAGGAGGGGTCAGGACTAGAGAGTGGGGGCAGCTGGAGGCATGGAAGGTCCCAGGAATCAGGGACTGACCGGAACCGATTCCTACACCCCCCCCAAACTACTGGATAGAAGCTGCAGAAGCCAGAGCAGCAGCCCTGGCTTGCCTAGGCCAAGGGCCCTGAGTGAGTCCTTCTGAGGATGAGGAAGAGGAGGAGGGGGTGGAGGAGGAGGAGGAGGAAGAGCAGGAGGAAGAGGAGGAAGAGAAGGAGGAAGAAGAGGAGGAGGAGGAGGAGGCGGAGGAGGAGGAGGAGGGGCAGGAGGGCAGCTGTCAATAGGCAACGGGATTAATGGAGGCCTCCATTACGGAGGCATGTGTCCAGGCAGGCACCCACCAACCCTCAGGGGCAGCTCCGGGCACCAGGGACTTGGTGTGGGTATCTCTGGGGCGGGGACTGTCAGTCAGTCAGCAAGACTGTGTGTCAGTGCACATGGTGGGACAGGGGCCTGACGGAACTTGGTCCCCTGCCCTGGATTGTCAGATGCCAGCCCCATGCCCAGACACACACCAATCTGCCCATAGCCCCTTGGCCCGGCCGACCAGCACCTGCTTTGACCTGGGGCTCTGGCTCTGGTGGCTGGCCACCACCCCTCAGGTCAAGTTCAGCGTGGGGGTCATGGCTGCTGGTCAACTGGATGGTCGGGGTCCCCGTGGCCTAGCAACCACAGGAGCCCTCTGTGATGTCCTAGCCCCTGGCAATCTGTGCTGGCCACACTGGCACTGGGCAGCCCAACTGCCCTGCCACTAGGTCAGGCAACAGCGCACAGACGCCTGGGCCCTGGCACAGAGGGACGGAAGGATGGGAAGACAGTGCTGACCGACAAGGGACCTCAGGGCTGGCAGCCAAGAGAAGACAGGTGGAGGTGCGCCCGGGATCCAGGGAGCCCAGGCCAGAGCTACCTGCATGCCTGCCTGCCTTCCTGGATGTCTGTATGCTGCCTTTGTCCAGGTAGGTTTCTCAGGTCCCCTCCAATCCTGTCCTCTCCTGTCCTCTCCTGTCCTCACCATCCTCTCCCCTCTCCTCTCCTCCGCACTTTGCTTCTCTCTTTGTCTGTCCTCTCTTCCAGGTGCCCTGCTCACCAGCTCCAGCACTTGTGATGGTTCTCCAGTGACAGCTGTTCGCAACCCCTTCCACCCCCTGCCTGCCCCTAATGTGATCCAGCTCACAGGGTCTCCGGCTCACCCCACCCAAACCCACACGCCCCAACACATTCCCTGGTTCAGCCCCTCTGCCCTATTCAGCCAAACTGGGCCTTTGCAACCTACCTATGCATCGTTGTTTCTCCTCACCATTAAGGAGAAATCTCCTTTTGTACTTAGCTTGGTTGACTGGTGGATGGATGGATGGATGGATGGATGGATGGATGGATGGATGGATGAATGGATGGATGAATGGATGTATAGATGTATGGGTGGATGGATGGATGGATGGACAGGTCAATGTATCGGTTTTGTAGAGGCAGAGTACCATCTAGGGGTACTGGAGACCGCTGGTGTCAGATCCTTAGTCAATGTCAAATGTAAAACATTAATTCATCAATAACAAAAATGAATAAGCACCTAAATAAATAGATAAATATAAAAACTGGGTTAAAAAATACATGGCGTCTTTGCCTTTCTGCATATGGAATGCTGTGCGGATCTTAACAAGGATAGCATTGTCCTGAGTAGCCCATTTGAAGTCGTGGAATATTTCCTTTTCCTTTTTCTTTTTTTACTTTCTATTTTCTTGATTATTCACTGGAATAAATAGACAGGAATTGAGAGGGAAGGGAGGTAGAGAGAGTATGAGACAGAGAGAGAGACAACTGCAGCACTTCCGCACCACTTGTAAAGATTTCCCCTGGCAGGTGGGAACCAGGGTGTTGAAGCCCAGTCCTCCTGCATTGTAACATGAGTGCTTAACTGGGTGTGGCACCACCTGGTACCCTTGATGGGACCCTTTTTTTAGCAATGAAAAGAAATTCTCTTGGCAAGGTAATAAATAAATGAAGAAGTAAATAAAAGTGCATTTACATTAACTCAGTGGAAACACACAGGGACATATAAGTCTCTGTTACCTGTATTACTTCTTCATGTATGGATTGATTGCCTCAAGGGGTTATTGCCACAGCTGAGTGCCTACGCCAGGAATAATCCACAGCTCCTGCACTCCATTTGTTCCCCTTTCGCTGCCCTTGTTGCTTGGTCACTGTGGTGGTTATTGTTTTTGTTGTTGTTGTTGTTACTGACCTTGCATCTGACAGACATAAAAGGAGAGAGCAGAGGAAATACAGGGTGGGAGAGAAAGATAGAGCTCCTAAAGACCTGCTTCACCCCCTGTAAAGCGAGTCCCCTGCAGGTGGCGGTCTGGGGGCCAGACCCCAAATCCCTCCACCTGTCCCCTCTATTCGTGAGCGCCACAAGCCCTTAACCCTCTGACATACCGCCAAACCTCCCTGGATTTGCTTTTGAAGGCAGTATCACCTGCCTCGTTTTGAATCCTCATTATCCTGAGGGTCAGTCCTGATGACAGTGTCATGACAGGACACACGGAGATCTCTGTTATCAGAGAGCACCTGGAACAGCAGCTGGGGCTCTAGTGCCAGGGCAGGAGCAACTCCCCATGCACCCTCCACGGAGTCCACCTGCCTGCATTTTGGTCCTTTTCCCTCCAAAAAAGATTTTTCCCTTTTTTCACTTTGAAACAGGCAGCAGACAGGTTACCCAGGCAGGGGAAAAAAAAATAAAAAGCCTTTTTTTTTTTTTTTTTTTTTTTTTTACCGAAGTGAATGACCATCTTCTGGCAAGTATAGGTTTTGAACCTGAAAACTCTGTCTGTCTGTCTCTTAGTCCACAGAAAGAGCCACTAGCCCAGCCAGATCTCATGCTCACATGGGGTGTTTTTCCAGTCAAAGGTCTGCACAGCGCACTAGGGATTGGGCGGCCTGAGACCCAAATGTTATATTGTAGATGGACTGTTTGCAGGTCTTGCTCCCCAGGACATTGGACTGTCTCAACTCCCTCCCCTACAGCATGAAAAAAAGACTCTTGACAACCTTGGAGCAACTGGAGTGGGGGCGAGGGGAGCTGTTTGCATGTCTGCACTGCTCATGCCCAGGTGTCTGTGGGGGTCCGTGGCAGAGGCTGTAAGGGGGCTAGGGGGCAGAAGGAGACTGTTTGAGAGGCAGGCTGCAGGCAGGGGAGCCCAGGAGTGTGTGCAGGGCTGTGTGTGTGTGGGTGTGGTGCAGGGGGTTAGGGCAGGTCCCCCTGCTGGATGGTGAGATGGCAGCTGGGCTGTCCCTGGGCCCTCATGGCTGAAGGGCAGAAGCAGGGTGGCAGTAAAGTAGCGCAGGGAGGAACAGAGTAGATGTTAGTTGGGAGCTGGGGGACAGAGGGTAAGGGGAAAGGGGGCATCCTTGAGGAGGGGTCAGGACTAGAGAGTGGGGGCAGCTGGAGGCATGGAAGGTCCCAGGAATCAGGGACTGACAGGAACCGATTCCTACACCCCCCCCGAACTACTGGATAGAAGCTGCAGAAGCCAGAGCAGCAGCCCTGGCTTGCCTAGGCCAAGGGCCCTGAGTCCCTCTGAGGATGAGGAAGAGGAGGAGGGGGTGGAGGAGGAGGAGGAGGAAGAGCAGGAGGAATAGGAGGAAGAGAAGTAGGAAGAAGAGGAGGAGGAGGAGGAGGCGGAGGAGGAGGAGCAGGGGCAGGAGGGCAGCTGTCAATAGGCAACGGGATTAATGGAGGCCTCCATTACGGAGGCATGTGTCCAGGCAGGCACCCACCAACCCTCAGGGGCAGCTCAGGGCACCCAGGGACTTGGTGTGGGTATCTCTGGGGCGGGGACTGTCAGTCAGTCAGCAAGACTGTGTGTCAGTGCACATGGTGGGACAGGGGCCTGGCGGACCTTGGTCCCCCGCCCTGGACTGTCAGATGCCAGCCCCATGCCCAGACACACACCAATCTGCCCATAGCCCCTTGGCCCGGCCGACCAGCACCTGCTTTGGCCTGGGGCTCTGGCTCTGGTGGCTGGCCACCACCCCTCAGGTCAAGTTCAGCGTGGGGGTCATGGCTGCTGGTCAACTGGATGGGCGGGGTCCCCGTGGCCTAGCAACCACAGGAGCCCTCTGTGATGTCCTAGCCCCTGGCAATCTGTGCTGGCAACACTGGCACTGGGCAGCCCAACTGCCCTGCCACTAGGTCAGGCAACAGCGCCCAGACGCCTGGGCCCTGGCACAGAGGGACAGAAGGATGGGAAGACAGTGCTGACCGACGAGGGACCTCAGGGCTGGCAGCCAAGAGAAGACAGGTGGAGGTGCGCCCGGGATCCAGGGAGCCCAGGCCAGAGCTACCTGCATGCCTGCCTGCCTTCCTGGATGTCTGTATGCTGCCTTTGTCCAGGTAGGTTTCTCAGGTCCCCTCCAATCCTGTCCTCTCCTGTCCTCTCCTGTCCTCACCATCCTCTCCCCTCTCCTCTCCTCCGCACTTTGCTTCTCTCCTTTGTCTGTCCTCTCTTCCAGGTGCCCTGCTCACCAGCTCCAGCACTTGTGATGGTTCTCCAGTGACAGCTGTTCGCAACCCCTTCCACCCCCTGCCTGCCCCTAATGTGATCCAGCTCACAGGGTCTCCGGCTCACCCCACCCAAACCCACACGCCCCAACACATCCCCTGGTTCAGCCCCTCCTCCCTATTCAGCCAAACTGGGCCTTTGCAACCTACCTATGCATCGTTGTTTCTCCTCACCATTAAGGAGAGATCTCCTTTTGTACTTAGCTTGGTTGACTGGTGGATGGATGGATGGATGGATGGATGGATGGATGAATGGATGGATGAATGGATGGATAGATGTATGGGTGGATGGATGGATGGATGGATGGACAGGTCAATGGATTGGTTTTGTAGAGGCAGAGTACCATCTAGGGGTACTGGAGACCGCTGGTGTCAGATCCTTAGTCAATGTCAAATGTAAAACATTAATTCATCAATAACAAAAATGAATAAGCACCTAAATAAATAGATAAATATAAAAACTGGGTTAAAAAATACATGGCGTCTTTGCCTTTCTGCATATGGAATGCTGTGCGGATCTTAACAAGGATAGCATTGTCCTGAGTAGCCCATTTGAAGTCGTGGAATATTTCCTTTTCCTTTTTCTTTTTTTACTTTCTATTTTCTTGATTATTCACTGGAATAAATAGACAGGAATTGAGAGGGAAGGGAGGTAGAGATAGTTTGAGACAGAGAGAGAGACAACTGCAGCACTTCCGCACCACTTGTAAAGATTTCCCCTGGCAGGTGGGAACCAGGGTGTTGAAGCCCAGTCCTCCTGCATTGTAACATGAGTGCTTAACTGGGTGTGGCACCACCTGGTACCCTTGATGGGACCCTTTTTTTAGCAATGAAAAGAAATTCTCTTGGCAAGGTAATAAATAAATGAAGAAGTAAATAAAAGTGCATTTACATTAACTCAGTGGAAACACACAGGGACATATACGTCTCTGTTACCTGTATTACTTCTTCATGTATGGATTGATTGCCTCAAGGGGTTATTGTCACAGCTGAGTGCCTACGCCAGGAATAATCCACAGCTCCTGCACTCCATTTGTTCCCCTTTCGCTGCCCTTGTTGCTTGGTCACTGTGGTGGTTATTGTTTTTGTTGTTGTTGTTGTTACTGACCTTGCATCTGACAGACATAAAAGGAGAGAGCAGAGGAAATACAGGGTGGGAGAGAAAGATAGAGCTCCTAAAGACCTGCTTCACCCCCTGTAAAGCGAGTCCCCTGCAGGTGGCGGTCTGGGGGCCAGACCCCAAATCCCTCCACCTGTCCCCTCTATTCCTGAGCGCCACAAGCCCTTAACCCTCTGACATACCGCCAAACCTCCCTGGATTTGCTTTTGAAGGCAGTATCACCTGCCTCGTTTTGAATCCTCATTATCCTGAGGGTCAGTCCTGATGACAGTGTCATGACAGGACACACGGAGATCTCTGTTATCAGAGAGCACCTGGAACAGCAGCTGGGGCTCTAGTGCCAGGGCAGGAGCAACTCCCCATGCACCCTCCACGGAGTCCACCTGCCTGCATTTTGGTCCTTTTCCCTCCAAAAAAGATTTTTCCCTTTTTTCACTTTGAAACAGGCAGCAGACAGGTTACCCAGGCAGGGGAAAAAAAAAATAAAAAGCCTTTTTTTTTTTTTTTTTTTTTTTTTTTTTACCGAAGTGAATGACCATCTTCTGGCAAGTATAGGTTTTGAACCTGAAAACTCTGTCTGTCTGTCTCTTAGTCCACAGAAAGAGCCACTAGCCCAGCCAGATCTCACGCTCACATGGGGTGTTTTTCCAGTCAAAGGTCTGCACAGCGCACTAGGGATTGGGCGGCCTGAGACCCAAATGTTACATTGTAGATGGACTGTTTGCAGGTCTTGCTCCCCAGGACATTGGACTGTCTCAACTCCCTCCCCTACAGCATGAAAAAAAGACTCTTGACAACCTTGGAGCAACTGGAGTGGGGGCGAGGGGAGCTGTTTGCATGTCTGCACTGCTCATGCCCAGGTGTCTGTGGGGGTCCGTGGCAGAGGCTGTAAGGGGTCTAGGGGGCAGAAGGAGACTGTTTGAGAGGCAGGCTGCAGGCAGGGGAGCCCAGGAGTGTGTGCAGGGCTGTGTGTGTGTGGGTGTGGTGCAGGGGGTTAGGGCAGGTCCCCCTGCTGGATGGTGAGATGGCAGCTGGGCTGTCCCTGGGCCCTCATGGCTGAAGGGCAGAAGCAGGGTGGCAGTAAAGTAGCGCAGGGAGGAACAGAGTAGATGTTAGTTGGGAGCTGGGGGACAGAGGGTAAGGGGAAAGGGGGCATCCTTGAGGAGGGGTCAGGACTAGAGAGTGGGGGCAGCTGGAGGCATGGAAGGTCCCAGGAATCAGGGACTGACAGGAACCGATTCCTACACCCCCCCCCCGAACTACTGGATAGAAGCTGCAGAAGCCAGAGCAGCAGCCCTGGCTTGCCTAGGCCAAGGGCCCTGAGTGAGTCCCTCTGAGAATGAGGAAGAGGAGGAGGGGGTGGAGGAGGAGGAGGAGGAAGAGCAGGAGGAAGAGGAGGAAGAGAAGTAGGAAGAAGAGGAGGAGGAGGAGGAGGCGGAGGAGGAGGAGGAGGGGCAGGAGGGCAGCTGTCAATAGGCAACGGGATTAATGGAGGCCTCCATTACGGAGGCATGTGTCCAGGCAGGCACCCACCAACCCTCAGGGGCAGCTCAGGGCACCCAGGGACTTGGTGTGGGTATCTCTGGGGCGGGGACTGTCAGTCAGTCAGCAAGACTGTGTGTCAGTGCACATGGTGGGACAGGGGCCTGGCGGACCTTGGTCCCCCGCCCTGGACTGTCAGATGCCAGCCGCATGCCCAGACACACACCAATCTGCCCATAGCCCCTTGGCCCGGCCGACCAGCACCTGCTTTGGCCTGGGGCTCTGGCTCTGGTGGCTGGCCACCACCCCTCAGGTCAAGTTCAGCGTGGGGGTCATGGCTGCTGGTCAACTGGATGGGCGGGGTCCCCGTGGCCTAGCAACCACAGGAGCCCTCTGTGATGTCCTAGCCCCTGGCAATCTGTGCTGGCCACACTGGCACTGGGCAGCCCAACTGCCCTGCCACTAGGTCAGGCAACAGCGCCCAGACGCCTGGGCCCTGGCACAGAGGGACAGAAGGATGGGAAGACAGTGCTGACCGACGAGGGACCTCAGGGCTGGCAGCCAAGAGAAGACAGGTGGAGGTGCGCCCGGGATCCAGGGAGCCCAGGCCAGAGCTACCTGCATGCCTGCCTGCCTTCCTGGATGTCTGTATGCTGCCTTTGTCCAGGTAGGTTTCTCAGGTCCCCTCCAATCCTGTCCTCTCCTGTCCTCTCCTGTCCTCACCATCCTCTCCCCTCTCCTCTCCTCCGCACTTTGCTTCTCTCCTTTGTCTGTCCTCTCTTCCAGGTGCCCTGCTCACCAGCTCCAGCACTTGTGATGGTTCTCCAGTGACAGCTGTTCGCAACCCCTTCCACCCCCTGCCTGCCCCTAATGTGATCCAGCTCACAGGGTCTCCGGCTCACCCCACCCAAACCCACACGCCCCAACACATCCCCTGGTTCAGCCCCTCCTCCCTATTCAGCCAAACTGGGCCTTTGCAACCTACCTATGCATCGTTGTTTCTCCTCACCATTAAGGAGAGATCTCCTTTTGTACTTAGCTTGGTTGACTGGTGGATGGATGGATGGATGGATGGATGGATGAATGGATGGATGAATGGATGGATAGATGTATGGGTGGATGGATGGATGGATGGATGGATGGACAGGTCAATGGATCGGTTTTGTAGAGGCAGAGTACCATCTAGGGGTACTGGAGACCGCTGGTGTCAGATCCTTAGTCAATGTCAAATGTAAAACATTAATTCATCAATAACAAAAATGAATAAGCACCTAAATAAATAGATAAATATAAAAAACTGGGTTAAAAAATACATGGCGTCTTTGCCTTTCTGCATATGGAATGCTGTGCGGATCTTAACAAGGATAGCATTGTCCTGAGTAGCCCATTTGAAGTCGTGGAATATTTCCTTTTCCTTTTTCTTTTTTTACTTTCTATTTTCTTGATTATTCACTGGAATAAATAGACAGGAATTGAGAGGGAAGGGAGGTAGAGAGAGTTTGAGACAGAGAGAGAGACAACTGCAGCACTTCCGCACCACTTGTAAAGATTTCCCCTGGCAGGTGGGAACCAGGGTGTTGAAGCCCAGTCCTCCTGCATTGTAACATGAGTGCTTAACTGGGTGTGGCACCACCTGGTACCCTTGATGGGACCCTTTTTTTAGCAATGAAAAGAAATTCTCTTGGCAAGGTAATAAATAAATGAAGAAGTAAATAAAAGTGCATTTACATTAACTCAGTGGAAACACACAGGGACATATACGTCTCTGTTACCTGTATTACTTCTTCATGTATGGATTGATTGCCTCAAGGGATTATTGCCACAGCTGAGTGCCTACGCCAGGAATAATCCACAGCTCCTGCACTCCATTTGTTCCCCTTTCGCTGCCCTTGTTGCTTGGTCACTGTGGTGGTTATTGTTTTTGTTGTTGTTGTTGTTACTGACCTTGCATCTGACAGACATAAAAGGAGAGAGCAGAGGAAATACAGGGTGGGAGAGAAAGATAGAGCTCCTAAAGACCTGCTTCACCCCCTGTAAAGCGAGTCCCCTGCAGGTGGCGGTCTGGGGGCCAGACCCCAAATCCCTCCACCTGTCCCCTCTATTCCTGAGCGCCACAAGCCCTTAACCCTCTGACATACCGCCAAACCTCCCTGGATTTGCTTTTGAAGGCAGTATCACCTGCCTCGTTTTGAATCCTCATTATCCTGAGGGTCAGTCCTGATGACAGTGTCATGACAGGACACACGGAGATCTCTGTTATCAGAGAGCACCTGGAACAGCAGCTGGGGCTCTAGTGCCAGGGCAGGAGCAACTCCCCATGCACCCTCCACGGAGTCCACCTGCCTGCATTTTGGTCCTTTTCCCTCCAAAAAAGATTTTTCCCTTTTTTCACTTTGAAACAGGCAGCAGACAGGTTACCCAGGCAGGGAAAAAAAAATAAAAAGCCTTTTTTTTTTTTTTTTTTTTTACCGAAGTGAATGACCATCTTCTGGCAAGTATAGGTTTTGAACCTGAAAACTCTGTCTGTCTGTCTCTTAGTCCACAGAAAGAGCCACTAGCCCAGCCAGATCTCACGCTCAGATGGGGTGTTTTTCCAGTCAAAGGTCTGCACAGCGCACTAGGGATTGGGCGGCCTGAGACCCAAATGTTACATTGTAGATGGACTGTTTGCAGGTCTTGCTCCCCAGGACATTGGACTGTCTCAACTCCCTCCCCTACAGCATGAAAAAAAGACTCTTGACAACCTTGGAGCAACTGGAGTGGGGGCGAGGGGAGCTGTTTGCATGTCTGCACTGCTCATGCCCAGGTGTCTGTGGGGGTCCGTGGCAGAGGCTGTAAGGGGGCTAGGGGGCAGAAGGAGACTGTTTGAGAGGCAGGCTGCAGGCAGGGGAGCCCAGGAGTGTGTGCAGGGCTGTGTGTGTGTGGGTGTGGTGCAGGGGGTTAGGGCAGGTCCCCCTGCTGGATGGTGAGATGGCAGCTGGGCTGTCCCTGGGCCCTCATGGCTGAAGGGCAGAAGCAGGGTGGCAGTAAAGTAGCGCAGGGAGGAACAGAGTAGATGTTAGTTGGGAGCTGGGGGACAGAGGGTAAGGGGAAAGGGGGCATCCTTGAGGAGGGGTCAGGACTAGAGAGTGGGGGCAGCTGGAGGCATGGAAGGTCCCAGGAATCAGGGACTGACAGGAACCGATTCCTAAACCCCCCCCCTGAACTACTGGATAGAAGCTGCAGAAGCCAGAGCAGCAGCCCTGGCTTGCCTAGGCCAAGGGCCCTGAGTGAGTCCCTCTGAGGATGAGGAAGAGGAGGAGGGGGTGGAGGAGGAGGAGGAGGAAGAGCAGGAGGAAGAGGAGGAAGAGAAGTAGGAAGAAGAGGAGGAGGAGGAGGAGGCGGAGGAGGAGGAGCAGGGGCAGGAGGGCAGCTGTCAATAGGCAACGGGATTAATGGAGGCCTCCATTACGGAGGCATGTGTCCAGGCAGGCACCCACCAACCCTCAGGGGCAGCTCAGGGCACCCAGGGACTTGGTGTGGGTATCTCTGGGGCGGGGACTGTCAGTCAGTCAGCAAGACTGTGTGTCAGTGCACATGGTGGGACAGGGGCCTGGCGGACCTTGGTCCCCCGCCCTGGACTGTCAGATGCCAGCCCCATGCCCAGACACACACCAATCTGCCCATAGCCCCTTGGCCCGGCCGACCAGCACCTGCTTTGGCCTGGGGCTCTGGCTCTGGTGGCTGGCCACCACCCCTCAGGTCAAGTTCAGCGTGGGGGTCATGGCTGCTGGTCAACTGGATGGGCGGGGTCCCCGTGGCCTAGCAACCACAGGAGCCCTCTGTGATGTCCTAGCCCCTGGCAATCTGTGCTGGCCACACTGGCACTGGGCAGCCCAACTGCCCTGCCACTAGGTCAGGCAACAGCGCCCAGACGCCTGGGCCCTGGCACAGAGGGACAGAAGGATGGGAAGACAGTGCTGACCGACGAGGGACCTCAGGGCTGGCAGCCAAGAGAAGACAGGTGGAGGTGCGCCCGGGATCCAGGGAGCCCAGGCCAGAGCTACCTGCATGCCTGCCTGCCTTCCTGGATGTCTGTATGCTGCCTTTGTCCAGGTAGGTTTCTCAGGTCCCCTCCAATCCTGTCCTCTCCTGTCCTCTCCTGTCCTCACCATCCTCTCCCCTCTCCTCTCCTCCGCACTTTGCTTCTCTCCTTTGTCTGTCCTCTCTTCCAGGTGCCCTGCTCACCAGCTCCAGCACTTGTGATGGTTCTCCAGTGACAGCTGTTCGCAACCCCTTCCACCCCCTGCCTGCCCCTAATGTGATCCAGCTCACAGGGTCTCCGGCTCACCCCACCCAAACCCACACGCCCCAACACATCCCCTGGTTCAGCCCCTCCTCCCTATTCAGCCAAACTGGGCCTTTGCAACCTACCTATGCATCGTTGTTTCTCCTCACCATTAAGGAGAGAGCTCCTTTTGTACTTAGCTTGGTTGACTGGTGGATGGATGGATGGATGGATGGATGGATGAATGGATGGATGAATGGATGGATAGATGTATGGGTGGATGGATGGATGGATGGATGGACAGGTCAATGGATCGGTTTTGTAGAGGCAGAGTACCATCTAGGGGTACTGGAGACCGCTGGTGTCAGATCCTTAGTCAATGTCAAATGTAAAACATTAATTCATCAATAACAAAAATGAATAAGCACCTAAATAAATAGATAAATATAAAAACTGGGTTAAAAAATACATGGCGTCTTTGCCTTTCTGCATATGGAATGCTGTGCGGATCTTAACAAGGATAGCATTGTCCTGAGTAGCCCATTTGAAGTCGTGGAATATTTCCTTTTCCTTTTTCTTTTTTTACTTTCTATTTTCTTGATTATTCACTGGAATAAATAGACAGGAATTGAGAGGGAAGGGAGGTAGAGAGAGTTTGAGACAGAGAGAGAGACAACTGCAGCACTTCCGCACCACTTGTAAAGATTTCCCCTGGCAGGTGGGAACCAGGGTGTTGAAGCCCAGTCGTCCTGCATTGTAACATGAGTGCTTAACTGGGTGTGGCACCACCTGGTACCCTTGATGGGACCCTTTTTTTAGCAATGAAAAGAAATTCTCTTGGCAAGGTAATAAATAAATGAAGAAGTAAATAAAAGTGCATTTACATTAACTCAGTGGAAACACACAGGGACATATACGTCTCTGTTACCTGTATTACTTCTTCATGTATGGATTGATTGCCTCAAGGGGTTATTGCCACAGCTGAGTGCCTACGCCAGGAATAATCCACAGCTCCTGCACTCCATTTGTTCCCCTTTCGCTGCCCTTGTTGCTTGGTCACTGTGGTGGTTATTGTTTTTGTTGTTGTTGTTGTTACTGACCTTGCATCTGACAGACATAAAAGGAGAGAGCAGAGGAAATACAGGGTGGGAGAGAAAGATAGAGCTCCTAAAGACCTGCTTCACCCCCTGTAAAGCGAGTCCCCTGCAGGTGGCGGTCTGGGGGTCAGACCCCAAATCCCTCCACCTGTCCCCTCTATTCGTGAGCGCCACAAGCCCTTAACCCTCTGACATACCGCCAAACCTCCCTGGATTTGCTTTTGAAGGCAGTATCACCTGCCTCGTTTTGAATCCTCATTATCCTGAGGGTCAGTCCTGATGACAGTGTCATGACAGGACACACGGAGATCTCTGTTATCAGAGAGCACCTGGAACAGCAGCTGGGGCTCTAGTGCCAGGGCAGGAGCAACTCCCCATGCACCCTCCACGGAGTCCACCTGCCTGCATTTTGGTCCTTTTCCCTCCAAACAAGATTTTTCCCTTTTTTCACTTTGAAACAGGCAGCAGACAGGTTACCCAGGCAGGGGAAAAAAAAATAAAAAGCCTTTTTTTTTTTTTTTTTTTACCGAAGTGAATGACCATCTTCTGGCAAGTATAGGTTTTGAACCTGAAAACTCTGTCTGTCTGTCTCTTAGTCCACAGAAAGAGCCACTAGCCCAGCCAGATCTCACGCTCACATGGGGTGTTTTTCCAGTCAAAGGTCTGCACAGCGCACTAGGGATTGGGCGGCCTGAGACCCAAATGTTACATTGTAGATGGACTGTTTGCAGGTCTTGCTCCCCAGGACATTGGACTGTCTCAACTCCCTCCCCTACAGCATGAAAAAAAGACTCTTGACAACCTTGGAGCAACTGGAGTGGGGGCGAGGGGAGCTGTTTGCATGTCTGCACTGCTCATGACCAGGTGTCTGTGGGGGTCCGTGGCAGAGGCTGTAAGGGGGCTAGGGGGCAGAAGGAGACGGTTTGAGAGGCAGGCTGCAGGCAGGGGAGCCCAGGAGTGTGTGCAGGGCTGTGTGTGTGTGGGTGTGGTGCAGGGGGTTAGGGCAGGTCCCCCTGCTGGATGGTGAGATGGCAGCTGGGCTGTCCCTGGGCCCTCATGGCTGAAGGGCAGAAGCAGGGTGGCAGTAAAGTAGCGCAGGGAGGAACAGAGTAGATGTTAGTTGGGAGCTGGGGGACAGAGGGTAAGGGGAAAGGGGGCATCCTTGAGGAGGGGTCAGGACTAGAGAGTGGGGGCAGCTGGAGGCATGGAAGGTCCCAGGAATCAGGGACTGACAGGAACCGATTCCTACACCCCCCCCCGAACTACTGGATAGAAGCTGCAGAAGCCAGAGCAGCAGCCCTGGCTTGCCTAGGCCAAGGGCCCTGAGTGAGTCCCTCTGAGGATGAGGAAGAGGAGGAGGGGGTGGAGGAGGAGGAGGAGGAAGAGCAGGAGGAATAGGAGGAAGAGAAGTAGGAAGAAGAGGAGGAGGAGGAGGAGGCGGAGGAGGAGGAGCAGGGGCAGGAGGGCAGCTGTCAATAGGCAACGGGATTAATGGAGGCCTCCATTACGGAGGCATGTGTCCAGGCAGGCACCCACCAACCCTCAGGGGCAGCTCAGGGCACCCAGGGACTTGGTGTGGGTATCTCTGGGGCGGGGACTGTCAGTCAGTCAGCAAGACTGTGTGTCAGTGCACATGGTGGGACAGGGGCCTGGCGGACCTTGGTCCCCCGCCCTGGACTGTCAGATGCCAGCCCCATGCCCAGACACACACCAATCTGCCCATAGCCCCTTGGCCCGGCCGACCAGCACCTGCTTTGGCCTGGGGCTCTGGCTCTGGTGGCTGGCCACCACCCCTCAGGTCAAGTTCAGCGTTGGGGTCATGGCTGCTGGTCAACTGGATGGGCGGGGTCCCCGTGGCCTAGCAACCACAGGAGCCCTCTGTGATGTCCTAGCCCCTGGCAATCTGTGCTGGCCACACTGGCACTGGGCAGCCCAACTGCCCTGCCACTAGGTCAGGCAACAGCGCCCAGACGCCTGGGCCCTGGCACAGAGGGACAGAAGGATGGGAAGACAGTGCTGACCGACGAGGGACCTCAGGGCTGGCAGCCAAGAGAAGACAGGTGGAGGTGCGCCCGGGATCCAGGGAGCCCAGGCCAGAGCTACCTGCATGCCTGCCTGCCTTCCTGGATGTCTGTATGCTGCCTTTGTCCAGGTAGGTTTCTCAGGTCCCCTCCAATCCTGTCCTCTCCTGTCCTCTCCTGTCCTCACCATCCTCTCCCCTCTCCTCTCCTCCGCACTTTGCTTCTCTCCTTTGTCTGTCCTCTCTTCCAGGTGCCCTGCTCACCAGCTCCAGCACTTGTGATGGTTCTCCAGTGACAGCTGTTCGCAACCCCTTCCACCCCCTGCCTGCCCCTAATGTGATCCAGCTCACAGGGTCTCCGGCTCACCCCACCCAAACCCACACGCCCCAACACATCCCCTGGTTCAGCCCCTCCTCCCTATTCAGCCAAACTGGGCCTTTGCAACCTACCTATGCATCGTTGTTTCTCCTCACCATTAAGGAGAGAGCTCCTTTTGTACTTAGCTTGGTTGACTGGTGGATGGATGGATGGATGGATGGATGGATGAATGGATGGATGAATGGATGGATAGATGTATGGGTGGATGGATGGATGGATGGATGGACAGGTCAATGGATCGGTTTTGTAGAGGCAGAGTACCATCTAGGGGTACTGGAGACCGCTGGTGTCAGATCCTTAGTCAATGTCAAATGTAAAACATTAATTCATCAATAACAAAAATGAATAAGCACCTAAATAAATAGATAAATATAAAAACTGGGTTAAAAAATACATGGCGTCTTTGCCTTTCTGCATATGGAATGCTGTGCGGATCTTAACAAGGATAGCATTGTCCTGAGTAGCCCATTTGAAGTCGTGGAATATTTCCTTTTCCTTTTTCTTTTTTTACTTTCTATTTTCTTGATTATTCACTGGAATAAATAGACAGGAATTGAGAGGGAAGGGAGGTAGAGAGAGTTTGAGACAGAGAGAGAAACTGCAGCACTTCCGCACCACTTGTAAAGATTTCCCCTGGCAGGTGGGAACCAGGGTGTTGAAGCCCAGTCGTCCTGCATTGTAACATGAGTGCTTAACTGGGTGTGGCACCACCTGGTACCCTTGATGGGACCCTTTTTTTAGCAATGAAAAGAAATTCTCTTGGCAAGGTAATAAATAAATGAAGAAGTAAATAAAAGTGCATTTACATTAACTCAATGGAAACACACAGGGACATATACGTCTCTGTTACCTGTATTACTTCTTCATGTATGGATTGATTGCCTCAAGGGGTTATTGCCACAGCTGAGTGCCTACGCCAGGAATAATCCACAGCTCCTGCACTCCATTTGTTCCCCTTTCGCTGCCCTTGTTGCTTGGTCACTGTGGTGGTTATTGTTTTTGTTGTTGTTGTTGTTACTGACCTTGCATCTGACAGACATAAAAGGAGAGAGCAGAGGAAATACAGGGTGGGAGAGAAAGATAGAGCTCCTAAAGACCTGCTTCACCCCCTGTAAAGCGAGTCCCCTGCAGGTGGCGGTCTGGGGGCCAGACCCCAAATCCCTCCACCTGTCCCCTCTATTCGTGAGCGCCACAAGCCCTTAACCCTCTGACATACAGCCAAACCTCCCTGGATTTGCTTTTGAAGGCAGTATCACCTGCCTCGTTTTGAATCCTCATTATCCTGAGGGTCAGTCCTGATGACAGTGTCATGACAGGACACACGGAGATCTCTGTTATCAGAGAGCACCTGGAACAGCAGCTGGGGCTCTAGTGCCAGGGCAGGAGCAACTCCCCATGCACCCTCCACGGAGTCCACCTGCCTGCATTTTGGTCCTTTTCCCTCCAAACAAGATTTTTCCCTTTTTTCACTTTGAAACAGGCAGCAGACAGGTTACCCAGGCAGGGGAAAAAAAAATAAAAAGCCTTTTTTTTTTTTTTTTTTTTTTTTTACCGAAGTGAATGACCATCTTCTGGCAAGTATAGGTTTTGAACCTGAAAACTCTGTCTGTCTGTCTCTTAGTCCACAGAAAGAGCCACTAGCCCAACCAGATCTCACGCTCACATGGGGTGTTTTTCCAGTCAAAGGTCTGCACAGCGCACTAGGGATTGGGCGGCCTGAGACCCAAATGTTACATTGTAGATGGACTGTTTGCAGGTCTTGCTCCCCAGGACATTGGACTGTCTCAACTCCCTCCCCTACAGCATGAAAAAAAGACTCTTGACAACCTTGGAGCAACTGGAGTGGGGGCGAGGGGAGCTGTTTGCATGTCTGCACTGCTCATGACCAGGTGTCTGTGGGGGTCCGTGGCAGAGGCTGTAAGGGGGCTAGGGGGCAGAAGGAGACGGTTTGAGAGGCAGGCTGCAGGCAGGGGAGCCCAGGAGTGTGTGCAGGGCTGTGTGTGTGTGGGTGTGGTGCAGGGGGTTAGGGCAGGTCCCCCTGCTGGATGGTGAGATGGCAGCTGGGCTGTCCCTGGGCCCTCATGGCTGAAGGGCAGAAGCAGGGTGGCAGTAAAGTAGCGCAGGGAGGAACACAGTAGATGTTAGTTGGGAGCTGGGGGACAGAGGGTAAGGGGAAAGGGGGCATCCTTGAGGAGGGGTCAGGACTAGAGAGTGGGGGCAGCTGGAGGCATGGAAGGTCCCAGGAATCAGGGACTGACAGGAACCGATTCCTACACCCCCCCCCGAACTACTGGATAGAAGCTGCAGAAGCCAGAGCAGCAGCCCTGGCTTGCCTAGGCCAAGGGCCCTGAGTGAGTCCCTCTGAGGATGAGGAAGAGGAGGAGGGGGTGGATGAGGAGGAGGAGGAAGAGCAGGAGGAAGAAGAGGAGGAGGAGGAGGAGGCGGAGGAGGAGGAGGAGGGGCAGGAGGGCAGCTGTCAATAGGCAACGGGATTAATGGAGGCCTCCATTACGGAGGCATGTGTCCAGGCAGGCACCCACCAACCCTCAGGGGCAGCTCAGGGCACCCAGGGACTTGGTGTGGGTATCTCTGGGGCGGGGACTGTCAGTCAGTCAGCAAGACTGTGTGTCAGTGCACATGGTGGGACAGGGGCCTGGCGGACCTTGGTCCCCCGCCCTGGACTGTCAGATGCCAGCCCCATGCCCAGACACACACCAATCTGCCCATAGCCCCTTGGCCCGGCCGACCAGCACCTGCTTTGGCCTGGGGCTCTGGCTCTGGTGGCTGGCCACCACCCCTCAGGTCAAGTTCAGCGTGGGGGTCATGGCTGCTGGTCAACTGGATGGGCGGGGTCCCCGTGGCCTAGCAACCACAGGAGCCCTCTGTGATGTCCTATCCCCTGGCAATCTGTGCTGGCCACACTGGCACTGGGCAGCCCAACTGCCCTGCCACTAGGTCAGGCAACAGCGCCCAGACGCCTGGGCCCTGGCACAGAGGGACGGAAGGATGGGAAGACAGTGCTGACCGACGAGGGACCTCAGGGCTGGCAGCCAAGAGAAGACAGGTGGAGGTGCGCCCGGGATCCAGGGAGCCCAGGCCAGAGCTACCTGCATGCCTGCCTGCCTTCCTGGATGTCTGTATGCTGCCTTTGTCCAGGTAGGTTTCTCAGGTCCCCTCCAATCCTGTCCTCTCCTGTCCTCTCCTGTCCTCACCATCCTCTCCCCTCTCCTCTCCTCCGCACTTTGCTTCTCTCCTTTGTCTGTCCTCTCTTCCAGGTGCCCTGCTCACCAGCTCCAGCACTTGTGATGGTTCTCGAGTGACAGCTGTTCGCAACCCCTTCCACCCCCTGCCTGCCCCTAATGTGATCCAGCTCACAGGGTCTCCGGCTCACCCCACCCAAACCCACACGCCCCAACACATTCCCTGGTTCAGCCCCTCTGCCCTATTCAGCCAAACTGGGCCTTTGCAACCTACCTATGCATCGTTGTTTCTCCTCACCATTAAGGAGAAATCTCCTTTTGTACTTAGCTTGGTTGACTGGTGGATGGATGGATGGATGGATGGATGGATGGATGCATGGTTGGATGAATGGATGGATGAATGGATGGATAGATGTATGGGTGGATGGATGGATGGATGGATGGACAGGTCAATGGATCGGTTTTGTAGAGGCAGAGTACCATCTAGGGGTACTGGAGACCGCTGGTGTCAGATCCTTAGTCAATGTCAAATGTAAAACATTAATTCATCAATAACAAAAATGAATAAGCACCTAAATAAATAGATAAATATAAAAACTGGGTTAAAAAATACATGGCGTCTTTGCCTTTCTGCATATGGAATGCTGTGCGGATCTTAACAAGGATAGCATTGTCCTGAGTAGCCCATTTGAAGTCGTGGAATATTTCCTTTTCCTTTTTCTTTTTTTACTTTCTATTTTCTTGATTATTCACTGGAATAAATAGACAGGAATTGAGAGGGAAGGGAGGTAGAGAGAGTTTGAGACAGAGAGAGAGACAACTGCAGCACTTCCGCACCACTTGTAAAGATTTCCCCTGGCAGGTGGGAACCAGGGTGTTGAAGCCCAGTCCTCCTGCATTGTAAAATGAGTGCTTAACTGGGTGTGGCACCACCTGGTACCCTTGATGGGACCCTTTTTTTAGCAATGAAAAGAAATTCTCTTGGCAAGGTAATAAATAAATGAAGAAGTAAATAAAAGTGCATTTACATTAACTCAGTGGAAACACACAGGGACATATACGTCTCTGTTACCTGTATTACTTCTTCATGTATGGATTGATTGCCTCAAGGGGTTATTGCCACAGCTGAGTGCCTACGCCAGGAATAATCCACAGCTCCTGCACTCCATTTGTTCCCCTTTCGCTGCCCTTGTTGCTTGGTCACTGTGGTGGTTATTGTTTTTGTTGTTGTTGTTGTTACTGACCTTGCATCTGACAGACATAAAAGGAGAGAGCAGAGGAAATACAGGGTGGGAGAGAAAGATAGAGCTCCTAAAGACCTGCTTCACCCCCTGTAAAGCGAGTCCCCTGCAGGTGGCGGTCTGGGGGCCAGACCCCAAATCCCTCCACCTGTCCCCTCTATTCGTGAGCGCCACAAGCCCTTAACCCTCTGACATACCGCCAAACCTCCCTGGATTTGCTTTTGAAGGCAGTATCACCTGCCTCGTTTTGAATCCTCATTATCCTGAGGGTCAGTCCTGATGACAGTGTCATGACAGGACACACGGAGATCTCTGTTATCAGAGAGCACCTGGAACAGCAGCTGGGGCTCTAGTGCCAGGGCAGGAGCAACTCCCCATGCACCCTCCACGGAGTCCACCTGCCTGCATTTTGGTCCTTTTCCCTCCAAACAAGATTTTTCCCTTTTTTCACTTTGAAACAGGCAGCAGACAGGTTACCCAGGCAGGGGAAAAAAAAATAAAAAGCCTTTTTTTTTTTTTTTTTTTACCGAAGTGAATGACCATCTTCTGGCAAGTATAGGTTTTGAACCTGAAAACTCTGTCTGTCTGTCTCTTAGTCCACAGAAAGAGCCACTAGCCCAGCCAGATCTCACGCTCACATGGGGTGTTTTTCCAGTCAAAGGTCTGCACAGCGCACTAGGGATTGGGCGGCCTGAGACCCAAATGTTACATTGTAGATGGACTGTTTGCAGGTCTTGCTCCCCAGGACATTGGACTGTCTCAACTCCCTCCCCTACAGCATGAAAAAAAGACTCTTGACAACCTTGGAGCAACTGGAGTGGGGGCGAGGGGAGCTGTTTGCATGTCTGCACTGCTCATGACCAGGTGTCTGTGGGGGTCCGTGGCAGAGGCTGTAAGGGGGCTAGGGGGCAGAAGGAGACGGTTTGAGAGGCAGGCTGCAGGCAGGGGAGCCCAGGAGTGTGTGCAGGGCTGTGTGTGTGTGGGTGTGGTGCAGGGGGTTAGGGCAGGTCCCCCTGCTGGATGGTGAGATGGCAGCTGGGCTGTCCCTGGGCCCTCATGGCTGAAGGGCAGAAGCAGGGTGGCAGTAATGTAGCGCAGGGAGGAACAGAGTAGATGTTAGTTGGGAGCTGGGGGACAGAGGGTAAGGGGAAAGGGGGCATCCTTGAGGAGGGGTCAGGACTAGAGAGTGGGGGCAGCTGGAGGCATGGAAGGTCCCAGGAATCAGGGACTGACAGGAACCGATTCCTACACCCCCCCCGAACTACTGGATAGAAGCTGCAGAAGCCAGAGCAGCAGCCCTGGCTTGCCTAGGCCAAGGGCCCTGAGTGAGTCCCTCTGAGGATGAGGAAGAGGAGGAGGGGGTGGATGAGGAGGAGGAGGAAGAGCAGGAGGAAGAAGAGGAGGAGGAGGAGGAGGCGGAGGAGGAGGAGGAGGGGCAGGAGGGCAGCTGTCAATAGGCAACGGGATTAATGGAGGCCTCCATTACGGAGGCATGTGTCCAGGCAGGCACCCACCAACCCTCAGGGGCAGCTCAGGGCACCCAGGGACTTGGTGTGGGTATCTCTGGGGCGGGGACTGTCAGTCAGTCAGCAAGACTGTGTGTCAGTGCACATGGTGGGACAGGGGCCTGGCGGACCTTGGTCCCCCGCCCTGGACTGTCAGATGCCAGCCCCATGCCCAGACACACACCAATCTGCCCATAGCCCCTTGGCCCGGCCGACCAGCACCTGCTTTGGCCTGGGGCTCTGGCTCTGGTGGCTGGCCACCACCCCTCAGGTCAAGTTCAGCGTGGGGGTCATGGCTTCTGGTCAACTGGATGGGCGGGGTCCCCGTGGCCTAGCAACCACAGGAGCCCTCTGTGATGTCCTATCCCCTGGCAATCTGTGCTGGCCACACTGGCACTGGGCAGCCCAACTGCCCTGCCACTAGGTCAGGCAACAGCGCCCAGACGCCTGGGCCCTGGCACAGAGGGACGGAAGGATGGGAAGACAGTGCTGACCGACGAGGGACCTCAGGGCTGGCAGCCAAGAGAAGACAGGTGGAGGTGCGCCCGGGATCCAGGGAGCCCAGGCCAGAGCTACCTGCATGCCTGCCTGCCTTCCTGGATGTCTGTATGCTGCCTTTGTCCAGGTAGGTTTCTCAGGTCCCCTCCAATCCTGTCCTCTCCTGTCCTCTCCTGTCCTCACCATCCTCTCCCCTCTCCTCTCCTCCGCACTTTGCTTCTCTCCTTTGTCTGTCCTCTCTTCCAGGTGCCCTGCTCACCAGCTCCAGCACTTGTGATGGTTCTCGAGTGACAGCTGTTCGCAACCCCTTCCACCCCCTGCCTGCCCCTAATGTGATCCAGCTCACAGGGTCTCCGGCTCACCCCACCCAAACCCACACGCCCCAACACATTCCCTGGTTCAGCCCCTCTGCCCTATTCAGCCAAACTGGGCCTTTGCAACCTACCTATGCATCGTTGTTTCTCCTCACCATTAAGGAGAAATCTCCTTTTGTACTTAGCTTGGTTGACTGGTGGATGGATGGATGGATGGATGGATGGATGGATGCATGGTTGGATGAATGGATGGATGAATGGATGGATAGATGTATGGGTGGATGGATGGATGGATGGATGGACAGGTCAATGGATCGGTTTTGTAGAGGCAGAGTACCATCTAGGGGTACTGGAGACCGCTGGTGTCAGATCCTTAGTCAATGTCAAATGTAAAACATTAATTCATCAATAACAAAAATGAATAAGCACCTAAATAAATAGATAAATATAAAAACTGGGTTAAAAAATACATGGCGTCTTTGCCTTTCTGCATATGGAATGCTGTGCGGATCTTAACAAGGATAGCATTGTCCTGAGTAGCCCATTTGAAGTCGTGGAATATTTCCTTTTCCTTTTTCTTTTTTTACTTTCTATTTTCTTGATTATTCACTGGAATAAATAGACAGGAATTGAGAGGGAAGGGAGGTAGAGAGAGTTTGAGACAGAGAGAGAGACAACTGCAGCACTTCCGCACCACTTGTAAAGATTTCCCCTGGCAGGTGGGAACCAGGGTGTTGAAGCCCAGTCCTCCTGCATTGTAAAATGAGTGCTTAACTGGGTGTGGCACCACCTGGTACCCTTGATGGGACCCTTTTTTTAGCAATGAAAAGAAATTCTCTTGGCAAGGTAATAAATAAATGAAGAAGTAAATAAAAGTGCATTTACATTAACTCAGTGGAAACACACAGGGACATATACGTCTCTGTTACCTGTATTACTTCTTCATGTATGGATTGATTGCCTCAAGGGGTTATTGCCACAGCTGAGTGCCTACGCCAGGAATAATCCACAGCTCCTGCACTCCATTTGTTCCCCTTTCGCTGCCCTTGTTGCTTGGTCACTGTGGTGGTTATTGTTTTTGTTGTTGTTGTTGTTACTGACCTTGCATCTGACAGACATAAAAGGAGAGAGCAGAGGAAATACAGGGTGGGAGAGAAAGATAGAGCTCCTAAAGACCTGCTTCACCCCCTGTAAAGCGAGTCCCCTGCAGGTGGCGGTCTGGGGGCCAGACCCCAAATCCCTCCACCTGTCCCCTCTATTCGTGAGCGCCACAAGCCCTTAACCCTCTGACATACCGCCAAACCTCCCTGGATTTGCTTTTGAAGGCAGTATCACCTGCCTCGTTTTGAATCCTCATTATCCTGAGGGTCAGTCCTGATGACAGTGTCATGACAGGACACACGGAGATCTCTGTTATCAGAGAGCACCTGGAACAGCAGCTGGGGCTCTAGTGCCAGGGCAGGAGCAACTCCCCATGCACCCTCCACGGAGTCCACCTGCCTGCATTTTGGTCCTTTTCCCTCCAAACAAGATTTTTCCCTTTTTTCACTTTGAAACAGGCAGCAGACAGGTTACCCAGGCAGGGGAAAAAAAAATAAAAAGCCTTTTTTTTTTTTTTTTTTTACCGAAGTGAATGACCATCTTCTGGCAAGTATAGGTTTTGAACCTGAAAACTCTGTCTGTCTGTCTCTTAGTCCACAGAAAGAGCCACTAGCCCAGCCAGATCTCACGCTCACATGGGGTGTTTTTCCAGTCAAAGGTCTGCACAGCGCACTAGGGATTGGGCGGCCTGAGACCCAAATGTTACATTGTAGATGGACTGTTTGCAGGTCTTGCTCCCCAGGACATTGGACTGTCTCAACTCCCTCCCCTACAGCATGAAAAAAAGACTCTTGACAACCTTGGAGCAACTGGAGTGGGGGCGAGGGGAGCTGTTTGCATGTCTGCACTGCTCATGACCAGGTGTCTGTGGGGGTCCGTGGCAGAGGCTGTAAGGGGGCTAGGGGGCAGAAGGAGACGGTTTGAGAGGCAGGCTGCAGGCAGGGGAGCCCAGGAGTGTGTGCAGGGCTGTGTGTGTGTGGGTGTGGTGCAGGGGGTTAGGGCAGGTCCCCCTGCTGGATGGTGAGATGGCAGCTGGGCTGTCCCTGGGCCCTCATGGCTGAAGGGCAGAAGCAGGGTGGCAGTAATGTAGCGCAGGGAGGAACAGAGTAGATGTTAGTTGGGAGCTGGGGGACAGAGGGTAAGGGGAAAGGGGGCATCCTTGAGGAGGGGTCAGGACTAGAGAGTGGGGGCAGCTGGAGGCATGGAAGGTCCCAGGAATCAGGGACTGACAGGAACCGATTCCTACACCCCCCCCGAACTACTGGATAGAAGCTGCAGAAGCCAGAGCAGCAGCCCTGGCTTGCCTAGGCCAAGGGCCCTGAGTGAGTCCCTCTGAGGATGAGGAAGAGGAGGAGGGGGTGGATGAGGAGGAGGAGGAAGAGCAGGAGGAAGAAGAGGAGGAGGAGGAGGAGGCGGAGGAGGAGGAGGAGGGGCAGGAGGGCAGCTGTCAATAGGCAACGGGATTAATGGAGGCCTCCATTACGGAGGCATGTGTCCAGGCAGGCACCCACCAACCCTCAGGGGCAGCTCAGGGCACCCAGGGACTTGGTGTGGGTATCTCTGGGGCGGGGACTGTCAGTCAGTCAGCAAGACTGTGTGTCAGTGCACATGGTGGGACAGGGGCCTGGCGGACCTTGGTCCCCCGCCCTGGACTGTCAGATGCCAGCCCCATGCCCAGACACACACCAATCTGCCCATAGCCCCTTGGCCCGGCCGACCAGCACCTGCTTTGGCCTGGGGCTCTGGCTCTGGTGGCTGGCCACCACCCCTCAGGTCAAGTTCAGCGTGGGGGTCATGGCTTCTGGTCAACTGGATGGGCGGGGTCCCCGTGGCCTAGCAACCACAGGAGCCCTCTGTGATGTCCTATCCCCTGGCAATCTGTGCTGGCCACACTGGCACTGGGCAGCCCAACTGCCCTGCCACTAGGTCAGGCAACAGCGCCCAGACGCCTGGGCCCTGGCACAGAGGGACGGAAGGATGGGAAGACAGTGCTGACCGACGAGGGACCTCAGGGCTGGCAGCCAAGAGAAGACAGGTGGAGGTGCGCCCGGGATCCAGGGAGCCCAGGCCAGAGCTACCTGCATGCCTGCCTGCCTTCCTGGATGTCTGTATGCTGCCTTTGTCCAGGTAGGTTTCTCAGGTCCCCTCCAATCCTGTCCTCTCCTGTCCTCTCCTGTCCTCACCATCCTCTCCCCTCTCCTCTCCTCCGCACTTTGCTTCTCTCCTTTGTCTGTCCTCTCTTCCAGGTGCCCTGCTCACCAGCTCCAGCACTTGTGATGGTTCTCCAGTGACAGCTGTTCGCAACCCCTTCCACCCCCTGCCTGCCCCTAATGTGATCCAGCTCACAGGGTCTCCGGCTCACCCCACCCAAACCCACACGCCCCAACACATTCCCTG